>NC_050448.1:97806718-98106718 GCF_903995425.1 Onychomys torridus
TCCCTTGGATGGGCACCCACATCCAGTCAGCAGCACTCACAACTCTGTTTCCCACTCTATGATTTATTGCACACTGCTCTTGAGCTGCTCTCCCAGAATTCCCAGCTCCTGACCCCACTGATACCCTTCTTATCTGCAGGGCCAGCTTTATAGGTTGCAAAGTTAGCTCCACACTGCCAGTTTCCAAACCCACTTTTGAAGTGGCTAGTGATCCATTGCAGGAGTTGGTCAACGAGCATCTGAAGGGCCCCCCAGAATGTAACTCAACAATATTCCTTCTGACATCAGTCAGTATTCCAGGCCAGAGAAAGGGTCACTTGGACTCCTTTAGGAAGACCCCATGAGAGTCCTCTGCTTATCCAGAGGCCAAGGGCGGCACCCCCTCTATTGTGGGCATAGAGTGTGTCCCAGAGTCATGGCGGTGCCACTATCTGTTGTAGGGTGTTCAGCTTTCCTTGGAGGAGCTTTTGAGGTGGTTTGTAACCTGCCCCCGCCCCCCTCCCCAACCCCGAAGTCCTGCTCAGGATTCCTAAGGTAGGTGGCTAAGTAGATTAGAGCTCTTCCTCCTACCCAGATGGCTCCTTCACCGATGGCCTAGCTCCTGGGGCACAGGGTGGTCTGAAAACATGATATCTGTGTGATTCTATCTCTGCCTGCTTTGAAATTCACAGTTCCTGTCAGAGTATCCAGACCACCTGTTTAGACCTGAACGATTGGAAGGCAAGTTTCTGGCAGCTTTGCCAATAACCAGGGGGGCAACTCCCCCAAGGAGCAGAGCTAGAGCTGGGCTGATTCCTGGGTGGTCCTGCCGCTATAAGAGGCCCAGGGAGGAGAGGTTTGGTGTCAGACACCGTCTCCATAGGAGCAAGGAGGAGGCAGCTCTAGACACAGATAGCAACCAGGACCGGGGGAAGAGGTAACAAGGAAAAAATCCACGGACTTCTGTTCATGCTGAATTTGCCACTAGAGCCCGGTCATGGGAGGTAGTTACAAAACACCTCTGAGGAGCGCAAACCCAGATATACGGAGCCAGAAAAGGAACCGGGGTGTGTGTTGCCAGCTGAGGGAGGAGGCATCCATGACATGGACAGGGGTGGGTGGGGGAGCAGGAGTTAAGGAGCACTTGACAGGCTTTACATAGAGTAGAGAGGTGGAGACCGGGCTTGCATTTCAGAGGCAGCCGGCTGAGCTCAGGATCAGATATGTTCATGCGCAAAATGGTTATGGAAAGAAGACTCACAAGGAAACCGGACTGGAAACTCCTGAGTGTCCTGAGTAAACGGTGTCTCAGAGGTCACAAGATCAGGAAGATTCACAAGGGAGGAAGTGAGTAGCGGTGTTCAGCGAAGCTGAAGACCAGGTGGTACCGGTCTGCACTGCACGAATCGCCTCACTAAGAGCTGGGTGTTCCAGGGCCTTTACCAGAAAGAAGAAGACAGGAAAGAGACATGGTAGACCAAAGGAGGAACAGCGACTAAAGCTAGACACTTAGGGTATGGGGAGCCTGCGCAGCACACCCGGCTGAGCCGGGCTAGCTAGCTGAGGAGAAGCCATAGACACAGAAAAGAGAGAGGGAGAGATTGATAGGGGGAGGTGGGACATAAGGTAGACGCATGGATGTGCAACAGGAGGACGCCGGCCTGGTCCTCTAAAGTGGGAGGAGCTTGTGGTGAGGATAACTGAGCTGTTGGGTCTACTGTAGGTGAAGAGAGGGTGAAGAGTCGAAGGCTTGCTGGCCTCAACTTCTAGATGAAGTAGAGTTCAGCCGAGGTTGGAGATCATGGGTTCATGGTGGATTAAGCATGTAGGATTGTGAGGCATCTCCGATGATCTTAAAGTTCCGGAGAAGATGAAGGAATCTGAGGCCATTAGAGCCATGAAGAGAAGGATGTGGATGGGCTCAGGCTGGCAACAGACTAGTTCATGTGACCAACTATGAGTTCCAAATGGCCAGGAAAGGAATAAGGAAGCTCATGAAGAGGCCGATAGAGCATGAAGATGCCGGTGCATGAAAGGACAACATGTAGAGGGGAGGGGATAAGAATGTCAAAAAGGGGTGTCATGTAGGCAGAAGGAGGCGATGGGAATGTCATGCTGGAGCCAGGTGATAGCAAGGTCCAGGTGGGGCCAGGCGAAGGGGACACAGGTGTAGGCCACTGGAGTTGGGAGTGAGTTTATTCAAAGACTGGAACTTTGGGGAATATTGTTACCGGCAGGGAGGAGATGTCTTTGAAGACTACCACCTCCTCCAGGTGACTGAGTAGTAGCAGTTGTTCAGTGAGTAACAACAGGAGATCAGTCCAGCAGGGTCTCCAGTTGGATCTCTCAGTTTAGATATCTGGGAGAGGACCCTGGAATCTGCATGTTTAAGCTCCCCATTGGCTGCCATGATCAGGCAAGTTGGAGAATATTGCTCTGAGACCGGGCCATGAGAAGGATGGATAGAGCAGGATGGAAGTGAAAGATGAAGAAGAGAACCGGAGAGCCATGGGTAGGTTATAGAGGGCACCCATGCTCAGAAGCCTCGCTTGTAGGATGGGAACAAGGTTGGCACTCTGGGGTCATGATTGGGCTATCAGTGCAGCCCAGGCTCCAATGGTGACAGAGTCACCGACAGTCCCTGGAGAGTTCTGCCATGAAAACCCTGCAGTCCACTCAGTTGCATCGTATTCTTGTGGGGCAGGCTGCCTGTACGCCCCTGAGCAAGTAAGCATTGAGTTATTTGTGGCTTTGGGTCCTTTGTTCTCTGATGCGCTATCTCATGTGTGAGCAGGGGAGTTAACACTTGGTCAAACTCCATTGCCATTGTTTCTTTGGGTGCCTTGTTTTTCTGTGCCTTCCGGCTCATGGTTCCCACAAACAAATGGCCAGTGCCCATCACCTCAGTCTCCAGTTTTGTCTCTTAGGGGTTCATGAGGGTGTCTCAGGATTCTAGAGCTGGCAGTAGACTGACACATACATGGAGTGGACGGTCACCAGTGTGATGCGACCAAGGAAACCCGTCTGTTCCTTTACTCTCCATATACAATCCCTCATATACCTAAACTCCTGGACTTGAAATGACCGAGTGTGGAGGGACAGACCTGAGTTGTAGCATCCTTGTCTGATCTGCATTCTAACCTCACACTGCTTAGACATACAACTTCTCAGAGCTCCAGTTTTCGTCTAGAAGATATAGTAATAGCCAGCTCAAGAGACGTCTCAAGGATTGAGTAGGCAAAGCACATAGAGGTGCCTGTGATGTGTGCTGAAGCAATGCCATGACCACAGAGTCATCGTTACCCACACTCTGCCCTGGGAGTAAATGAGAGGGGGCCAGAAAGGCGGCAGGAGAGTTGTGGGGCCCCGTGTCAACCTCCACAGAGGCGCCTTGCCTGTCATGTGTTTGGATTTTGTGAGCAGTGCGGTAACAGTATATTTTTGTATGGAGTGCTTCAGGGTCAGAGACCACCCTTCATTCATGGAGACACTTCTAAGTGTTTGTGACTTGGATACTCGGAATTAAGAAACAGAAACTAGAAATTTAATCATCCGACTCCCAGCCCTCTGTGACTCACTGCAGAATGTGTGGAGATTTGTTTACCGATTTCCGTCCATTTGTCAGTGAGGAAGCAGGGCTCTCACTCCCTCTGTGTTCATGAACCTGAGACATACAAGGTCACATGCAGATCACACATGGCTCAGTCTTCCTGGAAATGCTGACAACTGAGACGTCTGCCTCCCACACTCACAGGGACAGGTTCTGTGACAGGGCAGAGGCCAGGGTAGGGGTACTCTGAGTCCCCAAGGGCAAGAAGAAGGACTTTCCCTCTGGCTGCCTGGGGTGATGACGGGGACATTCCTTTACGAAACAGAACATTGCTGAGCCCTGGCAGTGCCCCTTAACATAACTCACCTTGCTTGCTAATGTGCAAGTTCTGAGGCAGTGCCCCTGGGTGGGGCTGAGGCTTGGCATTTCTGACAGGTTCCTGGGTGATGGGGGATGACAGTGAGGTAGCTGCTCCAGTGCTCTTGGGGGAAAAGAAAGGCCCCTCTGTGAACCGTCTATGGCATCACCTGTGGCGTCTGCCATGGAGGAGGCTTGAGGGAGGTTCTGACCATCAGAGAGAGCATTCCCCCTTTGCCCCCACCCCACTGCCATGTCTAAAACTCCTTTGAAAGGTTCTGTTCACAAATATTGAGTCTTTTCCAAGCAGTATACACTTTGCTAATGCTCTCTTACTCACCTTGTTTTTAGTTTTTAGTGCTGGGATTGGATCTTGTCACTGTGCGTAAGAGGCACACATTCTGAGCTATGTCCCATTCTGCTAGCATCTTTCCAGATTCACTCTGCCATTCTACATGCTACTCAGGCAGCTTAACCAGAACATCTCTGCTCCCTCTGAAGAGCAAGGGTTCATGCAGAGGGATGGTACAGGCCACAGAGTAGGGCAGTGCAGATTTGAGGCAACAACTATGTTGTGGCTGGTTATGTTGCCTTCTTGTGCCTGTGTTTTCTCAACTTTGAAACTGGCTTCAGAACCCCTCCTTTGCACCTCTCTGGATATCTGGAAAGATTCACGAAGTGATACATGATAAGGTCTGAGCCCACTGATGGTAAACATAGCTGTTATTCAAAATCAGGCTGTTCCCTCCCACAGGACATTTAATGCTCAGCCCCTCGATGCACACACGTAGAATGTTGGATTCTAAGGGGCTCACTCCTTGAACTGGACTGTGTAATCCTTTGGAAACTTTAGCACTGTCCAAATGGCCACCACCCAAGAGGAGTGTCCCAAACTAACTCGCACACTCACTCACACACACTTGTGATGAGAAGGGAGGGGTTCCTATGAGGAAGAAACCAGAGAGGAAAATATCAAACTGATAACCTTACCCACGCTTCCCACTTGCTGTCCCAGCTGTATTTGCCCTGGAATATTGGCATGTACACAGAGTGCCACAGGTTAAAACTCATTAACCTTTGAGAATTCCATGCACGTATACAGTGAAAACTTATTTTAAAAAATGAATTGAGAGACACAGATTGTCTCCACCCCAATGCCGCTTTTACTCATTTGTATTCCTAAGGGCTTTGTAAACATTTATGTTAACTTTTCCTTGTGGTGTTTTTAAAGCATATTCAAAAAAGAGCTCAGCAAACATTCTGTCCCAGGAGGACTTTATTTTATTGATGTCTGTGGGTGTTTTGTCTACACGTCTGTCTGTGCATCACTTGTATGCCTGGTTCCTGCAGTGTCCAGAAGAGGGTATATTATCTCCTGGAACTAGAGTTACAGATGGTTGTGAGCCACCACGTGGGTACTGGGAACCGAACCCAGGTCCTCTGAAAGGGCTGCAAATGCTCTTAAGTGTGAAGCTATTTCTCCAGGTCCCCAGAATGACTTTAGAACTCACTATGTATTCGCATTACTGTCTTAACCAGCTTGGTTTTAGATCACACTGTGAAATGGGCTCAGTTGATATTTCTGCTCTCTCTGTCATAATTCCTCTTACCAAAGCAGCATTTGTAAATCCACCTTTGTAACAATTTCAAACACAGTGTGTGCTGGGGGAGGGGTGCTGGGTGGCCAGAAACCTCAGCCCTCCACATACCCTTGAATTTCCTCCATGGTAGGACATGGATGGGACATCCACAAGCATGTTCATTAAGTGTGGACTTTGGTCCACATTTCAGCCATCACAGGGCATTGTGAGTGAGTGACAAAGGTGTAGGATGAGAGCCACAGGGATCACATCCTGTGGCACATATATCAGAGTCAGATGTACAATATTCATGCTTTGTTGGGGGGAAGAAAGGCTGAAAACTCCGGGACTTCCAGACCCCAGCAAAGTTTTAATTCTGTGTCTCCAGGGCATGTGGTTGCCTCTCAGCTCCCTCTTTCCATTTATTCTTGAAGAACCGGTTGCTGACAGGCTGTCCATCAAGAAAACAGTCAACAAACAATGTGTTAAAGAGGTGATAATTCAATTTAAGTAGAGAAAACAGACTGTCAAACGCTCACTAACTAGCACTGAAGAGGTCATGTATTGTTGTTATAAAGGATGTGACTATTATCATCACTTTATAGATGGGGAAACTGAGGAAAAGTGAGACAGTTGCTAAGGATTATACAGTAAAGTACCAGACTAGGACTCAAAACCAGGTGTGTCCAGTTCTGAAAGCAGGAGGCATTACAACCTTGCCATTAAAAGCACAAAGTCTGAGCCTGATGATCTCAGTTCAAAGTTAAGCTCCTTTGCCTTTTGCTCTGATACCTGGACAGAAACTGTCCTCCACCCAGAGAAGGGCACAAGAATAGTTCCGCCTCCCCAGGACCAGTGGTGGTGCAGGCTTGTAATTCCAGATACTTGAGAGGCTGAGGCAGGAGGATCACAAATTCAAGGTCTGTTCAGTTACAGAGAGAGTTCCATGGTCAGCAAAGACAACTTGGTGAGACTCCACATCATTTAGAAAAAGGAGAGAGAGAGAAAGAGAGAGAGAGAGAGAGAGAGAGAGAGAGAGAGAGAGAGAGAGAGAGAGAGAGAGAGAGAGCTCTGTATATAAGTCAGAGGTAAAGCACTTGGATAGCCAACTTGGTGGGGGTATTTTCCTAATCCAATGAGTTAATTTACGTAATGCTCTTGGAACAGTAACTGTAGATTGTGTTAGGTACATTTCTTTTAATTATGAAGGCCACTGTTGTCCATCGTGGGGAGGAATCAAACAGTTTAGAAAACCACGGAGGAAATAGGGAAGTCCCTTTCACTCACTCATCAGCTTTGCTTTCTCAGACTAGCTGATGGGAAGGCTTCCCAGACTATGTGACTGTCTAGATGTATTCTACACACTCCAACACAAGTGCACACCGATACAGGAGTTTGTTTTTAGATATTGCAAAGACATTCAGAAACATAAGACAGAGTCTTGCTGTATTCCTGGGGTGTACTTCCAAGTGCTGGGTTCGAGCTACCGTCCGTCCTGCCTGTGCCTACCGGGTGGATGGGATTACGGGCCTAAGTCCCAGGTCTGGAAGGCAATGCCATTCTGTTTTGTTTGCTTTTCACTCAGTGCTTCACAGCTGCCTCTCCTCGCTGGACTGGTCAGCTGCAGTCCACACCACCATACGGACAAGCGGTCATTTAATGATTGCTGACGCCCTGTCAATGAAGTGGCCATAAATTTTCTTCACATTTAAACCTTAGTATGTTCAGGTGAGTGAAAAGCCTCAAAAGTCAACTTTGCTCTTGAGAATTGTTGAGTACCTCTGTCTCTGCACAGGTCAGTCTGGCTCTCCTGTATTAGGGGAGGTGGTGGCTGTATTTCCTCCAGCTACGCCCCCACTTCCCTCTGTCCTGGGACAAAGCATCTCACCGCTACCCACCCTGTCTCTCCATGGGGGCAATGCGGGACTTACACTGAGCCCTTCCCCATCAAACGGTCAAGTGGCCACCACTAGATTTTACGTACGTTTGTTTCCTCCGATTTTCCGTAGTTAAGTGGACATAGCCGCATCTATTATCTGCATATTTGAAGTTCTGCCCTCTCCTTCATTTTCACGGGCACCGGCAGTCTCTCCACTGTCGTCTCGAGCCCCTCAGTGCGGGGACCCTCTGCTATAACCCTGTTCTCACTCACTTTGGGTCTGCGCTATTTCCAGAGAGGAAGTCCTGGTACTGTGTTCGCCTTCCTATCTCCCAGATTAGCAATGCTTCCTGATGGAAGACGAACAATGAATGTGCTTCTTAAGAAATGCTCCAACTACAAATGCTCGCTAGGAGAGAAGAAACAAAGGGAAGGCTACGTAAAGGAGAAAGTTTCAAGCTTTTGGAGTTCCATCGTGTCCCAGACACATTCTATTTTATTTCCTTTCTAAATGTCAAATTAGTTAAGAAGCAAATTAGCGAACAGTGATGAGACCAAGCAAGTAAAGGATGACCTGGTGTGGGGGTGCCGTGTGTTTAGATCATCCTGAGCTGCATAGCAAGACTCAGTACAAACTGTAATGAGAGGGGAGGAGCTGGGGGAGAGGGAGAGAGACAGAGAGACAGAGAGAACAGAATGCAGACTTCGGCGATGAGGACAAGTCCTGAAGTGTCCGGGTCAAATACGGACAAGCAGGTTCAAATGGACCTTGAATAGAAAGTGAGCCTGTGTTGCTGGGCACATTTCTTTCACCCTGTCGCTATTCAGTAAGTACCCAGCGAGGTCCATTAAATCATAGCCCTCATGCCATGAATTCTCTAGCCAATGTGGCAACGAGTAAACAGCTGTTCTGCCAGCCTCTTGGAAGCAGCGCCACTGCCCAGCTTAGTAGACTGGGGATTGCCATGGCACCAAGTCCATGGCAGGAACCTAGAGGAGAATGTTCTGGAAAATACTGCAAACCTTGCTGCCACGGTCAGTACCGGAGCCGACAGTTCCCTGTGTCACTGATTTGTTATATAGTAACTTCAGGGACTTCTCAGTCCCTCTTTCTACAGTTGTTCAAGTCCAGGTTTTCGATTTGGGCCTCATCACAGCTGCCTACATCTCTTGTTCCTTTTTTTTTTTTTTTTTTTTTCCCCTGTTTGGGACTCTGCAAAGCTGAAACCTCAGGGATCACTCTAGCTTAAAGTGCAGTTCGCCCAGTGCCTGCTGCAGCTGCCAGTCAACACATGATGTCACGGGACAGGACTCAACAAATCCCCTTGTGGATCTACAAGGTTGAGGGTCAACTCCAGGCTGAGTTCTCCCTAACCAAGCACCCTGCTCAGCCCTGAAGTCGTTAGAGTGCTTTCCTTTCAGACATTTGCTGGACCCAGGCAGCTAAGGGTTCCCCTGTCTAAAGCTGCAAGAGGCGGCTAGCGCGCAGCATGAAGAACAATGACTACTAGGACTGTTTATGGCATAACCCAAAAGCATTCATTCCGTTTACTCAGCCTGCAGGGAGCTTTAGGATGGAGTATAAGGATAAACGAACGGCCAAAGGATCTGGACGTCTGGAGTTCAACTATTCATCCAACAAGTACTGAGTAATAATTCTATGCCAGGCCTCTTGCTAAGAACAAAACAAAGGCCAACCCACACATAGACCATACATTCTATAGAGCAATAAATATTCAACAGCAATAACAAAAGTAAACGTAGAATTTGCAACAGCAACACATACAAGGAGGAGAAGGAAACTCTGCATGTGTAGCTGGAGAACCTGACCCCTGGGAAGAGCAAAGGAAGGCTTTCTGAGAAGCAGGACATCTGAGCCAAGATGGCTTAACCTGCTTTTGCATCAGCAACAAGCGGGCAACGCTGCTCCTCCTGACCCACAGAGATGCAGGGAGAACGATCATAGATCAGACTTTGAAAAACACCCGGTGTTCCTAAAACTAAGCATCTGTCTCCACAGTCAGAGGCAGCTGTTCCCAGGCTTCTCTGCATCTGTCATCAAGCTAGGCATTACTCACGTGGACTGAAGACTTTGATCATTTTCCTTTACCCTGCCGGGCAGCTAGGGCTGGATGGACCAGGGGTTAGCCTTAGTCTGCCACGTACCTCTCATGTGACTTTGAGCAACTCATTTAACTCATAAAACTCACCTCTTTGCAATCCCGAGTGGGTCGGGAAGAGCTCGAAGCTCCTGGAGCACTCGGGACAGCATCTACCTGTCGTCACTCCTACACCCACGGTGCCGTTATCACTACAGATTACTGAGTCCTGACAGCTTATTTCCTGGTAATGACATCGGCCCTTCACTCCTCTTCCCACTGCCACCAGCCTAGAGAAAGCGTTTGTCATGTGACAATGACTCTTGCCACCGCCTGCCAATCAGCATCCACCGCTTGGCTGACTATTCCAGGTGCTTTCAATGTGGGCTCCTAAAAGACCATCATAGTAGGTACTGTAAACTCTAGAGAATTTGAAGCACACAAATATTTGTAAATATTATACCATTTTCTATAAGGAACTTGAGCACCTATGGATTTTGGTGTTTTGTGGGTTTTCCTTGAGCTTCACATGGGTAATGAGGAACAGTGTGTGTGTGTTACATAGTTTTAATTTGTGATTTATGTGACTATTACCTAATCAAAATTAAATTTAAATATTCTTTTACTCCATTAAAATACACTCTCATTAATTCCTAGGACTGTGTAGTAATCCACACATATTCACATTAGATGAAAATGGGAAGCATGTGTAGCATGAACTGTTAGAAGGTCTTAATAAAAACAAATCCGGAGCCAGGTATTGGTGTGAACGCTGAAAGATCAGAGAAACAGAACCAGCCCCAGCTAACCTCACCTCACCAGTTCCTCAGCTGATCTCGTTTCCTCAAACTGGAAGCCTCTATGTCCTCATCCGAATGAATCTCAGCGGAACTGCTGCTCAAACGCCTAAAAGCTTAACAGACTCTAGATCCTGGTTTTCGCACCTTACATACCTTTGTGCTTCCTGCCATCACTTCCTGGGATTACAGGTGTGTGTCACCATGCCTGGCTGTTTCCAGTGTGGCTTTGAACTCACAGAGATGTGATGAAACTCTGCCTCCTGAATGCTAGGACTAAATGTGTGCGCCACCACTTTCTGGCCTCTATGTCTATCTAGCAGCTGTTGTGTTCTCTGACCCCAGATAAGTTTATTAAGGTGCACGATATATTGGGGGACACAATATCACCACAAGCATGTCATCAATAATATGTTTTCACAGTTTGAAGGGAAAATTAAACTTGACAAAGAAAGGTAATAGGCCCATGTAAAGTCTGACAGAATGGTCTTCACATCTTTGAGGACCGTCACTTGACACAGCAGTCAGTGGCCATTTGAGTCTACATCTCACCCTGTTTTTGCAGTTCACATTAAGTGGTAAACAGTATGCAGTACACAAATAGAGGGTCTCTGCTCCAGAGGACCCCAGAGTTCGGTCGACCTGACCAGGGTTTCGGCCGGTTCTGGGCAGCTGATAGCTCATTGTGACTATTTCACTGCACCCTGGGGAGAGTGAAATGTGGTGACTGGGCTCTCACGAGTGGCTGTTTACGAACTTGTACTCACAGACAAGGCCAGAGCCTTTGACTGTTGTGTTATAAAGCCTTCAGCTGACTTGGCCTCAGAATCCACTGGAACAAACTTAATGTTCTGGAACCAGGTCACCTTTTAAAGGCTACTTCAAAGCAAAACCAAACTAGTGGCGCTTTCAGCAGTGACGTGGGGGGTGGGGGCATGCATTAAAAGGAGTTATTGTGTTGGTAATACATACACCAACGAATGTCAAGGCTCTGCCTGTAAAGTCTGAGGGTAAGGCAGCTTATATTTCTGCTTAATTGGTTAACATGCTCTGGGCTCCATGGATCGGGATGTTCCTTTCTCAGTCCAGATTCAGGACGTTTCCTTCCACTGCCTCTTTTTCTGTTCCTACAAGAATACCCAGAATGCGATACATAGATTGGTTCACTTGATTGGCATGGCATAAACTAATAGGCTTTTCCTTTCTTTTTTAAAAAACACAAAGTTCCTCAAGTTTAATGATTGTTTTAAAAAAATTATTATTCTTGAGTCCATCGTTAAAGCTGACTGTGGAATTTTTCACTCCGGCCATTCTCTAGCTGCGAAATCATTTGGCTCATTTTACAGATTTATCCTTGGTGAACTCCTGGTTGTGCTCATGCCTTCCTGGGTTCATCCAGTTGCCCATCTATGGTGGTTAGTTTTTGTCAACTGGAACAATCTAGAGTCACCTGGGAAGAGGGGACATCAGTTGAAGAATTATCTCCATCAGATTGGCCTGTAGGCATGTCTGTGGGGTGTTTCCTTGAGCAGTGTTGAAGTTGGCCCCTGGGCAGGTGGGCCTGGATTGCGTAAGAAAGCTGAGCGCACCACGGAGAGCAAGCCAGGGAATCCCATTCCTCCCTGGTCTCTGCTTGAATTCCTGCCTTGCCTTCCCGTGACAACCGACTGTAACTGGTAAGCCAAGTAAACACCTTTCTCTCTCAAGTTGCCCTTGGTCACAGCATTCATCACAGCTACAGAGAAGCGAAACCGGACACTTCTTCCTAAATAAAACACCCTGCCTGTTTTCAGTTGAACTTTCTGGCTTATTCATGTGATCTGAAGGTGTTCGTTATATAATCTGTATACATTTCCTTTATTAGATGTCTTGCTTATGTTTTGTCTGTGATTTGCGTTTTCATTCATGGTATGGGAGCTCTTAATGTCAGTTATGTCAATGAGCAGTGTCCCATTCTAGTTAATACTTCATGTATTTAAGGAATCTCAACAGCAAGGTATTTTCCAATAATTTCTTTAGTGTTACTACCGTTTTACCTTTTATATTTACATCTAAAATCTATCAGGATTTGATCTGGGGTGTGGTATGGGGTTGGCATCAAGACTCCAAGACCTAGCATCATTTATTGGACTGTGAACTGTCTCCCACAGGTCAAGCCACCAGATAGTGCAGATGTGTCTCTGGATTCTGGTCCATTGGTCCTTTAGTCTGTGTGTGTGTGTGTGTGTGTGTGTGTGTGTGTGTGTGTGTGTGTTTCTGTAACTTTATAAATAGGTTTGATAACTGCTATTATGGGTAGCCCCACGAAACCATCTAGTACTGCGTGCACATCCCCCAACTTGGCTTTCCAAGCTTCCGTGTGGAGAGCGACTGATCTGCCTGTTTCCAGGCTAGTTCACTGTGGTTACCTCGGTCTTTGTCCCATCAAAGCCCTTTAAATTGAAAACCAGCCAGGTGTCTGCAGAGCCGCAGATTTGTTGGGTAATTAAATAACGCCGGGAAGGGGGAGGAGTGGATTAGGCGAAGCCGGCCGGTTGAGTGGAGTTCCGTCAGTAAGAGTTCCCTCTACACTTGAAGTCTAGCTTCTGGAGGAAGACCCCGGGGAGTCAAAACTCTCAAATCCAGGCGGAGGAGGGCCAGACGAGGTCACCGAATGTAAATGTCGCGGGGGGTTCGGCCCAGCCCGGCGAATCGGCTGGGCGGGGTGGGGCCGCGAAGCCGCAAATCACCAGTTGAGGGCCCGAGAGCGCGCCGCCCGCTCAGAGCCGTGCTTGCCGCCGCGGGGCCGGGCGGGAGCCGGAGCGGAGCCGCCGTGCGCACCGAGCAGCCGCGCCGGCCTCTCGGCGGACGCCCGCGGACCATGAGCCGCCCGCGCTCCCGGAGCAGCTGCGGGGCGGGGCGGGCAGAGCGGCGCTGAGCCGCAACCCGGGACCCCGAGCGCCGCGCCGGGAGGTGAGTGTGCCCCGTGCGTTCCTGCTCAGGCTCCCGGGCTCGTCCTGAGACGGGACTGGGAAGTTCTTTAGAGACAAGTTAGGCTCGGGAAAGGGCGCAGCCCGCGTGTTTGCCCCCTAGAGTCCCCACAGACGGCGTGGGGGTGGGGGTGGCCAAAGTAGGGATGAGACTTGCGCCCTCGGGGTCGTCGGATCCCGGAGCTCCCGGGAGTGAAGCGCCGGGATGTGTGTGCTTCCAGCATCTCCACCCTCGGGCTCCCGGACGGTAGCATCCCGGGCGGTAGCATCCCGGGCGCTGGCTTCCAGACCCCCTCCGGACCCCTTCCCAGTCCCGTCCCGTCCTGCCCGAGGCCGGTCTAAGTTGGGGAGATGAGATGGCAAAGAGGATTCTGCTGGACGCCGGAGGCTTTCTCCGCTAATCTCTTGGGAAGTTTGCAAAGAAAGTGAAGGAGCCTGCCCTGTAACCGTTGACAACATCTCCCTCCCCTCGCCTTCCCTTTGTTGAGAAAGAATGAATAGTTGGTTGTGTGGCTCCCCTTGAGTCGGGGAGGGGAAGGCAAAAGGAGGGAGGGACGGGTCGCAGCCCATCTTCCTTTACCCGTCTAGTCTACTGCCACTTAAGAAGTTTGATCAGGTGTAGACACTCATCGAGGGCAGCGAGTGCTGGAGGACCGCGCATCACAGGACTCAGGCTTAACAGTCGCTTGAGGCGAGGTGGAAAGGGGAGTAACCCGAGTCTGTTTTCGCCACCGCAGTTAGGCAGGAAAAGTAGAGCCCCGAGTTCAGAGATTCTTTTAAACCTTGACTCTTATCTCCCAAGGTTCCACCGACCTCTCAATGGCAAGTACTCTGGGCCAGGGAAGGTCGGTTTCAAAGCTGATTATCTCACTCTGTGTTCCCCCTGGTGGAGGTGAGATCCTGAAGGGGGCTCTGCAAGGCCGAGTGGGGGAAGCCCACTGGCTAAACCGTTCGCCCACCCACGAGTGTGCCAGGAAGCCTCCTGAGTATAAAGAAAACAGTTTACCATGCCAAACGCCCCCTCGGCGCCCAGCACCGACTCCCTCACAGGTGCTGTTAAAAAGCTTGGCATTTCCAAGATGAGTAACCAAGACTTCAGTTCCTATTGATAAGAAAGAACTGCTTTGTCAGATGGGTGCTAATCTTAAGAACCTTGCACTGTAAATCCTTCACTGTATTGCTTGAAATATAATCCATGGAAGAATTATTCATACTTCAGTCATTTGGCTAGACTTCATAAGTTTACTTCAAAAAGAAAAGGATACCCCCGATTCGTAAAGCCAAGCCAAGGTTCTAAGTGGAGAAGCCAATTTTGTCTGCCTTTGCAGAAGACAGGGTCACTGATTTGAATTGTAAATTCTCTGTCGTGGTAAGGGCGGCTGAGGCAGTGATATTTCCAGTTTGAGATATAAACGTACTTGAGGCCCTTTCATCAGATTGCTATGTGAGTTCAAACCTGAAAATATTCCCCATTTCAGAACCAGAGAAAAATCTAAGCAAGTGGGCTGTTTTTATCTTTTGCCTCAGCTGGCAAGATCATCAGGTCTTACTGTTCTGTTTTAGAGCAAGTGAGTTGGACCCAGCTCATTAATGTTTCAAAGCTTGGTGGCTGACCAGGAAGGCAGGCAGCAAGGCTGTTAGGAGTTTGTTTTGAGGCTCGCTCATGTTCTCAGCCTTCCCAGAGTCCCATACTTCCCCTATCAAGATGGAGCATCTGACCTTTGTGTGTGTTTCAGGATCTGGCCGTAGCCGATGGTCAAAGTCTCTGCTGGTGTTTGTTTGAAAGCACGTTAGTTCACTTGGTGCCTATGCCCTTTTGTGTCTATGCCCTCTCGGCTTGGTGTGTTTACATCTGTTCTAGGTTGAAACATCTCAGCTCCTCACCCTCCCCAGCTGCTGCAGTGGGTGCTTTCATTTGTGAACTCCAGCTTCAGACGGCTGGAGGAGATGGATTCTTGCTTGCTGTGCATCAAGGACTTCATTATACACGATCACATTTAATTTTCACCACAACCCATGGTTGTTAACGCGTTTAACACATGACCACTGACTGTTGGGGAGGGGTGTGACTTGTCCTAAGCCTCCTAGCTACCGAGGCAGAGCCAGGGCAGAGGTTTGAAGTAGTGAATACTGACTCCAGGACCCAGGTTCTGAGTCATATCATTTGATTGTCAAAGACCAAAGGGTACACAGAGTGTTTAACGGCATCAGAAACATCTGCAAGTGGAGAATACTTGAGAGTCCAAGTTACTGTGGTAGCTCCTTAGTCCCAGGCTTCTGCCTTTGTGGAACTGGAATCCTTTCCCTGCCTGGGGCTGCCTTAGATCTCTTCTTGCCTGGTCCCTTATCTTTTTTCTCACATCTCATGCCATTGTTAACTCTTCAGAAAGGTCCTGCCAGACCATCATCACATCATAAAGTTATCTTTCCCTCCAACCAGTATCCTCTATCATTTCACTCTGTTCTGTTTTTGAATTCTTTGGAGTACTTACAACTTGGGTATTGCCTGGTTTATTTTCTTGTTTATGTGGTTTGGTTGGACTCCCTACATCTCAGCTCAGGCGTCTTGAGAGCAGAGTGTTATTATAGCCCCGTCCCTGGTACACTCTAAGCCCTCACAGAAAATATTTTGAGTGAATGAATGTTATTCCTTCAAACTGGGAAAATGAGCTTGAACTAGCAACAGTTACTGTCAGTTTCCTATATAAATTTTAAGGTCAGGGATCATTTCTAGATTATTATTATTTTTATTGTTGTTGTTTGAAGAACATGCACAGTGTCAGCCATATTTGAGGCTTTCCAGCATTTGATTCTGTTACCCAGGTTGACATTTTGAGTGACAGGTGCTCTCTGCCAAGGAGAATCCCCAGTGTGGTGCTTCTGAATCCTGGCTTCAGATTGGGCAATGCTGTAGAGCTTTAAAAATGCTGACGCTGGTGCTCTGCCCACAGAGATTCTGATTTTAGAATCTGGTTTGCGGTTGAGCCACACTGTAAATATTCCCTATAGGATGCCTAACATGCAGCCAGACCGAGCCCTAGGTGTTGGTATTCTAGAGCTCACCCTCTCTGCCTTGGCCCCCGACACGCTTGAGGCGGCCATGGTGAGAAGCAGGGCCGTCCTTCATGTTTTATTGATGATTCCTGGTAGCGTGGGAGATACTTTCACATCCGCTGTCATAGGTGACAATCCTCAGTGCTCTGGATTCTTCCCTCTGTGTTGATGATTCCATGATGATTCTAACCTACACTGAACTGTCCCCTGGTGTCTCACACACAGCTCCAGTTGGTGACCTTATCTTCCTCCTGCCTGGATCCCTTCTGAAACCACTTGTGTTAACGCACCATGCCATCCCCCATGGCCATGGCTTTGGCTTCCTTCCAGCTAGAGACCTTGAGCTTCTAATAATTCTTTGCTCTGCCCTATCCTTTCTCTTGGCCACTTCCTGAGGTCAGAATCCTTCCCTGTTCTTCCTGGTTTACTGCCATCTGCCTGAGTGACAGCCTGGCTTCCTTTTCCCTTTCCAGAATTACCAGAGTCACCCGCCGAGGTGCAGTCTGGACCCCTCCTGTACAGGTCTTCCCTGGTGCTCACCAGTCAAGTCCAGACACTTTGGCAGAACCCTTGAGACTCTATGGCCTTGTCCTAAGCTGTAGATCTCTCAGGAAATGTTTCTCAGCCTCTCCACTTGGCCTGCAGTGACGTGGTGTGTGGGGTTGCTTCCATACCTGCAAGGGCTTGCTGTCACAGTGTCCTCTCAGAAGGCTTTTCCTGATATGTTCAGTATTTTGTCTCTTGTCTTTTGGATCTCTAGGAGTACTTCTGTCAAAGTTACTCATTGTTCCTTCCGGCTTGAGGTTTGCTGTTTGCGAGTTCTGTTGAAGTAGAAATAAGAAAGGAAGATGTTAACACTTTGTTATCAGAGGATATATTGAGGTGTGGGGCATTCACGGGCATCGTAGAACCTTTTAGTGCAATGGCAAATTCCAGATCAAACTTGGATGTCCAGAGAAGCCACATGCCAGAGTCACTGGGGCTAAGTTACTCTTGCTCTTCTTGGTCCACAGCGTGGCCTTTACACAGGAAGATGTTTTGTGTGGTGTTAGTGGAGTGTGCTGTATCTCTCTCTCCCTACCCCCACCCTGCCAGTTTCTTTGAGATGAAGCAGGCCTGTCGATGAAGAAGAAAGAAGCTTGACCAGAGGGAGTCCACAGCTGTGAGGGGTGGGGGGACTGCTATTTGGTTTGCGTCACTGGTGGTCAGGTAGAGGGCTAGGGAATTTCGATTTCTTCTTCTTCTTTTTTTTTTTTTTTTAATAACAATGATTAACACTGAGTAAGTGCTGACAGTGTGCCAGGAACTGGCCAGGACGGGAAGGGCCCTCCCAGGACTCACCGCCCTGTTTTTCTCTATCCCTGTGAGCCAAGCCTTCTGTGGTCTCACGGGCCATGGACAAGCCTCTGAATTATCAAGGATGAGAAAAAAGAGGCCAGGGTTAGGACTGTATTCTTGAGTATATTCTACCTCGTTCTCAGTACTCGTGAACTTTTCTCTGTTGCACGGGGCAGTGGATTTGTGTGGCTCCGCATTCAGAGTGGGTTTCCTTTGCAGATTCCCGTTATCCCGCTGCCACCACTTCCGGGAGCTCAAGAGTGGTCGGTGGTGAAGCCAAGTCTGCAGGGGCGCTACCAGGGGCAGTTTTCATTGAAAGCTCCTTCCCCATGAGGACTGCAGTGGAAAGGCTAGTGAGGAGTAGGTGCTGGGAGCTGAGAATGGGCTGTGGAGTTCAGCTGTCCCGCGGTGACGTGCAGATCCTGGTAGGATGTCATAGGCCATGTAGAACATCTTCTGGGATTTTAGGTATCCAGGGAATTGTTACAATTGGATTTGTATGTTGGCCATGATGGGTCTTGTACAATTTGGCTTAGGATAAAACTACAGTTCAAGGCCAGTGATACTGCCAGCCATACGTGGGGGCAGTTGGAGCTGGCATTGCCGTCTCACTGAAAAGTTTCCTCTTTTTCTGTGCCCCCCCCCCCTTTCTTATTGTCTCTGCCTTCCTTTTTTCTTCTTCCCTGACTTTACATGCACCTGTGGGCATCGCGTAACCCTGCTGGTGGCTGCCAGGTTCCTGACTCCTCTTGGAAAGAATCTACAGGGTGTTCCCACCTGATGGCTTTCCGGTACAACTTAGTGTGCTGATATGTGGAAGAAAGAGCCACCCCTGACCCCTGTCCCTGCCTTGGTTAATTAGAGTACACTGATTTATTTATAAAGCATCCAGTCTTTGCCAGAAAAGCTGCCCTATCATTGTGGGTAGCACAGTTTTGGTCTGGCATGGTAGAAATCCCAGTAGCTAAAGAATTCCAGCCGTCTCTGCTGGTCTTATCATTTTCAGGGTGGTGGACATCAGGGTAGCCATCATCCAACAATTTATAGTATTTTTCCTGGTATTTATTACTGAACCTGCCAATCCTTCCATAACAGTCTTTTCCCCTTAATTGCACCCCCCCCCCTCTGCAACAATGATAAAGATGGCCCACATGCCTCTAACAACTCTGAGATGTGCTCATCTATTTGGATTTGCTGTCCATCCAGCTGAATTTCTCTATAGAATCCTGAAAAACAGAGATGAACAAACTATCCCTGCTTAGGATGTTCTGCTAGTGATGCCTTCAGGCATTATTTCCCTTCTGAGGTTTCATGTTTTTTTTCCAGTTTCTTCCATAAGCTTGAAGTTGATTCTTGTGGATGGTTACTTAGCTTTATCCTTTCCTTTATTTTCCCTCGGCAGTGTTGAGAATCATGGCGGCAGGGAAATTTGCAAGCCTTCCCAGAAACATGGTTGTGAATCACCAGTTCCCCTTGGCCTCGTCCATGGACCTTCTGAGCAGCAAGTCCCCTCTCGCTGAGCATCGCACAGATGCCTATCAAGACGTGTCTATACACGGGACTCTTCCACGGAAGAAAAAAGGCCCTCCTCCCATACGGTCCTGTGACAATGCCAGCCACATGGGTACCCTCCCCCACTCCAAGTCCCCACGACAGAGCTCACCTCTGACCCAGGACATCATCCAGGAAAACCCACTGCAAGACTGGAAAGGGGAAGCCTTCACCTTCAGGTAACTCCTGTTATTTTATGAGTGAAAATTATTTGTCTGGAGGGCTTTGTGTTAAACGTATGCAAAGCTGCATGACTCCCCTTCCCTATCTCCCTTCCCTCTTCCTCTCTTCCTTCTTCCCTTCCTTCCGGTGTTAGAGGACCCAGGGCCTTACACACGTGAGAAAGTGCTTTCTCCCAGAACTGCGTCCCTAACCTAGGTGAATAGTGTAACTTCTGAAGCTCTCACTGCACCTTAACTGTTACCACCTGATACAGCCAGTCCTGTTTTGTCTTTATTTCTCCCTAGCTCCCCTCCTCTGCCATTATTGAGGCAAATCTCATTTTCTTTCCCTTTTTTGTGGGGGAGGGGAGACAGGGTTTCTCTGTGTAGTTTTGCGCCTTTCCTGGAATTCACTCTGTAGACCAGGCTGGCCTTGAACTCACAGAGATCCACCTGGCTCTGCTGGGATTAGCCTGCGCCACCACTGCCCGGCGTGCAAATCTCATTTTCTAATAAACTTATTTTATCTATTTTTGTATGTGCCTTTTAAGAGTAAGGATTCTGATTTAAAGTGTAACTAACCACAACTTAAATATAACAGCTTAAAAAAAATCATTTTGTCATATCATCTAATATTTGAGATCTAAAGGATTTAAAAATCCAACTTGCTACATTAAGACTCTTAAAAGAAAACACATTTAAAAAAATCATAGCATTGGATTAAACTACATTTAATTCTGTAACAATGCCAAGGTATATGTAAGTTAGGATCCAGACTTCCTTTAGTTGCTAATAGGCCAAAATTGCATTTTGTGTGGCTGCATCACCAGATCTGCTCATGACAGTGTTGTGGAAGGGTGGATTTCTCTGTGCTTAGTCCAGGGCTCTGGTAAGGAAGCCTCAAGCTGGGAATGGCTGGGCTGTGATTGGCTTCTGCTCCTCAGAGCTGGTTCAGGGACTGGGCTCCCTTTCCTGTAGATGAGTGGCCTCTGGTGGTATCAGGTAAAGAAAGGGCGGTTTCCTCCTTTATCTTTCTTGTTCAACCTTGTAGCAAAGAAAGCTACTCTGATCCTGTCTCATTTTTTGGTGCCATCTATATATTAGACACCTATGTTCATTGGAGTATATTGATCTTATAGGCCCCAGGGTCTCAGCAGGAAAGTTCTCCCCAGTCCCAGTGAGTACTTAAAGGGTTGGTTCAGCATTGCAGATACTCCAGCAGCCACAGTATTGGAGTAATGTGCTTTTGTCCTCTTGCGTCTGAAGCAATGCCCTCTCTGAACTGCATTTCAGTGAGAGATCAGATACAAGTAATTAAATAAGACAACTCAAGAGTATACTAAACGCTGTGGAAGGAGTAAGTTGACATGCTGGCCCCCGATGGACATAGGTAGTCATTGCTTTGTATTTGTAAAGGCCATTAGGAGATGATTTTAGATCTAAGATGACTACTTAATGAAAAAGGCAACCTTGACACATGTAGGCTCTTCCAAAGGCAAAGAGCTGGAGTTCAGAGCAAGTTCGGTGTGTTTGCAAATACCAAAGAAAGCTGGTGTGGCCTGTAACTGGAGTAGGTTAAGTTGAGAGGTGAACAGTAGAGATACTGGGGTTTAGGGAATGGGCAGACAAGACTGGAGCAATGCTGGGCAGTGGTGGCGCACGCCTTTAATCCCAGCACTCAGGAGGCAGAGCCAGGCAGATCTCTGTGAGTTTGAGGCCAGCCTGGTCTACAGAGCGAGATCCAGGACAGGCACCAAAACTACACAGAGAAACCCTGTCTTGAAAAACAAAACAAAACAAAACAACAACAACAACAACAACAAAAGAGTGGAGCATCAATTTTTAGTTTCATAATGTTTGTAAGAGGAAAATAGGTGAAGCCTAGGTATTCTCCATGGGCAGTGTTAGAGAGCCCTGGAGTGTTTCCTGGAGAATGGAAAGCCATGGACACCTCTGGGATACCCAGATGTGTGGTTTCCTAACATAGGGAGCCTGCAGGCAGCCTGCTGCTGAAATGAGCAGGTACCTGAGTGCATTATTGTTAATATGGCACTGCTGGCATCCAGTAGGCAAGCATGGAGAAGGACTGCCAGACACAAGCTCCAATCAGTGTTGTGTTACTGGATGCAGAGGCAGAAGTGACTGCTGTGATTGGCTTACTGGGGAGCATGTTTTCTTGCCTAGTCTCTTCGGGAGCTAGCTATCTGCCATGTACCAGACACAGACACTCCACAGAGCCACACCTTAGAACTGTGAGGTCCTCCCTCACCAGGTGCCAGCTCATACAGTGGGGGTAGGGGATGGGGGGTGGGGGATGGGGGACATGGACATGGACACGGGACCTGGAGAGCAGGGCTGCTCAGGAGGAGGTGGTAGAGAGTCGCCTCCTACCTCCAGGAAGTTCTTCAATAAATATCCAAGGTCCAACCTGCCAACCTGCCTGGAGTTCAAAGCTTTTTTATTTGAAAACTGACTTGGACAGAGGTCAGAGCTCTGTAACAGATCTTATCAGAGGGTGGACACAAGTCCTGACTTTCATGTCCTGGCTGCAGAATTAGCAAGTCCTGCCGACTTAGGGTTTGCATGTTGTTCACAGCTCCAATAATCTACATTCATACCTTCTTTTCTTCACTCAGAAGATCATACTATTTAGCATAAATACGAGAAGTATCAAGTGCATCTCCCACACAAATCACCGAGAGCGGGAAGGCCATGGTTGTGTGTGAAAGGCCCATGAAGTCTGACCCATTGAGACTCGTTATCAACAGATTCATTTTCCATGTTTTTTTTTTTTTTTTTAATCTCCCTTTGATTTTTAAGAGTTCAGAGTACATGATTTTTTTTCTTCTTTTAAAAATATTCCAGTAAGATTATGAGCTACTTCAATTCCTTTTTGGAATAAAACATGGTCTGAGGAAAGAGTCTGTACATGGGAGGTTAGAGATAAGGAGTGTAAATGAGAACCTGAGGTCCTGGAGAGGGAGGTTTTACCTGAATGTCACAACAGAAACTCAGTGAATGGTAGAACATCTCCATCTGTTCTGGCTTAGAGCTGAAGGCAGCCAGGCAAATGGCAGCCACCCACAGTTAGTTTCAGTTTGTGAGTGACCGGGCCAGATGCAGGGGATGGACACTTTCCATCTCTTCACATTTGGCCTTGACCTGGCAATGGCGGGTCCTTGTGGACATCCTAGATGCCCTCTTTGTGTGTACCCCACCAACACACAGGAGGCGACACTCCAGACAGGTGCCTCTTTGTGTTGTAAATCTCCATCTGCACTTCTGGGGTTTCAGTTACCCAGCATCAGCTGTTAGCTAAAATATTAAATGGAAAATTTTAGAAATAATTTACAAAATTTCAGTGTGGGCCACACAAAGTAGCATGAAAAAGAAAATCTCCTTGTGTTCTGTTCTGTTCCACTCAGGACAAGAATCTCATTCTGGTGCAGTGTCCCCAAACTCTATATGGTACTTCCCATTAGTCACTTAGAAGCCATGTTGACTGTTAGCGGTAGGGCAGTGTTTGTGTTCAGATGGCCACACTTGACTTCATAATGGCCCCAAGACAAGAGTAGTGATGTTGGCAACTCAGATACGCTAAAGAGCAGCGCTAAAGAAATTTTTTAAAAGTGAGAATTGAAAGTTTTTACCTAAAAAAAAAAAAAGTATGTTGAAGTTGCCAAGATGTACAGAATATTATTATGCTTGTTATAGTTTCCTTTTGCTGATGTTATTTTACTATGCCTGGTTTATAAATTATACTTTATCATAGCTGTGTGTCTAGGACAAAACAGGATGTACCGGGTCCAGAACTATCTCGTCTTCCAGCACCCATGGGAGATAAGGGGACTACTGTATTCTGACTTGTTGCAGAGCTGCTGTTTTTACAACGGACATGCTTAGTTTATCAATCATTAAACTGTGACTGTTATTGTAATTGCAAACGAATTGAACACCCATCCCACGGGAGGCCTTGAACAAAGTAGACAATCTCCCTTGTGACCCAAATGTTTACAGTTCTTAAGCTGACATATCCACACAGATCAAATGCTCCATTTTCTAAGTAAGCCATGCACAAAGAAAGCTATACAATATAAAAGGGTACTATTAGTATTCTTACATTTTATAGCTTTAAAATACCTTAAAGAGCTGGGTGGTAGTGGCAAATGCCTTTAATCCCAGCACTTGGGAGGGAGAGGCAGGTGGATCTCTGTGAGTTCAAGTCCAGCCTGGTCTACAGAGTGAGTTCCAGGACAGCCAGAGATACACAGAAAAAAAGAAAACCTGTCCCCAAACCAAAGATATATATATATATATCTTAAAGGGTATATCTTATTGGAACATCACAACCCGTATAAGGCATGGCACATCTCCTCCTTTCCTCCTCCTCCTCCTATCTCCTCCTCTTCCTCCTCCCTCTCCTCCCCTCCCCCTCCTCTCCCTCCTATCTTGCTCTTCTTCCTCCCCCTCCCCATCCTTTTCATCATCATCAACATCACCATCATCATCAGTGTGGAATGGGTTGAGAGCTCTTGAGGCACCTGAGCATAAACCCTAGTGGATAACTGAATTTGATGGGAAGGGATGGTGCTTGTTGGCTGCTCCCCAGACACTATGCTCCACAGTCTCCAAGAACGATGGTGACAGCTGTGGGCACCCTGAACTGTTTGCTTGAATGGAAGCGGGGAGTCTCCCATCTGACACCCTAACACCTCAGACATGGGCTTTGGAGAGAAGAGCCTCAGCGGCCAAGAGTCAGAGGCCCGCCTGGAGAAGGGAGTTGGTCTTCTCTTTCGGAGGCGGTATCGATTAGCTTTCTTGTTGTCTTGGCCGCCCTTGGATGCACTTGTGGTTTTGAAAAGTGGCCAGAGCCAGAAGCCAGAGAGTTCGTAAGCCTGCTGCTTGATGTCACAGGGGAGCCTTTGTTCTACACACACAGCCAGGCTTCTCCAGAAGGCCTCCAGACAGGATTTCCTCCTGATATTCGAGTCATTGGTTGCTGTCCCTTTGATTCATTTATCTTCAAGGATGGACTTGTGTTTGAATCTAGAACCCTACTTGAGCTGAGTTCCTACTGGGATGTCTGTGTTGTCAGGATCTCCGAGAGAGCAATGCTTGGGCCCTCTTCCTGCCTGTGGGTATGTGGAGGCATGCATTCCTGGGAACAGCTGTGCGGGGCTAATTCCTTCCGAATCTTGTGCTGTGGGCACACGTGGTGGGACAATGTGGCGTTTCATTAATTTGCACGAAGCATTCTGACTGACTCAGCACAGGTGTGGTAACTGACAGTGGGCCGCAAAGTCTGTGCAATTATTCTTGGTGAAAACCGGTTTGCTTTCCCAGACAGTAAGTAACCTACCACGCCACCACATCAGATCCTTAGGGAGGTGGAGCTGGGGGATCAGGCCCCAGATCCATGCAGACTTTTCTCTGAAAATCATTTCAAAGACATGACTCTGGGCTGTCAGTGCCCCCATCTGAAAAATTCTCCAACTATGGCTTTCTCCTTGACAAAACAAGATGTTGTCCCAGACACACCAGCAAACCATCCTTTCCTCTCAGAGATAACCAGAAGATCCTCAGTGCACGGGGCCACTCGCGGGTGTCTATAGTTTGTGCATGTCACACCTGCCACCTACCAGTTGCCAATTTTTCATAGATAGAGGAAAAACTGGCTTTTGAGTTTTAAAAATGTATCTAGTAGAATAATAGATGCTGTTTAATAAAAGGTTCGCTTATTGGGTGATTAGGGTAACATTGGCTTTTTAATAACTCTGAGCATAAGAATGTCTCGAGTGGGTTGAGTTTTCCTAACATATGGAAGTGCCTCCTTGATGTCCAAATGCAGCTGTTGTTGATGGGCAACTGTTTCCCGGAAATGGTATATGGCCTGGCCCTGTTTGTCCCTGGTGTGCTGAGTCTAGGAGCAGCTGGGTCAGAGGTGAGCCTGTCCCTTAGCTTACACTGCTTCTCTCTTGAAGGAGACCAGTATGAGCTGCCCAGAGCTCTACCAGCTGCTTGATGGTAGCCCTAAATCCTGTCCTGACAAGGAGCTGGGGGGGGGGGGGGCTGGGATCTGTGCATTCCCAGCTGTTCTGGGAGAAAGGAAAAGATTAAAAAAACAAAACAAAACAAAACTGATTGTAAACACAACCAAGAAAATGACCAGAGAGTGACACAACCCAGTCCTTGTCTAGCTGAACTTCTTAAATCCTCTCCCCTCCCCCGGGGCAGACCTGCTTTAACTCAGGCTTCTTCCAGACTCACCCATGCTATTTGGGAAGGGCCATGCTTTATTCTTAGCTGTTTACCTCCCACAGTATCTGCTAAGGCGCACTGTCAAGAGATCCTCAGCTACGCCAGTGAATCTGCCCGCCATCCCAGACTGGCCAGGATATGCGCTCTGGAGAATCTGTAGTTTGCTTTTGTTCAGTGGAAAGAAAGATTGTCTTCCAGGGACGAGGATTAGATGACCTCCACACCCTCAGGTCACAGCCACCCTGTGGTTTGTAATGGTCATCATCCAAGAGAAGCTCATGTTGTCTTGTTGGAGAATTGTGCTTTTATGTGCAAGCTATGGAGGGCTGAGGCACCGTCTAGTCTGTATAATCTATAGTTCCAGATTCACCTGCAAATAGATATCAGATTAGGGTGACTCTTGTCAAAATAGCTCCTAATGCAGATGAGCTAGACGCCTCAGTTCAGATTCCTGCTTCTGCCACTCAGGCAAGTGCCTGGAGAAAATTATAAATTATAAAATTGGTTTGAAAATGACCTGTCCTAAGGAGTGCTGTCATGGTTAACTGGTCCCCAGAGAGGAAGGTGTCTCTAACTTTCCCAGCTAAGCCCGGGCCACCTGAGGATCACTGGGAAGTTCATGTTGCCATGACTACCAAAGCTGCCAGGGATCTTGACACTGATTCCAACAGCCAGACCTGGTAGCTTTGTGTGACATTAGGCACGTTAGTTTACTCTTTTGAATGATCACATTCTTACAGGGTAGCTCAAAGCAGGTATGGAGGAGGGGCCCAGGCTGGTAGGTTTCCTTCCTTCCTCCAGGAAGGCTGAGCAGGGAGGCTCCTAATCCCCTTGTCTAAGCTGAGAGCACGTTCTAGGCCTGCTGCTCCAGTAGGAGAGAGTTGTGTTGATGGAGTTTGGCTAGGATTCCATTATCTAGGTCTGCCCCACAGCACTGTGCCTCAGCCATCACTCAGTGTCTGGGGTCTAACAGTCATCCAGGGTGGCCGTGAAATACCAGTGCACCTTTGCCTTCAGGCACTGAACAGAGCCTGGCTTCCCCTGGGGACTGAGGCAGCCCTACCTGGATTGTTCTTGTGCTAAGGTGAGTCTGCTGTTCATTCTTTGCACTTTATTAAGCTGCTTTTATTTGAGGTATTGTGTTAGATACCAGGGACCAGTGGAGAATAGAGGTGGCCCCTGTCCATAGGGAGCACCCAGTTTAGGGGCCCTGGGATAAATGCATTGCTAATACAAAAGGAAGTGTTGGGAAGATGCCATCAGAGGGCCCTGGCTTAGATTGGTGGCGACATCTTCTCTAGGCTTGGGAACACTCGCAGATTAAAAACATAAAGAAAATATGAAATACTTCACTAGTAATTTTTACATTACCGTGTATTAAAAGGGTAATATCTTCAGAATGTGTTAAATAAAATATACTATTAAAATGAACTCTACCTGTTGGTCTTTTTTTCCCCTTGACTATTATTAGGAGACTTTGAATCACCTGAATGATTCGTGATGTGTTCCCATTGGACAGCACCAGTCTAGACCTTGCTTAAGGAGTTTAGATCTCCTCTGTATGCAGAGGGGAACCTTTGAGTACATGATCAGACCCAGGTTTAGAAGATGCCTTGTCCCTCTGTGTAGGACTGACTTAGGGTGACGGAGGGTTGAGAGGGGACAGGAGCCAGTTCTGCTCCTGAATGACATCAGAGGAGACAAAAGGAGTGGATTCAAGATTGACTTTAAAGCCAGGAGAGCTAGTCCTCGTCTGTAATCCCAGCACTTGGGAGGCGAAGCAGGAGGACCTCAAGTTTAAAGACAATTTGAGTTAGAGGGAAAAAAAAATCTATGTAAAAAAAAATGCTCTGTAGAGTCTGACAAGTGTGCCGAGGGTTGAGTGTGGTAAGCTGGGGATGGCCAGGTGTGGCTCTGGCAGTAGGGGGTTGGAGGTGAGGATGGAGGGCAGGGACATTATGAGGGTAAAAGTAGGAGACTGAGGAAGGTGTTGCTTTTGGTTGTGTGCTTTTCCTTGAGGGAGGTGGTGGCTGGTCTCTGGGAATGGAAAGTTCTGTTTGGGGTGTGCCAAGTTGGAGGTGTGGAGATGGAAGACTTCCTTACTAGACAGGCGGTTGAAATCGAGAACCTGGGGCTGTGGAGAGGGGTCTGGTCTAGAAAATAAAAGTCTGCACCGAACTGAAATTAAAGCCATGAGAGTAGATTCTGTCTGTCCCCAAGGGAAAGACCTTATGAAGGAGAGAAACCCTGGGATCCAGCCCTGAGGGATCACAGCAGAGTGCATTCTGGGATCAGCAAAGGAAGCTGAGTTTGTGGGCAGAGAAACGGATTTGAATCTGGAAAGGGTCATTCAAAGGAAGGCCTTTTTATGTTTTAGAAACATTTTAGTAGGAAAAGATGAAATCTTTTCTGTTATGTAGCCCTGACTGTCCTGGAACTTGCTGTGTGTCAGGCTGGCCTTGAACTCAGAGATCCGCCTGCCCCTGCTTCTGCTGGGATAAAAGGCGTGCGCCACCATGCCTGGCTCAAGACTTTCTCATATAAGCTTTTGACAAAACAAAACACACTTTCTTTGTTTGTTTTTCGAGATAGGGTTTCTCTGTGTAGTTTTGGTACCTGTTCTGGATCTTACTCTGTAGACCAGGTTGGCCTCGAACTCACAGAGATCTGCCTGGCTCTGCCTCCCAAGTGCTGGGATTAAAGGCGTGCACCACCACTGGCCAGCTCAAAACACTTTTTTAATAGATCCTTTTCAAAGAGCATTTTTTATTTGGTTAAAGCGGACGTACCTTCAGGGGCCAGCATACCTGTGAACCTGTGTCTGCATCTCAGGGACATGCTTTAATGGCTCCAGCTATCCCCAGCTGATCCAGTTGCTGCCAAAGACAACTATGAGTATGGCCTGACATAAACTCATAAACTTACTTAAAACACTGAAGTGGTGGTGGTGGTTGTTTTGTGGTTCTGTTTGTTTTGGTGACTAGATTATGTGGTGGTTAAGCATCAGCTTTGTAGATGAACAGCATCATGATGTATTGTCTTGGATCAGACAAGTCTGTGTTGGCAGTCAGGCTTTGGCAGGAAGAGTGACAGGTGCTTTTCCAAATAGTAGACGGGCAGCCCCTTGAGAATGGCTGTGGACCACAGAAGGCAGATCTTATGTCTTCCTATCCGGTTAGATGGAACTCTTTTTCTGAGAGGCCCCAACAGCAACTAAAATCCTACCACTTTTATTCTGCTTTTGAAACTTGAGAAGAAACCTTAGCTAAATATGCTCTTTTAGAAGTGGGTGGGGAAGAGGGAAGGATGGGGGCAGGGTGAAGGGACCAGGGCGGCACCGAGGGAGGACAGATAGATACCAGCCAGACAATGCCTCTGCTGTCGTCAAAGGTGCTGTGTTTGGGCCTCGACAGCCTCACGGGTCCCGATGCCAGACCGTGTGTGCCTGCCAAGAGACACGCTGGCCTTATATGGCTTTTCTTATTCTAACTCTGTTCAGTCTGGAGACCGCCAAGTTAAAATTTCAGCAGTGACCTTTAGCTTAACGCTGTCACTGGGATTCTGCTGGGCACAAGCTGACCCCAGCTTGGTGGTTTACCAACTAGTCCCTGCCTGCTATCAGTCTTGGGTTCCCATGCCAATTTATAGTAGTGGAGGGTGCAAGAAACACAGAGGGAGATGTTGAATCATGATGCCGACTGCTGGTTTTTTTGTTTTTGTTT
This sequence comes from Onychomys torridus, assembly GCF_903995425.1. Taxonomy (NCBI): domain Eukaryota; kingdom Metazoa; phylum Chordata; class Mammalia; order Rodentia; family Cricetidae; genus Onychomys; species Onychomys torridus. Next base: position 97,836,013 of record NC_050448.1, read on the forward strand.
TTGTTTTTTGTTTTTTTTTAACTCAGGCATTGTTTCATTTTCAGATGAGCTAGAGACTGACTCAAGTAAGCATTGGCTCTTTGAGAGGACGTGTGTCCTCATCTCCAGCTTCTCTGGACTATAAAAAGAAAGATTCTCAAAGTTGAAAGTGATGGTAAATGTGACCCCATGGACTCAGGCTCCATATGGGAAAGGTAGGAAAACTAAAATAGAGTCCTCTGACCTAGTCAGAGGAGGAAGAGGCACATGACCTTCCAGGTGGTTCACACACATACACACACACACACACACACACACACACACACACACACACACACACACGCCAGAGTCCCTTCATGTTTTCATTCACAGTACTTTAACCCACCCTCAGGTGTGAGGCTTTGCGCCAGGGACTGGAGACTCAGAAAGAGGCCGGGCTTTGTCCTAAGGAGTTCATAGGTTTTGGATAAAGATGCCGCTTTGAACCATCTGTTCTTCCCAGCATTGTTCTTTCCTTCTTTGCACGCTCCTAACTTCCCACCCACCAGGTAGCCCTCTGTTCCACTCAGTTAATCCTTCTGACCTCCGACCTTAGCACCTGTCCAGGTATATCACACAAACACACCACAACATGGTGTGGAGGTAATCTTTCCCTCGGGGCCTGCCTCTTCGGGGTTCCCACTGCCCACTGCCGCTATGGCATAGACCCCAGGAAAGGTCAGGTCATGCAACCGAGACCCACGGCGGAGGATGTCACCGGCCTGTGAAAGAAGCAGGGTGCAGAGCAAGCAGGACTGTGAAAAATGTAACAAAGGGGCTTTCAGAAGTTATGGTTGGAACAACCAGAGCACAGAGGGGGCTCTAGAGAAACCAAATTGTTGGGCTCATTCGAGGGGGTGGGTACAGGAAGTAACTGCTCTGATTGGGAAGGGGGTGCGTGAGAATTGCACAGGCCTGGAGTGGGTGAGGCCAGGAGAAGAGGCCCAGAGGTCACGGAGACCGAGAGAAGAGGTGCTGAGGGTACCCACAGGCACTGCCACTGTAGGGATATTGGGGTGAGGAAAACTGCGGGAAGAATCTACAGATAGTTTTTTGGTTTGTGTTTTATAAAGAGGGCAGGGGTTGAAACTAGTCTCCAAAATGGGCTAAGGCTTCAATATGGCGGGGTGTAGGAGAGGAACGTTCCAGGTGTGGCCCTGGCAGCCAGGGTGGGCCGATGACTGAGATGGGAAGAACAGGAAAGAGGGAGAGGTCATTGTTTTCGTCGGGTGGTGTTCCTTGGGGGAGATGGTGGTGTCTGGTCTATGAGAAAGAAGAACTAATGTTGGGGTGTGACAAGTTGGAGATGTACACATGTCTCAGGGGACTTCCTTTTAACAAAGCCAGCAGAGCTTTAATGAAAGGAAGCCATCCCTGGCTTCCTGAGCTTGCTGGGATGAGAGTTTATAGCAATGCTGAGAAGGTGTGCATGCAAATGTGAGCTATTGGAGCCGTCCTTAGGGTGAGAGATTCAGGCTCCAGGATGGTGTATGAAGTCTGCGGGGGGCTGTGTCCTCAGCCCCCTTCTTACCAATTTTTAAAAATGCCGTTTAGACCACAATACTGGCATAGCAATGTCATCGAACCTGGGTTCCTGCTGTGAATCTTGAAGGATGTCCAACGACAGACATGAGCCCCAGAAAAGGATGTTCCGATTCTGAAACAACACACCAAATTTAATTAAATAAGACTTACACCAGGAGTCCAAAACACTAATTACAAAGTAAAAATATGGGGTTCAGATTCACTGCTTGCCGTGAGAAATGCCCTAGGAGTTGGACCACTGTAGCCTCAGAATGAGTCAGGGGCATGCTACGGTTGTCTAAGAAAATTACTGTGATTTTAGGGGCATTAATTGAAGCTCAGTATTCAGACCAAGGGAGGTCGTCACACATGACCGTGCAGATCACATGTGGTGGATGGTTTTAACTCTGACCTCAGAAACACAAGATGATTCCTGTGCCCCAGTGCTTCACGCCTTTCTGGTGTGAAGACCTGTTGATTTAATCTTTAAGGAACAGACCTTACATTCTTCTGTATCGGTTACGAGGTAATTCTGGTGTCATGTGTTCACCCTGTGAGAATATTAAAAAGTCCTCACTTTGGCCGGGCGGTGGTGGCCAGCAGCGTGTACACACCGTGACATCATCAGTAAGCATGCTGAGATATAGAGGAATGATTCTCATTTGTTTGTGCAAGCTGATGTGACAAAGATATCCCCCTACGTCATGTGTCTAAAGTGTGCTAGTCCTTGTGCTAGCAGCTACATCCCTTCCAAAGGTAGCAAAGGCAAATCTAGACAGTGTTTCCTGGTACCATTAATATTTCCCGGTATAATTAATCTCAGTATCAGAAACAAACAACAACAAACAAAAAAATAAAAAACAACCTTGTCACCCTGGTCACAGCTAATACCCCCCCCCCCCCATGTCATTACTTCACTCCCTCCCTGGATCAGTGCTGGAGTTTGTTCTTTTTTTGAGAGAGTTGCTGTATAGTCCAAGCTGGCCTTCAACTCACTATCCTCCTTCCTCAGCCTCCTGAGTGCTGGGATTGCAAGTGTGCATCACCATATGCAGCACCTGCCCTTTGTGAAACATCTGTTTCTTCTTATTTTCCCAGCTAACAGAGAGAAATTGTCCCGTGATGAACTCTGTCCTCTGGGTTATTGCCCCAGTTAACTTCCTCCCTGGCATTTCAAACATGCCCAGAGATTTTCCTGTTGGGCAGGAGCAGCCAGCCTGTCAACATCACTTCAGAAGCATCTGGTCTGTGGTGTGGGGAGGGAGGCAGTCCTCTGGCATGCATTGGGGATGGGTATTCTGTTGCTGAAGGAGCTATCTTGAGGCGGCCACACTTCAGTCTCGGGTCTGTAATGAAAGGCTTGGGGACCAGGTCTTCTGCACAGTGCAGGACACACACTCATACACACACACACACACACACACACACACACACACACACACACACACAAACTAACATTTATTGAGCAGCTGTGCCCTAGAGATGCAAGGATGGCGAGAATATGGAGTCTGTGCTCAGTATTTTTGTAGTCCTGTAAAAGAGACAGGGCACACAGTGTGTATTAAATTATTCTTGCCTTAAAACTTCAGACTTGGAGGCTGTAGAGATGGCTCACTGGTGAAGAGCACTTGTTGCTCTTCCAGAGGACACAGGTTTGATTCCCAACATCCACATGGTGGCTCACAACCATCTGTAGCTTCAATACCAGGGGATCTGATGTTTGCTTCTGACCTCTGTGGGCTCCAGGCTTGCATGTGGTGCACATACATACATGAAGCAAACACTCATACACATAAAATAAATAACTTTAAGAGATTAAAAACTTTCTAATTAATAAGAAAGGTGAACTGAGATGCTACTAATTCTTTGAGTTGTGGTTATAACAGCATAGAAAAGAGTGGTCACAATGTGTGTGTGTACAGATGTTAATAAGTTGGACAATCAAGGCTTGATTCAGAGAATTTGGATTGATTGGAGTTGTAAAGAGATAGGCTGGCAGGGTAGACAGGAACTTAGAACCACAGATAACCTCTAATGAAATAGAAGATGTTGGACTTTTCTGTATATTAATCTTCTCTAATCGAACATTACAGTTAAGTATATAATATATTGATATGTAAGGTGTAATTCGGTTGTAGTAGAAGGAAGATTAGGTTTAGAGTCTGTTGCCATCTCCCCCTTCCCCCCACCTTCCTTGTCCCAGCCAAGACTCAGAGCTCAATGGAGCTCAGGTGGAGACGAGATTCTATTCCTGAGGTGCAGAAGCCACCAAGTTACCAGGAAGGCAGGCTTTGTCCTAGTTGTTGGGTCCCTTGTCCTGATTTTTGTGGCATGCCCTGGTGCAGGGGTTGGTTAAGAAAGTAACTGGCAAGACTCCAGGTCTACAGGATTGCTCCTTTTGGGGGCCTGTTACTTTAGGTACGCAGACTCAGCCTGCTGGCCACACTTAAGTCTTCTTGTATTGCATCCACTCAGGGTTCTAGGAATGAGTTAATTTTGTGTTCAATAAGCCACCCATAAAGCAAGGCCTCTATTTCAGACTTACAAACTTTCTGGTTCCTGTCCTCAAGAAGTTTTTATTCTAAGATTTCATATAGTACTCTACTATCTAGATCCTTGCCCTAATTCCAAGAGCTTTGTAGATTTCCTTTGGGTTCTGTGCAGACAGTAGTGTAGCACTTTTCTCATACTTGTGACAGAAACACCTCAGAGGGGAAAGGTTATTGGCTCATGGCTTCAGAGGAGGTCTGCCCACCAGGATGGGGAAAACATGATCCAGCACTTGCAGCAGTAAGAGCTTGTGGCTCTGGGTTTTCACACCGTGAACTGCTGAGGACAGCATGACCTTCAAAGACTTGCCTCCAGTGACTGACTTCCGCCAGCCAGGTCCCACCGCCTAAAGGTTCCACAGCCTCCCAGTATTCAAACCATGAGCCTGTGGGGGACATTTCCTATTCATATCCTAACATCATTTATGAATTGTGACAGTTCGAGTCTCCTTTGCCAGCCCTTTACCTTTAATTTCTTTTGCTTCCTTCTAGTCTAAGGTCTGCCAGACAGTGGCAGACAGAAGCGGTCACTGGGGGTGTCTTTCTCTTGTTTCTGATTGGTTGATGCAGTGACTGACTGATTTTACTAATGCTTCTAATACTTTATAAGTGAGACTGATGCTTGCTGATAGGAACCTTCCATCAGATAGTTCTAGTTTACACCTTCTACCTAAGATGCCATGAAATGATATTTTTAAAAGTATATTCCCAATCAATTGGATGCCCCCAATTATTTTTCTCTTTCAATACATGAACGTGGCCAATTGTATTATTAGAACTTCCTTATTAAATTGTCAATATCCCTGGAGCAAATCTGACTTCATTGTATTTTTCATGTGTTCCTGGCTTTGGTTTATCAGTATTTTGCTTGGACTTTTTTTTTTAATACAATGTGTGAAATTTGGCATATGTATTTCCTCTTTCTTTTTTCCTTTTACTGGCTTTGCTATTGCTATCAAAATAATAGCATCTTCTTTGTCTGGTCTCTTGGAGAGTTTTATAGTTTTCAAGGACTAGATCATTTCAGTTTGGCCGAACTGACGATGTAGTAAAAGCTGTCTAGTGCAGAGACTTTTCTTACTGGGAGGATTTGAACTGCTAACTCTGTGTTTCAGATGGTTGTGGGCGTAGGTGTTCTCTTTCTTCTTGGAGTCTGATTTAGTGCTGTGTTTGCCCCCCCCCCCCAATATCTTTGGTTTTCCTAAGTTTCTAAACGCATTGATAATTGTGCTCTGTTTCATTCCTGCGGTGTCCTGTGCCTTCTTCCCTCCCTGTTTTCTCTGTCAGGGGTTGTTCCAGCGGACTCTGTCAAGAGCCAAGTTTGCCTGTTCCTTCATGCTCTCATGATTCACCATTTAGTTTCTGCCCATCTTTATCTCCATTTTGTATTTAGTCTGTTGTGTTAATTTAAACCAAACCCTTAGTGAGTTTCCAATCTTGCTTTCCAGAAACAGGCACTTAAGGGCACATACTTCTTTCTCAACTGGGTCCTTCTCTTACCATATCCTGTATTCTGAAATGTGCCTTGTAATTGTGAGTTCGACTTCGTTCCTGTGTCTGTGTTTTATAATATAATGGGTTTATACCTGCCTCTTATTCTGTAACATTTGTGAACTAAAAACATATGGGTTTTTGTTAGTGCTTTATTTTGAAGTTTTAAAAGAAATAGTTTAAGGCTGGGCATGGTAACATCTGCCTTTAATTCTAGCACTCGGGAGGAAGAGGTAGGTGGATCTCTAGGAGTTCTAGACCAGACAGAACTACATAGTGAGACCCTGTACCCCTGCCCCCCCAAACAAAACCCAAACCAAAAAACCCACAAAGCCCCAAACAAATAAAAATTCCACTCCTGTTCATTTAGAGGGTACCCTTAAACTCCTTTGGATTAGACTGTGGGACAGCAGTACTTGTCTTGAGCCTTTAAATACCAGCCCCGGTCACTTTCCTCGTAACTTTTACGTCATTATTGTCCCATATTTTAGGGGTTCTTGTTTGTTAAAAAAAAAAAAAAAAAAAAAAAAAAAAAAAAAAAAAAAAACCTATGTGAAAATACAATGCAAAACATAACATATTCAACATTTTAGTATAATATTGCATTTATTGTAACGCACACATTAAAAACTTAAGAATCATGCATATGAACTGAATAGTGTGACGTTTTGATACATGTATACAGTGTGTTGTGTTTGAATTTGATTACACACTAACGCTAGGGGGAGGGATCAGGGGGTAAGATGCTTGCTCTGTAAGCACACAGACCTAAGTTTGAATCCCCAGCACCCAGGTAAGAAAAGCCAGGTATGGCTATGTGTCCCTGGTACTGCAGCACCAGGGAGGGCGGAGACAGGTGGATTATGGGAGCCCATGGCCAGGTGGATTATGGGAGCCCAGTGGCCATCCAGCCAATGAGAAAGAAGAATTTCAAGTTCAGTGAGAGACTATGCTAGGGGAATATGGCATAACACAGTGGAGAAAGACGACAGCTTCCACAGGCACAGACGCCGCGCGTGCACACACACACACACACACACACATACACACTACACACACACACTTACACACACACACACACATACATACACATACTTACACACACATACACACACATGCACAACACACACATACATACACACATACACACTATACACACATACACACACACACACACACTACACACACAGACACACACATACATACAACACACATGTACACACACATACACAGACACACACATACACACATACACACACAACACACACATATACACACACATATACACACACATACACACACAACACACACACACACACACACACACACACACACACACACACACCATGTTAAATGTTGCTGTCCCTACATTTATTGTTGCCTTGCAGTGAAGTGTGTAATCCTTTCAGCTTTCTGAAATACAGAGCGGATTATTGTGAGCTGCAGGTGCCTCATTGGACCATCCTGCTGGTCAGTGTGTGATTTAATATCTGCTCATCAGCCTGGCCCCATCCCTTGCTCCAGCCTACTCTCCCCAGCCAGCCTCTGCAAGCCGTCGCTCTGCCCTCAACTTTCCCACAACACCCTTTTCTGAGTCTGTGTGAGGTCACGTGGTACATGTCTTTCTGTGCCCGCCTCGGTTCTTAGTGTGTCAGTAAGCGCCTTGACAGTGCTGTGCTGCCATTTTCTTTTTTTCTTCCTTTTTACTTTTTAATTATGGGTCTGTCTCTTTTTTGGTTTTGTATCTTTTTTATTTTAATATTTTTTCATTTTACATACCAACCACAGTTCCCTCTTCATCCCCCCTCCCCCCCCACTCTACCCCCGATTCACTCCTCAGAGAGGGTAAGGCCTTCCGTGGGAGTCAACTGAGTCTGGCACATCAAGTTGAGGCTGGACCAAGCCCCTCTTCTCTGTATCATGACTGAGCAGGTATCCCCCACTAAGGAATGGGCTCCAGAAAGCCAGTTCATAAATCCTGGTCCCACTGCCAGGGGTCTCACAAACAGACCAAGCCACACAACTGTCCACCACATTCAGGGGGCCTAGTTTGGTCCCATGCAGGTTGCTTAGCTGTTAGTCCAGAGTCCGTGAGCTCCCTCTAGCTCAGGTCAGCTGTCTCTGTGGGTTTCCCCTTCTTGTTCTTGACCCCCGCCCCCCTGCTCATACAATCCCGCCTCTCTCTCTCTTTGACTGGATTCCAGGTGCTTGGCCCAGTGCCTAGCTGTGGATCTCTGCATCTGCTTCTATCAGTCACTGGATGAAGGCTCTATGATGACAATTAGGGGAGTCACCAATCTGATTACATGGGAAGGCCAGTTCAGGCATCCTCTCCACTGTTGCTAGGAGTCTTAGCTGGGGTCTTCCTTGTGGGTTCCTGGGAATTTTCCTAGCACCAGGTTTCTCCCTAACCCCATAATGGCTCCCTCTATCAAGATACCTCTTTCATTGCTCTCCGTTTCTGTACCTCCCCGTACTCTGCCATCCTGTTCCCTCATGTTCTCATCCCCATCTTCTTCCCTCTGCCCCCTCAGTTTACTCAGGAGATCTTATCTATTTCCCTCTCCCAGGGTGTTTCATGTGTGTCCCTTTTGGGGTCCTCCTCTTGGCCTAGCATCTCTGGGGTTATGGATTGTGGCCTGGTTATCCTTTGCTTTGCATTAATATTCACTTATGAGGAGGACATCGCATGTTGGTCTTTCTGGGTCTGGGTTACCTCACTCGGGATGCTTTTCTCTAAGACTCTTTTCCTCTTACAGTATGTGTGCTGTACACTCTTCACTCTGCCTGTTTTCCTCCCCGATCAGAAGGACAGCACCGTTTCACTTTCTGTCTCTCTGAATTTGCCTGCCCTGGGTACCTCATGTATGTACAATCATACGCTGTGTCCTTCTGTCACTGGCTTATTTCACTCAGCATAATGTTTTCAAGGTCTAGCCATGCTGTAACACATGTCAGAAATGCCCTCTTGAAGACTAAATTATGTCCCATTGGATGTCTATGCCCTCTTTTCTTGGTACTTAGAGTCTTGTGTACATCTTGGCTTTTGTAAATATTGCACCTAAGAACATGAATACATGAATATTTCCCTAAGAGCTTGCTTTCAGTATCTACAGAGCTGTATAGATAGAACTGAAAAGAAGAATTTTCATTACTGGCTCATATGGTAATTGTGCCAGGGGCCTCATAGGCCCTGTCATAATCTCACATCAAGAGCAGGATCCCTCATCTAGCTCACCTGGATAACGACTATATTGTAAAGAAAACCAAAATGGGACCTACATTGTGTCCTCAAAAACCCCTTGGCGGAAGTACCCACATCGGTGTTTGATTGAATCCCTATAGGATAGGGCTCTTGGTGGGAAGGTGTCTGTAGAATTCTGCCGCTGGTATGAGGTTGTTGAGCTGACTGGTGTCATTACAAACTGGTTGATAGGCCATGAGGATGACAGAGGAGGGTCTTCCTTTGAGGTAGTAGCAGTCCTGGGATGGCGAGTTGGGAAGGATCTCTGCTACTGTGTGGCGAGAAGGTTGCAGGGCAGGGGAATGCAGGGAAGTCACTGCTGGAGCCCAACAGAATTAAGAGGTGCTGGCGGCCTAGACGAAGGCATGTTAACTCTTGAACAGTTTACAGTTCCCCAAACACGCCGTGTCATCCATGCCCTCAGCTTTGCCCATGTGTCTCCTCTTGGCTGGAACATTTCTCGTTCCCGCTCACCCTGTGACCTCTCCCCAAGACTGCGTGGGCTTCAGTTCAGCTTGTGTGTTGTTGAAAGGCTCTGTGGGGTACTCCACCTACCCACCCACACTCCCTCGCCTACTGAAGCTGAGCTGGACCTCTTGATCTGTCCTTCCCGTGTGCCAGAGGCCTCCCTGAGAGTGAGGACTTTGTGTGCCGTGCTGCGTGTGGCACACGGTAGGAAGGTGCCAAGGACATTTGTGGGTTGAATTTAAGATGTGTGGGAGATGCTGAGCGTGAAGCAGGTGTGACATTCCTTTTAGGGGTTGGTCATGTGGAGGGGGAAGAAAGCATACGATGGATATGTACAGGGAGTGGGGGAGTATACAGTGACCCATGCAGGATGGGGCGCTGGCTCTGCAGATTTTGAGTGTATGTGGAGTTATCTCCGTCTAGAACAGTTAGGTCTGATTTCTCACACTCTTCTATGATATAAAATAATGATCCCAATAAAGGTGACTTATTTTGTTGTTGCTGCTGTTACATTTCAAAAGATTTCTAGTGACACTGATAACCACTAATTATACATTATTATTATTATTATTTTTTAAAAAAGCAATCCTTAAGACATTTTGTAGATAGGCAGAGCTCTGTGAGTTCAAGGCTAGCCTGGTTTACATAGCAAGTTCCAGGCCAGCCAAGGCCATATAGTGAGACCCTAGCTTTAAAAAAAAAGACATTCTGTGATTGAGGACAGAGCATTTCTCAGTTTGTATTCTAACCACTCCAGAAAAATGGGGAGGCCTCTTAAGGTGTAACTCAAAACAGCAAACACTCAGATCAAGTGTCCTATTAAGAGGAAGGAAATAATCTGGTTCCTAATAAGAAAGTAAATTGTAAGTGTATCATTTCCGTGACTCAGACATTCCTGAAGTTGAAACTGTAAAAAGTGAGATGCTTTTTAAATAACTTAGCTTGAGTAGAGAGTGACGTTATCCATGATTTAATAAACTTAAAAATAAAATAACAAGAGTCTGGTCTCACCTCCTGTCATCTCTGCTGACCTTCTTGGTACACCAGCCTGCCCACCCACCAGGAAGGTCTGTGGCGCCTGCCAGACCCCCCCCCCCCATTTGTAACCAGAGATGCCACATCATGGACTCATGGAGTGGGGAGTCATCATTAGCATAAGCCAAAAATATTGTTTTTACCCCTGCCCTCTTCACTTAGATTGCCAAGACCCTCTGTTTGTTTTCTAGTGATCTTGCTTGGAGAATAGAAATCTATAATTTGAGACTTCTGGCTACAGTCTCATGTGAATAATTGGATATTCTGTTTCAACTCTGAGGCACGTCTCTAATGTCAACTGCTATGCTCTCTGGCCCATTGGGAAGGGTATTTGTAGGAGAATGTTTGCTCCTTTCTGGTGAGCTTAGTGCAAGTGGCTGCCGGAGAAGGGAGTAGACACAATCTTCTGTGTCCAAATAAGTGTCTTCTAAAAAATTGCTTGAATTTCCTCTGGAGTGCTAGTTTTTAAAGTATTTGGAGGGGGGATCGAACACAGGGTCTCATACATACTGCTACCAAGAAATAGTCCCAGCCCCAACCAGCCTGGTTTTCTGTTTCTATCCTTAATTTTCCCCCCACTCCATCTATGTCTAACTAGGAGACTAGTTAAGGAGTCTTGATGCTTGATTGACTATGTGAGCTGCTGTGTTCCCCTTCCCCGTACGGAATGTAGTCCTCGCTGGGTTCATTTGAGGATGTGGCCAAGGGGGACTTTGGTGGTGTTCTCATTCTGCTCTCAAAGCCTTTCAGATGAGGAAAACAGAATAATCGAGGGACTGCCAAATCACCCCTTGGAAGATCCTCCAAGCAGCTTGCCAGGGTTTCCTTCCCACCCTGCTCAGAGCGCCTTCCAGTCCATCCATGCAGAGAAGCGTGAGCTGACATGCTCCCTGCTGATGTCTTCCATGTGCCAACTCAGAGCTGTGTTGACAAGGGCTGGGGAGATTTGCTCTGGCTTCCTGAACACCAAGTGTTTTCTCTTGGCTTCACCTTTTGTAAGAGAATCGGGAAAGCGGGAGTGGCAGACAGTTCTGATTGTCTCTTGGCCTCTGCTGCCCAGACAGCTCTGCACAACTGACTCTCTCAGCTGCTGCTTTTGAGAGTCGGGGTTGTACATGATCCCTTGCTAGGTGCCAAGTGATATTATCAGTTAGAGGTTCAATCACTAATCTTCCCCCTATCTCTCTATTAATCTGTAAGTTGGGGGAAATACCACTTGCTTCCCAGGAGTATGATTAAATATTACAGTTTCTTTCCTTTTTTTTTTTAAAGACAGGGTTTCACTGTTGCCTTGGCTAGCCCCAGAACTCCCTATGTAGATGAGACTGACCTCAAATTCTCAGAGATCTGCTTGCCTCTGCCTTGCAGAGGCTGAAATAAAGGTGTCAGTCATCATGCCTGACTCCCCTGAAACATTTTAGCACAAGTTAAATGTTTTGTTGCTCTGTAGAAAGTCAGCCCCCACCCTCATGCCCTAGCTTTTCTGCTTAGCATAGACCTGCCCAGCCCCCGACTCTGACAAGTGACCAGCACCTTCCCTCCTGTGTCTTGGGAAGGTGCTTTCCCCCCATCTTCAGATGGTCTTGATGATTGGAAAGCACTCCCTTAAGTGAGGCCGACATCTTCCTGTGGCCCCCTGCCCCCCCCCCACGTCTAAACAGAATGTTTGATCTTTCTTGCACAGAGACATTGAGCTGTGAGGTGGCAATCTTGTCCACTCTCTCCTCAAGCCCATTCTTTACGGGCTAATATCTTAGTGTCAAGACCTTCTTCCCCCCCCTGCTTAGTCCTGCTTTTTCTGGCTGCCCTCAGTGAGCCAGCATTTCATTTATTACTGTCCTGTCACTTCTAGTGTATTAGTAAATATTCCAGACATGTTCCAACAAGCAGCTCCTCCCTCCCTCCCTTTCGTCTGGCCTAGGATCCCTCCAGATCCCTGATAATCTCATCTCGCTATTTCATGATGTAAATATGATCATCTAAATCTGATAATAATAAACTTTCTATCTTTCCCACCATCTATTGATGTAAGAACATTTTTAAAATTACAGGTTAAAATTGTATCCATCAATTGCATTTGGTTAGATTTTTCTTCTTCATGTGAACTATTTGGGGAGAAGACAGGCATCCTAATTAATGTTATCTGATGCACTGTTCAGACTTGTACTATATATAAATTTGTGTATTGGGCACTGTTTAAAAATATTTTGATAAATTAATGTCATCCTTATTTGGTATTCACAACTCCTATGATCTAGGAGCTGTTATTATTCCCACATTACAGACGACAAAACCAAGACACAGAGAGATTTCTTTCACATGGCAAATTGGGCCCAGGTTCTCATGGTTCATAGCTGTGCATGGAATCCATTAGCATGGCTGCCTGTCCCATGAACTCGCCCTGCTAGGTTTCTGTAACTTGAATGCTAAATGGTCTTTTAATAAAAAACCTGGACCAGATATTGGGGTGAAAGCTGCAAGATCAGGGAAGCAGAGCAAACCACAGCCATCACCTCTTACCTCACCAACTCCTCAGCCTGACAGAGCCTCAGCTGATAGGCGTCTAGCCAAATGAGCTTCCTCAGCCAAAAAGCCTCAGTTCCTTTCTCCTCATGCCTTATATACCTTTCTCCGCCCACCATATTACTTACTTCCTGTTGCTGGGATTAAAGGCGTCTGACTCCTAAATTCTAGGATTAAAGGCGTGTTTCACCACTGGCTGGCTCTGTTTCTCTCCTAGACTGGATCAATCTCGTAGTCCAGGGTGGCTTTGAACTCACAGAGATCTAGACGAATCTCTGCCTTCATGTGCTAGGATTAAAGGTGTGTGCCACCACTGCTTGGCCTCTATATTTAATCTAGTGGCTTGTTCTGTTCTCTGATCTTCAGGCAAAGTTTATTGGGGTACACAATCTATCACCACAGGTTTCCTTCATGTGTCCACTGATCACTGTGCTGTCAAGCCACCGTAACAGTGTGACTAGCATGGGGGCTGGGCTGGAGCGCTTTGTCAGGGCCTTTCTAGGTCATCAGGGGTTGCTTTGGCTTTGAAGGGGTGATGTTGGTTCAGTTTGCATCTGAACTACTTTACTGACTTCTTGTAAGTTGTTTTACTGTAGCAGTATCATGACCTCTCAGTTCTCGTACTGAAATCCGGATAAAATTTAGCTACTGCATTCCTCAGACCAGCTCAGCTGTTTAGCATATCGCAAGGGGAAATACAGTTATGGGCTGTGATTGGAGCCTCTAATTTTAGATGGAACTTTCTGTAATCTAGGATCTGCCCTTCCCACCATATCTGGATATAAAATCCCTTCCTTTTCCCCCCTTTGAGCTGGAACATTCTTTGCTCCTGTCTCCCGCAATACGTGTTGATATTCACTGTATTCCAAACCTCAAACCTTGGGAAAGGGGGTAAATATCCAGTACTCACTCTACCAGGTGCTGTGCCCTGTGGCTCCTGAGCCAGTGCCAGCTTCAGGGTCCCCCAAGAAATGGGGTCACCCAAGTGCTGGGTGGTCTATGCTCCTCCTCAGGTAGGCCTCAGTGAGAATGCCTCTTTAATGTCGCAGGGGGAAGCTTGACCGGCCACTTGGAACAGTGCACAGCAGTGGTGTGGACTAGAGTGACCTGGGGCCAGGCTCCGCTAGGGCCAGCTTCCTGGAGGAAGGACTCAGAAGGGGGGCGGTTCTCAGATGAACCATGCCTGGGGAAGAGCAGTCTTGGCCAGAATAATGACTGTCTTTCTCAGGAAGGAGAGGAAGATGGGGTTCCTTAGGTAATTTGGGGTTTCCAAATAGTGGATCCTTCGCTCTGCCCCTGAGACACTGGAGATTCTATTAGGAATTAGGAATTTTAGTCACTGGTGTGTAGGAAATTGAAGCAAGTGCTCACTGGTGCATCAGAGATGAAAGGAAATCAAACCTCCAAGCTGGTTAGCCATCTCATGGGAAAATGCTTGTGTTTTCCTTTTCTTTGTCTCCTCCACTTGAAGCCTTGGTCATTAAGGAAGAGCCTCTGGGATTGTCTGCAGTGAGGCTCCTGAGAAATATGGTGGCAGAATTGATCTGTAATTGGGATGTGTTGGATGAGAGCTATTTACCACACAAGGCATTGAGCACTTGGACATTTCACTCAACTTTAAATGGCCACTGGGACTAGTGACAACCACATTGAATAGTGAGGCTTTAGAAGGAGGTCATTGACCTGTGATGTGGAGCACATCATATTGTACTGATGTGAGCTCTTGCTTAGTAAACACAGTCCTGAGTTCAGTTCACAGCACCATAAAAATAGAAATGGCAGGAAAAAAGGAAGGGAAGAAAGAAAAAAAGCAAGGAAGAGAGAGAAAAGAAAGAAATTTATATGAAATAGATGAATTTTGTGGGCCAGAGAGATGGCTCAGTGGTTAAAAGCACTTACTGTTCTTCCAGAAGACCCAGGTTCAATTCCCAGCACCCACATGGTGGTTCACAACCATCTGCAACTCCAGCTCCAGTGGATCCAGTGTTCTCTTCTGACCTCCATGGGCATTGTATGCACATGGTGCACATACATACATGCAGGCAAACTTCATATATATAAAATATCTTGAATAGATGAATTTTGTCTCCTAAGAACAAGCATCACTGTGCATGGTGCTAGCCACACAACAGTTGTATTTTTAAAGGTGTTTGGGGTGTTTTTAGTACCTGATTAAAATGCCAGCCTGTTACTGCAGAATGAGAAGCACAGAAGACCTTTCACTTAGGACGTTGTGTTAAGCCCATGAAGCTGTAGTTGGCTCCATCCAGGACTTGTTGATGGCTTGGGCCTTGGCCATCATGATACTTCCTTCCATGATGTTTGCCTTTAACAGGTTGTAGAGACATTGACAGGCTCCATTGCACGTTGAAGATGGTGTGTGATGTGTGTCATAGATGATGAGAGTTCTGTAAGGTAAAGTAGAGTGAGAAGAAGTCGAAGGTGATGAGGGAATGCTGGAGCTGTGTTAGATCAGTTACTAGCAGCAAGGGTTTGAAGGACAGAAGCTGACGTGTCTGTGCACTGCTGCCCATGATAGCTGAGGAAGACTGACGGGCACCATGGGAGTGGGGTCTCCAGAGTCCTGATGGTACTTTTAAAACAGACATCTAAGGTATGCAGCATACTATGATGGGATACATACAGATAGTTAAAAAGTACTATAATTAGACAAATTGACACATCATCATCTCATATAGTTACCTTAACTTCTTTCTTTATTTTCAAGGGAAGAGCAGAAAAAAAAAAATCTCTTCATTTACTATGAATCCCAGATGCAGTCCAGTTTTAATATCTGTATGCCTGGTGTTACAGCAGAAAAATCTAAGTTTTGAGCACTTGGCTGACATGTAAATAGTTGTGTGCATGAGTACACACACACACACACACACACACACACACTCACTCCTTTTGGAATGAAAATTCTTGAAGTGTGATCTTGAGCTGGGAGAGCTTCTATAATAGCTAGTCCATTTTCGTAATGGTACTAGGATGCCACTGACCTTTTCTCTCTGTGACGACATTCGCAGCGACCATGGTAGAGGAAATGGCTGATACCTCAAGACAGAGCTCACTGTAGTTCTCATCTCTGGGCCATCACAGTTAGACGAGACTGCTTTTTAGTTTAAAATGTCTGATGAAAAGGTTAAAAACTTTATGAATTTTATTACTAGGTCTCATTCTCTTAAAAACTATTCACTCATGTGCGTGTGTGTGTGTGTGTGTGTGTGTGTGTGTGTGTGTGTGTCTGTGTGTGTGCGCCTCATTGTGTGCAGTGCCCTTGGGGGCCAGAAAAGGTTGTCAAATCCCCTGAAGCCAAAGGTACAGGCGGTTGTGAGCTGCCCCATGTAGGTGCGGGAAAACTGTCCTCTGGATGAGAAGCGTGGCCATCACCCCAGCCTCTAGACCTCAGGTCTTAAGTAGCCTTTCATACTTCTGAGACAGGAAGTGAAAAGCATGTGAGGAGCTCTTGTTCTCAGTGAGGGTGCTCACTGCAGCCAGCAGAGCCTCAGGCGTCACCTAGGCCCCACACACGGCCCAGCCACGCTGGTTACACAGACAGCCCCTTCCAGTAGAGTTTGAGGTTTAGCCTGAGACCTGACAGGGTGAGTGAAGTGAGTTTTCACATACACTTCTGGAAAGAGAGAGAAGTGCTGTAGCTTTCAAGGGTCAGGGCATATTGCAGCCAAGGAGGTAAGAAGGGCAAAGATTCCAGACAAAATTCTAAGTAAAATTATGAAATCGAGACTTGTAACGCTGCTTTAAAAAAAAAAGTTGAAGTCACACACATCATGACATTATGGCCTTGGTATTTGTCAGATATTTTTCTGAAAATGAATGACACCCAAGGAAAATATTTGATACTGTTCATTGCCAATGATGGGAGTGGAGGAGGGGAGAAAGAGACAAAAAACAAGAACTTAATCTTTGAAGTGAAAATGAGGAGTTTTGAAAATTTGTATCTTTCACCATAAAACTGACTTAATAACTTGTTACTTAATAACTTCCTCAGTGATGTCAGTGATGATGGTAACAAACAAATGTGTGTATGTGAGTGTGAGTGTGAGTGTGTGTGTGTGTGTGTGTGTGTGTGTGTGTGTGTGTGTAGAGGTGGTGGTGGTGGTTATGCTGGAATATTTGAGTCAAGATATGGGAGATCTGAAAAATTCATTAGCCAGTGTTTCCCAGAGTTATTGGTCACAGAATCACACACACTAGATAAAGGATACTCAAAGCATGAGAGTAAGACACTAAATTTTTGGTTTCATACTTACACCTAACCCATGCAAAAATACCACTAGCTAGCCTGTCATGAGTTCAAGGCCTGCCTGGGATGCAGAGTGAGACTATCTAAAACGCCAGGAGGAGGAGAAAGCTGTAGTGGTACCTCCCACTCACCGGCGTGTTCTGATTTTGTTGTGTTTTCTAAGACAGGGTCTCACTAAGGTGCCCAGGCTGGCTATGAACCTGTGGTCAGCCTCCGGCTTCAGCTGCCTGACTTTTAGCATTAGAGCAGATATCTGTGATTGTTATTATGTGATTGTAATATCTGTATTTCTTGGGGGTCTATTAAAGTGGCCTTCCCTTTGCCGCTTACATATCTGTGCGTCTGGCTCTTCCCCTTTCGTTGAAAACAGCACATATCACATCATCCATGGAATGCAGTAGACTTGAATTCAGCTGAACCCTACAGAGCCCGTGAAAAGATCCACAGAACTAAAATGATGTCATCCTCACTAAATCTTTACTGGGTAAACATGGCTGTTTTTAATGTAAATAGAGTAGCTTTAAAATCCTTCCCCCCCCTCCCTCCCTCCTTCCCTCTTTCTTTCTTTCTTTCTTTCTTTCTTTCTCTCTCTCTCTCTCTCTCTCTCTCTCTCTCTCTTTCTTTCTTTCTTTCGAGACAGAGTCTCTCTACATAGCCCTGGCTGCCCTGGATGAGTTTTCTCAGTTTGGTCAGATATGTTGAAGTTTCTCAGTTTTAATTTCTAATATCAATAATTAATAAATACTAAAACCAAAAAGCTTGAAAGCCATCCATTTCAACAGTACATATCATTGGTTTTTTGTGTGTGTTTTAATCCATGTGTTAGGGCATGTGTGTGTATGAAGTAAGTTTTAACATGTACATGGAATAGAAAGATGGAGAGGATGGAAGTTAGCATTGTAGTGACCAACTCCCAGAGTTGGGCCACTGGGCCTGTAAGCTCCAGACGTCAAGTGAGTGAACCCCAAGTTTTAAGAACTTAAATGGGGGAGTGCAGGCAAAAGGCTGGTGACAGTTCTGGTCACTGGCCGGGTGTTCCCATGGAAGCAGGGCTTGATGACATGACCACACTCCAGAGCATGGCACTTTCCAGAATGAGTCTAGCAGCGGCTTCACAGCGACCTGCAGAAGGAGGTAGTGATGTCGCAGCAGGTAGACTCAAGATGCCTGGCAAGAGAGCGCCCCCCCCCCCCCCTCCACAGACTCTGCTGAAAGCTTGGAAAGGTTTGGATTCACACCTATCTTCAATGGGAACATACCTGTTACTGAAAGCTTAGGCCCTGCGTGGATCCTTTGACCCCACAAAGGACTCACGTGGGAACCTATTTGCCTGCCCAGCAGCACCTTGAACACCAGCCTGTCTCAGTGCCACATGCTCTGAACAGTCACAGCAGCGTGAGGAGTAGGCTCCATCGTCACAACAGGGTCATCATATCCTTGACCTGTAGGATGGAACACTGTGTCCCCAACAGTGGCCTTGCAATCGTTCATGTCCTTCGCCGCAGCGGTGGGCTCACCCTCCCAAGGCATCAGCTGCCCGTGGGTTTCCCTGTGTTCCTAGGGCGGTCTTTCTGTCTCTGCTAAGAAACCTGCCTGCTCTTCAGAGACTGGCCTTGCAGGCTGTAGAGCCTTCCGGTTCTTTGTAAGGGATCTCCCATCTGTCCAAATGTGTTGCGCTGTTGAAGCTTAAGTCTGTGAAGCAGTTATCCTTTTCACGTTTACGTCTCATTAAAACCACACGAGCTCAGAAGGGCTAGATCTGGTGTCTCCCCTTTCTTCTCCTGGATCTCCCCATCTGCAGTAAGTCACCCTCCCCAGCACCACCCCTGCCGTCTACTTCTGATATCTGCTCAGCCCTTATGGAGGATTTTGGCAGACACAAAGTGGACATTAGATCGAGTGATGTACCAGGGCACTAAAAGATACTCGGCCGAGTCACTCAGGTTTACACAAGTGGGTGGGAAGGGCTAGTGATAAGACGAAGAGGAAGATGTTCTTGAGAAGCAGAGCTGTGCATGAGGACCCAGGGGCTGGCCAGCTGCCCGCCTGCCAGGACCTCCGTTTTCTTACTGTCCAAGCAGGGCAGCACAGTGGCCTGCTGTGGTTGTCTGGGCATTAACCTAGAAGACCTCAGTGCTGGAAAGGGCTGCATGTTTGAGCATCCAATGCTGCCCCCTCTCTCCTCTGCTCCTCTGGGGCTCTGCTTTCATACCTGAGGCTACCTTTAAATGTTTGTGTGCACTTAGAGTCACCACATATAAAACACTGTAACTTCCTGAGACCCGAATTTGGCTGGAAAAGATGACACATCTTGACTAAGCTCAGGGCTGTTCTCTCTCTCTCATGAGAAGAATCTGTTTCATCCTGACTTCCTTGTGTGAGGGGCATACCATCTGGGAACTGGGGGCAGCTGACTAACTTAAATGAAGAGAGGAAATAATGTTGGATGTCTTCACTCAGCATCAATGTGCATTGTTCTAACTGTCTTATATCTTTCCCTTTGTTCTCCTTTCAGGGATCCATATCTTCTGGACCCAACTCTGGAATATGTGAAGGTAGGAAAGCAGAGCTTAGCATGTAGTTATGACTCTGGGTAACAGACTTCCCGCTCTAACAGCCCTGCCCAATGCTGCCTGCAGTCTGGCGTATGTAGGGGGCTGGCCAGACCACCCGAAACAACCAGAGGAAAACTGGCGCTCAGGAGCCTTTGGTAAGCTTGGGAAGGGTCTCTATTGTTCTGTGAGAGTCTGTGGTCTCTCCCCCATGTTCTAAAATTCAGAGTCACGGGTTTGTTTTGGTTTTGTTTTATAAGATCTGGCTTACACTCAGTAATACCTCCAAAG
This sequence comes from Onychomys torridus, assembly GCF_903995425.1. Classification (NCBI taxonomy): domain Eukaryota; kingdom Metazoa; phylum Chordata; class Mammalia; order Rodentia; family Cricetidae; genus Onychomys; species Onychomys torridus. Next base: position 97,855,975 of record NC_050448.1, read on the forward strand.
AGGTCTGGAGTCAGCACCATATAATCAAACTCATTATTGTGGCACTCATATAATACTCACACTGGGTAAACAGCTAGCAGAGGATTTTATGTGTCCAAATCACATTTTGCCACCAAGTGAAGTCATTCTGTTCTGTTGTTGAGTGAATTCTTTTTTTAATCTCCTAGTTTCAGATTTGGAGGATTTGGGCAGGGCGTAGAAAGGCATTGTGGACCAAGCTTTATCTTGGGTAGGAGAATGAAGGCCCTGGGGTTTTAGAGTTTCTGGTCTTTTCTGTTGCAAGAGCCCCTACCCCCACCCCTCCTCAGGAACTAACTTGGAGCCAAGCAGTAACACTGCCCCTCAGTGGGTCTCACAGCCACAGCTCACAGTGGGGCTCTGACATTCCCTCCTTTTTGACCAGAGGGTAGATGGGAGGTGGAGAAAGTTCTAGTCAAATTGCCTGGTCATGTGGAGCAGCAGTGATGGAGTATGTGGTGATGGAGGAGGGGATAATTTCCTTATTCTTTCTTTCTTTCTTTCTTTCTTTCTTTCTTTCTTTCTTTCTTCCTTTCTTTTTCTTTCTTTCCTTTCCTTTCCTTCCTTCCTTCCTTCCTTCCTCTCTCTCTCTCTCTCTCTCTCTCTCTCTCTCTCTCTCTCTCTTCTTTTTTTTTGGTGGTGGTGGTGGGGTTTCTCTGTGTAGCCTTGGCTGTCCTGGAACTTGCTCTGTAGACCAGGCTGGCCTCGAACTCATAGAGATCTACCTTCTTCTTCTGAGTTGCTGAGATTAAAGGCGGGCGCCACCACCATGGGCCTTCTTCAAACCCTTTCTTAATCCTGAATAACGTGTGAGCTTTGGGACTGTGGCAAGTGTGTGGGCCAAGCCAGCAGGGTCACCACGCCGCATCTCGTCAGAGGTCTGTAAACTGTGTCTGCACCCCTCCTGTATGCACCCTGCACCGCCAAGCATTGACAGTACCCACATAGAGTGTGTTTTGACTTGCCCATAGCAAGGGAATGGTGTGTGCTACACTGATGCAGGTCACACTTTAAGTCACTCTGGGCCACGGTTCAGAGGCCGGCCATCTCCCACCAGAGGCCCAGACCCTCTGTATTCACCAAGTGTAGCCCTGATCCTTGCTCCAGTCACTCATGCCCCACTTTTACAAAACTCTAAACCTCTTTTACAAGAATCCCTTGATGAATCTGCTAAGGATGGGCCATGTTAGCACGGTCTGTTTTAATACAGCAGCCCTCACTTCTCCGTGGTTTTACCTGCCTACAAGCAACCATGATTCAAAAATACAAAATCAAAAATTCCAGAAGTAAGCAGTTCATAGGTTTTAAATTGTGTGTGTTTCCGAGTAGCATCTTGAAATCTTGTTGGATCCTGCTCATCCTTTTGGTGTATCCACACTGTATATGCTGCCGTTCCGTCTGTCACACAGTAGTTGATTGGCTGTCACTGAATTGCAGGGCTTGTGTTCAGGTAACTCTCCATTTACTTACGGGTCCCACAGCACAGGTGAGGGATGTGAAGGCAATGCTAGGGTGTTCCCACATGGCAGCCCTGCGGGGAACATAGGATAAGGCGTAGTATGGTATCCATAGACTGTGATATGATCTGTGATTCAGTCATCCACTGGAATATATCCCTGCGGATAAGGGAAGGACTATCGTATTACCTGAGTTATTGCAACTCATTCATGAATGTCAGCCATGGTGAGTTGAACTGTATATAAACATGTCGAAGTGGTGTAGTGAATTTCATTGTCTTCCATTTACCCCCGCTTTCCCTGCCTTCTCCTGGGAATGGCAAGGTTGATAGAGATGCCCTTTGGAGAGTCTTATTTTCAAGAGATTGTTTGTGGGGCAGGGGATGGGTGGTTCTGTTGTTCTGTGATATGCGTTTTCTCTCTTCCCTGATCTGAATCCCATCAGAGCTTTAAACTGTGGCTCCATCCTTCTTGACTATAGAACAAAGTTGGTTTTTTCCTCCACCACCCCCACCAGTGTGTGTGTGTGTGTGTGTGTGTGTGTGTGTCCTGAGGAGGCTGGAAGAGAGCATCGGATCCCCTGGGACAGGCGGTACAGACGGTTTGAGCCACTATGTGGGTGGTGGGAACCAAACTTGGATCCTCTAGAAGAGCAACAATTGCTCCTGACCATGGAGCCATCTCTCCAGCCCCCCAGCTTTTATTTTCTTGCTTTGTCCTTGCACTTCATCAGTGGTTCTCAACCTTCCTAATGCTGCAACCCTTTAATGCAGGTCCTCATGCTGTGGTGACCCCCCCCCCAACCATAAAGTTATTTTCATTGCTACTTCATAACTGTAATTTTGCTACTGTTATGAACTGTAATGTAAATACCTGTGTTTTCTGATGGTCTCAGGCGACCCCTGTGAAAGGGTCATTGGCTCCCCAAAGGGTCTTGACCTATAGGTTGAGAACCACTGGTCTAAAGCAAAAGGCTGGAAGAGGGTTGGGCCACTGGAAGATTTCATGGCCTCAATGGTTCAGGAAGCTCCAAAATAACATTCTGAGCACCAGGTCCCAAGGACCCTACCTGTCAGTCTTCTTGCGTGAGTTCTGCCCATCACAGCACCTCTGATGGAACTGTCCTTCAGAGCCAGGCAAATGGTGTCAGGAAGACCCGAGTCGGGGTAACTGGTGCCTGTGAGGGCTGAGGAGAGGTGTGGATAAAGGGAGGGCAGTCTAGACCCTAGACTCTGAGCTGTTTCTCCCCTACAACCTCCTGGTGCAGTCAAGTCTTTGGGGCATGAAGAAAAACAATTGTGCATTAAGTCTGTTGTGCCATGAAGGACCCTTCTGGTAGGGTCACCATTGGCCTAAGGAACTAGAGTCGAGGGGTCAGATGCTTAAGGATTTAAGGATGCCCTAGAACAGGAGTGGTCTGCTCTGTGGCCAAGCCCCATCTGAACAGAATCCCCAAACTGTGGCAAGACAGAGTCTCCCTCGCTTCCCAGTTGTGAAGCTGCCCTTTGCCTCCCAGGCCTGAGGGAAACAAGGCGCTGAGGCTGTCCCCATAGCTTGGACTGCAGTGTTGAAACAAGACAGTGCTGAGGAGAGAGGATCCGGACCTCAGCTCTGCCCAGTTTGAGTTCTCGGTCCTCACACCTGAGCGTTTGCATTCACAGCACATTAATGTGGCACTGAAGGGGACTGTTGCCTAGTTACCTAAGTTCTTTGCATATGGAATAGAAGGAAATCACCAGGCTGAGAAGCCCCAGGGTGGTTGATGGGTTCTTTCATATTGTCCACGGGGCTGGCCTCCTGCTGAACCTCCTGCCTAGATCCTAGAGGTTGCATTTGATGTATGGATGGACAGGAAAATTAATAGCAGATCTGAAGTAGCCCCCCACCCTACAGTGGAGAGGCATCGCCTTCCTTACAGATTTTGTCTTTCATTTACCTTTAAAGAGTATTGGGTCTGTTTTCTTCTTTTTCATGAAGTGCCCCCTCACAGGTTTCTCCCTCCAACACCCTCAGAAGGCTGTCCTCTTGAAGGTCAGACCTGAGCTGTTTTGTGTAATCCCAGAGCCTTTTCTGTAGTCAACTACCACTGCTTCTCACTACACCTCAGGGAGACTGGAATTCGTCTCAGTGGCTACCTGGCCTCCTTCCCTGCTGCCTTCTACTGTGTAGTCACTGACTTGGTTAGTACTGAACTGTTCTGGAATTTTCCTCTGCATATCTGGCATACTTGATGCTAGATAAAACCAACTTTTTTTTTTTTTTTTTTTTTTAGAAGTAAGCAGCGTGGTTAGAGGTCAGAAGTTAGAGGTGGTTGCCCTGAGCATAGCTGTGGTAGATTTTTGTGCCCACCTCCTTCGTGCCTGGTCTTGTCATATGCCAGGCCTACCAAGACGTATTTACTCTGCGTCCAGTTTCTTAGACATGTCGGGTGATTGCTTAGGAAACTTGATGCTAAAAACCATTGGTAATAGTCCAGTGTGCTGTCCTTCCAACGGAAGCTGAGCCCCATGTCCCATGGGGAGTTTGGTCCACACCCGGGTTTTAATTAACAGTGTGACCTGGATGGCCCACTCCAACATCCACTGAATCTATGAACTGTTGGAGCATGTGAAGGGGACGAACCTACAGATCCAAAGTGGCACGATCTCCACGACACAGGACAACAGGCTATCCGAGAAGAGCCCAGTGAGGGCCCATTATTGGTGTAGCAGAAACCAGAGGCCTGGAGGCAGACCAGTGACTCCAGGCAGTGCACACTTGCAAGTGAAGGTGAGTGGACTAAAGGTCAACTGTGTGACTCATGGGTCCACACCACAGCTTCCACGACAGATTCTCCTGCATCTGTTTTGTTTTCGTTGGGTTTGGTTTTTGGTTTTTCTTTTAAATTCGGTTTTGATTTGGGCAGCAGGTTGCAAGGGTAGAGGGTGGACAAGATGGGACAGAGAGATGAGTAGGATCGGAATGCAGGATGTGAAATCCACAAAGAAATCAATAAAAGTTAACAACAACAACAACAAACCAGTGTGCCCTGGAACTTAGCTCTTTCAACGTGGGTTCTGTCTTCCCCAGCACGAGGAAGATTGGGAAGGGATTTTGTTCTTCTAATTGTAACATTTTGGGGATCTTTATGTCTACGACAGATCAGAGATGGAGAGAAAGACACTCCCTCCCCCTCAAGTGGTAGGAGTTCTTATATCGTCACTGTGGTTTGTTTTCGTTGCTGTTTGAGGCAGACTGTGTAGCTGAGGCTAGCCACAAACTCACTATGTAGCCGGGGCTGGCCAGCTTGGAGTCTGTAATCCCCTTGCCTCAGCCTCCTGAGAGCCCGTGTTGTAGACACCGCCTGCCAGCTGTGCTGGCACTCTTGATTACAGAGTTGCCATGCTGTTTGGACCCCAAGAAGCATTTTCAAGTTGTATCTGTTGTATCTCAGACACTAGGACCAAGGCCGTGACGGACAGTGGTCACTTACTGGTTCTGTTCCTGCTGAGGAACGGAGATCTACCCCTATATTTGCTTTATGATCCATTATGCTGCACTTTTTAAAAAGCCATTCCTGCCAGCCCTAGAGTTCTGTTCTATCTATTTACTTGGTGTGTGCACACGTATGTGTGCAAAGCAGGGTAAGTTGCTGGAGTCACCTTTACGGGGGATGGAGCTCAGGCTGTGGGGCTTGGCAGCCATCACCTTGGCTGGCTAAGCCGCATCGATGGCCCATGTTTCACTTCTGTAACCCCTTTCTACACTTACTTTTGCTTTAACTTTTTGGCATTCTTGCGCTGGTTTTCTGGGCCTACTTGGTTAAGCTTCAACAGTTGCCCATCTCCTTTCACTAAATTCCACAGGCGTCTCTTATTCCTGTCTCTTTAGTTCATCTTGCTTTTTATAATTAAAATTTTAATGGATATATAATTACATCACTTCCTTTCCTATTCTCTTTCTGACCTTCCCACCCCTCCCCCAACTCCCTCTTAAACTGATGGCTTCTTTTTCATTGTTATTGCCACACACACACATAGGCATGGATCGATAAATACAGCCCGCTGGGTTTGTTTAGCATGGCTTGTGTGTATACGGTTTCGGGGCTGACCACTTGGTATTGGCTAGCCAGTTAGGGGGCTCATCCCTGGCAGAGGCTGATTCTCCCTTTCTCTGCTTACTCATTAGCATGTCTGTTGAGGTCACCATTGCTTGGGTCGTGTTTAGGCACCTAGGTTGAGGAATTATCCTGGATGAGTGTGCCTGTCATTTCCAGGAGACAATCTTGCAGCAGCCTTCCTGGTCCTCCGGCTCTTAACAACCTTCAATCCTCTCTTTCAAGATGTTCCCTGAGCTGTAGATGTAAGCTCATCTTCCTTATGCCACAGATTCTCTCTAGCTTCTTCACACAGATGTTACTTTAGTGAAATCTATTTCCTGGGCATGTTTTAAAGTTGAGGAGGGATGTGATTGGCAAGGGCATCATGGCTAGGTGATTTTCTCCTGGGGTGAAAAAGTGTTTATTATAGGTTTTCCATCTTGAAATAAATTGCTTTTAAGACAGATAAGTTAGAAAGCCTGGTGGAGCGGGAAGCACGGGCTGCCTGCATTTTCTAGTTAGGAGTGGAGAGGCAAGTGTCCTCCGGTGGGTGGGATGTGGACATCACAGTGTGGCCAGTAGACAAAGGCTTGCTCTCCAGACATTACATAAAGGAAGTGTCAGGAGGGGATGCAGCCTTTGTTCCTGGCTGGGTTCCTAGTCATCAGCCCTGGTGGCTTCTTGTGGCCCACTTGTGAGCATTAATAAAACTTGCAGTCTCTAAGCCTGCTTTGCAGGTTAGAGGAAAGGTCACCACCCTGGAGCTGGTGTGCTGAATGGGGACCAGAGCCCTTCACTTCCTCCTCTGGAGCCTAGAGGAGTCCTAAGAGGCTTAGAAAGCCATCCTTTGTGGGCTTAATGCTCATTCCCAGAGGGTCTTCTAAGTCTGTACATGTTAGTTTGCCAGGGGCTCAAATCTCCGTGAGGCCATTTCCCACAGTTGGCTTGGGACACCTTAGGTCACCCAGCAGATGAAAAGCGAAATAATTATGCGAATTCCAGCACTGAGAATAAGCAGTGTGGCTTTGGGAGGCCTCCGTAGAAGAGGGGGCAGGAGGGCCTCCGCTCCCCTTTGTGCTCAGTGTGGCTGCAGCCATGGTCACGGCTAAATAGCATGGTCTTTGAGGGAAGTCTTTTCTTCCAGCAGGAAAACAGGCGGGTCTGCTCTGAATTAGCCAGCTCACAAAGTCATGAAAGGGACTTACAGAAACAATGGTGTGCTGTGCATTCCGTGAGATTTTAACAAGCTATACGAACCAGATAATGGCCCAATTGGCTGGCGCTGCAGGTTTTTGCCTGAGTGTGCACATCCGCAGAGCCCATGTTGTCCCCGTGGGACCAGATGAAATGGGCGCCAGCAGCAAATGTGAAATAGCCCAGGCGCACTCTGGGCCCACGTTCAACTTCGCCCACTCTGCCCCCCAACGCATGCTCTGTTGCTATTCTTAGGAAGTTTAGTGTTCCTACAGTTTAGGAAATTGTAGCAGCTGGGTAGGAAGACAGATAAATATGATAGTAAACAGTCCCTCATCCAGCAGAATCATTTCCTTCAGGTTTACAGAAATATAGCCACTTTAAAAAAAAAAGTTAAGACTTACAACAAGAGCATATGACCATAGGAAAGTCTCTGTGTACATGCTTATATATGATGTTATTTAACATTATCCACCATTGACAAAAGCTGAAAACAACCTGAATATGTCTGCTTCAGTTGTGACCCATACAATGGTGCACTCTTCAGCTAGAGAAAGAAATGAACACACAAAGCCATTAGTGTACCGAAAGTGCCCTATGCTTCATGGAAAGATAGTCTCAAAGGCCACCAGCAGGGCTGGGGAGATGGCTCAGTATTTAAGGGCATGCATAGCTTCTTAGAGGGGTTCTCTAGTCCCAGCACCCATTTTGGGTGGTTCATAACCACCTGTAACTCCAGCTTCCTTCAGAGGATCTGATACATGTGGTCCTCCATGGGCGCCTGGGCTCACATGCACACGCACAGACACATACATGTACATAATTTTCAAAAAGCAAACTTTTGTTTTCCGTCTTTCAAAGTCTGCCAGCTGGAACTGCATCCGTAGTTCATGGTTGACAAGGGGTGAGAAAGGGCATCTTTTAAAAGGGAACTAAGTGGGAAATGTCAGGGGAAAAAGTCTTTGATTGTGGAAATAATCACCTAACTGGTCATTTGTCAAAGCTCACAGAATTGTACTAAAAAGGGTAACACTCACTGAATGCAAATTAGACTTAATAAGCCTGGCTTTTGAACAGAAGGGAAGTGAAAATCTCTTTTAGCCTCTGGGGACTGCCACCTGAGGAGGAGGGCAAGTTTCCAGTATGAGCTGGGCTGATTCAGTGGGACAGACCCCCTGCCCGTGCCCCCCATCAGCAGGTGGAGACAGCCCTTAGAGATGGTTTTCCCCATGGAGGTTCATTCAGAAGGTGTTTTCTCAGCCTACCCTAAATTCACAATGCTAGTCAAGAGGGACCAGGTGAGGGAGAGTGACATGAAGTGTCCTTACCTAAGAGAGTGGCAGTTGGCAGGCAAGGCCAGGTGTCCCTGTGTTTCCAGACGCCTTTTAGAGGGAGAATTAGGAGCCATTTTATGAAGCAAGCCAGCAGATCCTGGCGGGACTTGAATGGAGCAGGTGAGGGAGAGGAAGTTGGGGGCAGCCCAAGTTCACATGAGGCCTGCGATCTTGCCAGAGGCCAGGCAGCTTCTTGAGAAGGAAGGGAGTCCCACACAGAAACCTTGCTACCACCGTGATAAATCAACCCACAAGCATTTGGGGATATGTTTAAAGCTAGGGGTGAGGAAGCTCCCACACCGGGCCAAATCTGGCCCATCCCCTGGTTTTCATGGGCACAACCTGGATGTTACCATTTAAATGTCTTTATTTCTGAACTTAAAAAGAGTGTATAAATGATACAAAATTCACATGCCAGTGTATATTTATAAAATTGTATCGGGGCACAGCCAGACCTATATTATAAATTACCTGCTTTTGTGCTGTCGTGGTGTGGCAGCAGAGCCTAGAAGAACCCTTCATCGGGAGGTTTGCTGACACCCCTTCCCTCCCCCCACCATAGCTGGCTTATTCCCTCTCTCTCCCTCCTTCTCCTCTCTGATGATGTCTTGCAGGCCTCCAACAGAAAGTTCTGTCAGCTCATGCTGACATTGCCATTGTGCAACTTGGTGTCACTGACATCACCCTTATCTTGCCTTATGACCCAGCTGTGAGTCCTTGGGCAAGGCCTGTGATCTCACACCATCACAAATGCCATACCATTGCAACACCATGCAGCCCTTGGATGCGCCTTGTGGGGTAGACATACTGGCTTCCAGCAGCATCTCTTTGCTGATCTGGTCAGCTCCGTTGTGATAAAGAGATGTGTGGGGACATCCTGGTGTTGGAAGCCTGGCGGCTCTGGGACTTGTCTAGATGAGTCCATAGGTCAGACACCGCTCTGCTGGGGCCGCCCCAGAGTCCGGTTTGACCAGTGAGTAGAATTTATATTTCATATTACAAGCTTCAGCCTTGAAGTTAAGATGCAGCCGTCCTAGGTGTAGGGAGGCTTTTCTAAGACCACCTAGAACAGTTCTCAACCTTCCCAAAGCTGCGACCTTTTAGTATAGTTCCTCATGTTGTGGTGACCCCCAGCCATACAATTATTTTGTGCTACTTCCTAACTGTAATTTTGCTACTGTTATGAACCATAATGTAAATATCTGTGTTTTCCTATGGTCTTAGGCGACACCTGTGAAAGGGTCGCTCAACCCACGGGGTCGTGACCCACAGGTTGAGAACTGCTGATGTAGACCCTGCGAAAAGGAAGTCACCAGAAAACCAATGAGTAAACATAAACCAGAAATGTGGCTTCTTTTAGAATCAGCTCCATGGTTGGACCTAAAATCCTAGGGAGCCTGTTTGCTTCTAACCTTATGTCCTACCAAGCCCCGTGGTGTCTAAACTCCACCATCCGGTCTTTGCCACTGCCCCTGGGACTAGACATCTTTCTCTTATCCTAGAAGGTTCTGAGGCCGGAACAGTTGAGTGGCTTGAAGCTGTGTCCACTGATAATATATATTGAAAATGTAACTTCTAGTATCTGGGCATATGACCTTATTTACAAATAAAGTTTTGCAGATGTAAGCAAAAAAAAAAAAAAAAGATTGAAATTCTAACCTATTCTAACCTATTCGTGAGTGACTCGTTACTTAGGAAATGGCCTCTTTTTTTTTTGGATCAACTGACCAAATTAAGAGGCTAGGGACTCTGCTTGTTCTCTTAATAAACAGGTGGTGCCTGAGTGACATGCAGCTGAAGACGGGGCATCTACTTGAAGACTGAAACAGGATCTTCCCATGTAGCCCGAGGCTACTTGAATCCCTCATCCTTAGTTTCTCACACGCTGGGATTATAGGTGTTTACCCCTGATCCCAACATTCCAAAGATCTTTATGTTTCTCAATGCAAGTACAGCTTATATCTGTAAGAAATTTTCAGAATTTCATCGGTGTGTCTGTTCCAAGACCTTTGAGAGGTTCCTAATTGTAGCCTTGGTCTGCCTTGTAAACCTGCTATACAAGATGAAACCTGGAGTCACTTCTTCTCTAATTACTCACATATTTAGGAAGAGGTGTCCTAAGTTTTTAGAGATGGAGTTCCGGCATCTTCTGTGGCTTAGGTCTGTCTGCTTAAGAGATCTTATTCTCAGAATATCGTGGCACTTAGATATGTTAGAGGCCAGGATTTCAGCCTTGGAGTTGTTTGCTGTTAAACTCTGCCCTCTAGTGGTCATTACATGTTACAACAGTGCAGCACTTGGTATAGCTCTGTTTCTGAACACTTCTATTATGAAATATAACATCATAGCACGTTACAGCTCAGCTTCAAAAGGGAGGGCTGTGTTTAGAATACATGAAGAAGCAGGGTGTTTGTGTTGGCTTCATGCAAGGCAATGTGACGTTCTAAAGGCCTTTTGTTATTATTGTCTGGCATTGTTTGCGTGGAGACTGTTGGGTTTGGCGTAAGTTTTTGCCCACACTAAAGTTTCCTCGGAAGGACTTGCATTTACATTGTGAAAAAAACCTGACACTTTGTCGGGAAGGATGATTGTCTTAGCGAGGCAGGAAACAGCTGTCAGGACTTTGAAGACTGTTAGGGAAGACTCCTCCACCCTTGTGGACAGGGTGTGTGCTCAGGCTGACGGAAGCAGGAGAGGGTAGCAGGTACTTAGGAAAGCCGTGGTTGCTCTCATAGTCCTTGAATGAGGAAAGCTGAGGGAACAGTGTTCTGGGGAATTCTGAAAAGATCATCACATTGTTGAGAGACCATGACTGGTTTTTCAGATGGAGTTTTATTTATTTGTCACCAAAATAATATATCATCGGATAATTCTTTGTGACCTGCTTTGTTGGTTATATTTCATTCTGTGGTAAACACATAGTTGCACTCAGTGTTAAATACAAGAGCCCATCTTCTTTTGGTACAGGTAAGTGACCCAAATATATCTGAAATCCAACGTGCTTCATAACCTATAAATTTTGAGCATCAGCTTGAAACCCCAACTAGGAGCTTCCATACCGTGCAACTTTGTTTCATGAACAAAATTACTAGAATAATGCATAAATTTTCTTCAGTCCATACATATTAAGTATATTTGGAACATAAATTAATTTCATGTTTAGACTTTGATCGCACTCCCAAGTTCTTTCTCTCTCTCTCTTTTCCTCTCCATATATATTTGTGTGTATGTATATGTGTCCGTGTTCCATGTGTGTATACACACACACACACACACACACACACACACACACACTCTGAAATCTGAAGCATTCCAGTATTTCAGATGACACGTACCCAACCTGAATTTCTGTATAAGAAAGTGCCCTAGTGACATCTGGGCTTTTCCAATCATCTCTTGTTTAAAACAGCTTTGCAGTGAGTACAAAGTCATTTCACAGTGTGCCTTAGCTACTAGGCTGTTACTACTGTGAGCTGCCGTGCCCGGGCCAAGGACACAACACTGAATACAGTCCGGGGTCGTCTCCTGGTGTGGCAGGAGGGGATGACAATAAGAAAGACAACCAAGTCAATTAGACTGTGTTCTGTGTTAAGGGGGAGAAGGCTCACCAGGCACGGGCCTGGGAGATGTGAGGGTAAAGGAGCTGGGGCCTCACTGAGAACTTGCCTTCCCAGTGGAAGGGCCAGTCTGCGAGGCGTCTAAGGAGAAAATGAAGTAGCTAGGATTGCTGGGAAGTCAGAGCATCCTTTTCTGTAGAGGACCGTGGGGAGGCCGTCAGAGCTGCTGAGAGCAGTGGGTTCAGCGGCCTGAGAGGCCAGGGTGACGGTGAGTGGGCAGGTTGGACAGGGCCTACATGTCAGAGGAAGGACTAGAATGTGTACAGAATGAGACTGGAAGCTGTCTGGGGTGCACTTTGGATTCCCCATGGCTAGTGGACAGAAAGGGAAAAGGCACAGAGGAGGAGGGCAGTTGGGAGGCCGCGAGGGTTCAGGTGACCGGGGATGGGAGTTTGGACCCGCTAGATAACAGGGGAGGTGGGGAAGAAGGAATTGGATGGGTAATATGAAGGCAGAGCTAGATTTCCTGGGCATTGGTTATGAGGTGGGAGAGAGGGGTCAGGAGAAATCCTGGAGGAGTCAACAACTGAGGACAATTGGGGTACATTTCCCCAAGAATTTCTGGTCATATGAAAACCCAGGGGCTGGAGACATGGACCAGTGGTTAAGATTACTTGTTGCTCTCCCAGAGTTCCTGGATTCTGTTCCCAGCACTCACATCAGACAGCTCACAGCTGCCTGTAACTCCAGTTCCAGGGACTCTGGTGTCCTCTTCTGACCTCCATGGACACCCACACACACTCACACACACACACACATGCATAAATAAAAATAGCTCTTTTTAAAAAGAAAGATAACAAGCCAAGGGCAGAATGGCTAAGTTTAAGTAACAAATGGATGAAAATAAATCCTCCTGGCAATTAAAGGGATTTTTCTGTTTTGTTTTGCTTTTTGTTTTTCACATTTCTCTCAGTTTACATATTTTTCTCTAGTAGTGTTTTATAATACTTATGTATAAAATTAAAACACTCCCTTCTTATACCATAGTTTACTCCATAAATATACTGAAAACTTGTGGGTTGAGTTGAATTATCTAAAACAGCAGTGTAAATATATTAGGGAAAAATCCCTAAACTCTGGTCTCAAGACTTTACACACTGTTAAAAATTGTTGAGATCTTTTAAAAGATCCTTTAGTTATATGAGTTATAACTATACTCATTGTGTTGGAAATTAAAATGGAGACATTATTTACGCGTGTGTGTGTGTGTGTGTGTGTGTGTGTGTGTGTGTGTGTGTGTGTTATGCATGTATGTGTGTATACATGTCCACATCACATGTGTGGGGTACACGTCTCTGCTGGTGTGTGTGTGTGTGTGTGTGTGTGTGTGTGTGTGTGTGTGTGTGCATTTGTGTGCACTTGTGGAGGCTCAAGGTTAATGATGAATGTCTTCCTAGATTTCTCTTCCCCATATATGTTGAGGCAGGGTCTCTTGGCAGATCATTTTGGCTAGTCTGACTGGTTAACTTGCTCTAGGGATTACAGACAGGCTGCCAGGTATACCGAACTTTTACATGAGTTCTGGGATCAACCTCTGAGGCATCTCCCCAGCCAACAGTGGGGGATTTTTTAAAATATTTTATTTCATGTCATTTTGTGTTCATTTAGTGTATTCATTTAAAATGAACAATAAGGCTATTGTGCATGAAGATGAAGTGCATATTTCTGTGAAAAGATAGTCATTTTTCAAGACAAAACACATTTAGTGGTAAGAATGGCATTGTGTTGTGTCTTTGCAAATCTCTTCCTTGCAGCTGTCCCTCGTGCCTGCCTTGGCTGCCAGTGTATTAGGTTGTTCTGGTTGGATGCTGAAGAAACCAGTCTCACATAGCTACGTGGTTCAAAAGGACAGAAACTGTTTAAGATAATTACACATGTCCTCTGATGCTAATCTAGACCTTGGAGGTTGCCTCACCTAGGAGGTTAGCTATGGTGTAGACTCTGAAGTGAGGCCTTATTGGTGAGCTCTGTCCCTTTACGATCCATCTGTCTGTTTGCTGTTTGAGTGAGTGGCGGTGTTGTGCAATGGATATTTGAAGAATATTGGTTCATGGAGTCAGGTAGGGCCTTGTAGCATTTACACATCTCATTATATCCTGTCAAAACACACTAGTTGATATCATCACCAATCTTCCCAGAAAAGTTGTTAAAATGTGGACAAGCTGTGAACTTCTTGGTGGTTGACTATAAGTCCTTCAAAATCTGTTTTCACTTGATGGCTCAAATCTTTGTTTTGGTAACAAATGCTATGGGTTGTTTTCGTTGAAGAAACATCCCACTTCGTTCATCCCCACCCTACCCATACCCAGAAAATGTCTGCCAATTAAATACTCAAGTGAGGGGCTGGAGAGATGGCTCAGAGATTAAGAGCACTGGCTGCTCTTCCAGAGGTCCTGAGTTCAATTCCCAGCAACCACATGGTGGCTCACAACCATCTATACTAGGATCTAATGCCCTCTCTGGCATGCAGGCATATATGCAGGCAGAATACTGTATACATTAATAAATAAACAAACATATTTTTTATAAATATCTTTAAAATAGAATAATAATAAATACTCAAGTGAGAAAACCGTCGTTTGTTAGATCGTCTTTGTTGGATAGAAAATGGTGTTCCATGATAGAAGGCCTGGTCAGTAGGTAATGCAGGCCAAGCTGTGCTTGCAGCCACTGCGTCTGGATGTATCGACCAAGTGAGGCTCTAGACTGCCCACAAACTCTGAGCCGAGTCCCAATAAATTGAGTGGTTCTCACAGTATCATCTCCACCTTCCTCGGTGGGAACCGCCTCCGTATTCTTACATGCTGTGGGCCTGGGATGCTCAGGAGTGGAACCTTCTGGATCACTGTAGCCTTGCATCCTCTCAAGGAACCTGCATTTCACTCAGCAGAACTTTGACCCCATCAGTGTGACTGTTGACCCAGTGTTACAGGCAAAGAAGGTCTCGGTGTTATTATGAAAAGAAATGTTGGGCTCTTGGACCCTTTGGAAGATCCCCCAGAACTAGAGGGTACCCTGACATTTAAGAGCTGTAGAAATACGAACAATTCAAGTAGCCCTTCTTTGCTACTATCTAAGTCCATCTCCACCATCCCAACTCAGCCTTACAAAACAGTTGCATTTATATTTAAAGACTGATTATTAATATAGAGAAGACATTAAATTTTTATTTAAAAATAAGAAAAAAATGAGGATGTATACCAAAGATAGGGGCTCTGAGCCACGGGTCAGTTCCTTACAAAGGGGTAAGCTGTGAGTCCTCTGTAACTACTAATGTTGAACATAACCAAATCATTAATCACTCTATACTATAAAGAGCTGGGCCAGAAACAGTTGCTGTTCTGTAGTTACTTTATATTAAAACTGTGAAGCTGGGCGGTGGTGGTGCACGCCTGTAATCCCAGCACTTGGGAGGCAGAGCCAGGTGGATCTCTGTGAGTTCGAGGCCAGCCTGGGCTACCAAGTGAGTTCCAGGAAAAGGCGCAAAGCTACACAGAGAAACCCTGTCTCGGAAAACAAAAAAACAACAACAACAAAAAAAACCAAAAAAACCAAAACCAAACCAAACCAAAACAAAAAACCAAAAACAAAACTAAAGCCCAAATTTAGTTGAGGCCAAGGCCCGATTCACAACAAAGATGCTGTTCTCGGAGTAAAAGTACCAGCAAGGGATAAATTCGCTTAGGGGATGGATTGACTGGGGAAAGCTAGAAATGCACGTACCCTTGATCCTTCCTTTTTTTATCAGTTGCCCAAGCGCTTGCTCAGCTCTCTCCGAGCCGCAGTGTGGATGAGCTGGCCGGCCTCCATCCCTCCTCTCTGTGAATGAGATAAGGATGCGTCAGACCCTGGGAATGAGAACATAGCTGTTTGGCCCCCGGAGGCAATTCCCCAGCTCTCTCCAGATGGCATCTAATTGTTTCTTGAATGACCTCAGTGTCCAGGCTGCAGGAACCTGGTCCGAGAGGCCATTCCACATATTTATTAGCTTGTGGATGAGAACTTGGTACATAAAGCCTCCATTCACCCTCTCCAAAGAGCTTTCTGTGCAGAAGCAGCAACGGAGCTGATGGACTGCTTCCTGTGCCCCCAGGCTCCATCTGGACTCTGATTTTCCCAGGCCCAGGTGGCTGTGTTAGGCAAGGGGTCTGTGTGCTTGGCCGAATCCATCCTGTGTGGACTCTCTCTGCTCTGTGTCCTCGCGGTCTGTATAGAAGAGACCCAGACCTGAGCAGAGCCGAGGTGGTGTGAGTTGGGAGTTAATGTATTCTGCCTTGCCTCTACCCAGTTTGGGTTCCCGGGGTTGTTTGCAGACTAAGGGACCAAGATGATTATTTGAGTTAAAGTGAGCACCAGTTCTGCCTCTGTTTCGTTCCTGTTGAGATAAAACACCCTTGCCTAAAAGGAGAGCAAGGTTTTATTTGGCTTACAATTATAGGCCATTATTTCCAGGAAATCAAGGCAGCTGGTCACATCACATCCAAGAGCAGAGAAAGAATGATGCACACATGCTCATTTTCTCTCTACTCTTATACAATACAGGACCCAAACCCAAGGAGCTGGATTGTCCACAGTGGGCTGGGCCTTCCACTTAATTAAGACCATCCCCTACAGGGATGGAGAGATGGCTCAGCTGTAAAGAGTGCTTGCTGCTCCTGGCAGAGGATCCAGGTTCAGTTCCTAGCACTCACATGGCGGCTAGGCTCTCCAGTTCCTGGGGATCCTACATGGTCTTCAGACCGCCATGAGCACTACATGCATGTGGTGCACATACATACATGCTGGCAGAGCACTCATGCACATAAAATAAAAATAAATAAAACTTTTAAAAAGGAAGAGAGAATCCTGCCCCCTCTCCCCAGACATGACCTCAGAACAACCCGATATAGCCAAACCTCTTTCCAACTTTCTTCCCAGGTGATTTTTAGATTGTGTCCAGTTGACAATTAATAACTGCCACAAGTCCTGATCCACACAGAGGATGGCAAGGCTGGCTCATCATTGTGTGTGTGTGTGTGTGTGTGTGTGTGTGTGTGTGTGTGTGTGTGTGGCGGCGGCGGCGGCATCTGGCTTCAGTGTGGCATGTTATTCCATAGGATCCCTACTTTTTGACATCTAAGATGATAAAGACCATGCCCTAGGAAGTACATGTGCACAACTCTTGTGCGCCTGTCTCCCCAGGCGCTTGTGAGCTGCAGATTGAGAATCACTAACAGTCCTCATGTCTCGTTGGCCCCTGGTATATTTGTTGTGCTGGACATCATGGTGATGAATGTCACATCTGAAGAAGAGATGGGAGCTAAGCACATCAGTCGATCTAGTAGCTGGACCTGCTGGGCAGGACAGAGGAAGAAAAGGAATGGGATGAGGAATTCCTAAAGAGGCCATAGAGACCGACAACCAGGGCCGCAAGCCCTCTAAGCCTGCCCACCTATAGACCAGCTCCAGAACAAATCTGAGGGCTATTTGAGTGTGTGTGGAGATGGTGTCAATTCCATGTCTTTATTTTTCTCGTGAGTCTGACCACCAGAGGGGCTCCAGGCTTCTGGAAGGAAATGGCTCTCTGACACCTCTGAATCTGGCCCTGTGGTTTTGCAAATAACCAAACGGCCTTTAAGAACTATCCTCAAGGAGTTTAAGGTAAGTAGATCGTGCCAGTGCCTGCATGGAGGAAGCGCTGAGATGTTCTTGATTCATAGCTTCCGCTAGCGTGGGAGGGTGCTGAGTGTGGAGCAAAGGTCACACCGGTACTCCCTGACACAGAACATCCCAGCTCCAAGAATCTCCTTCGCTAAAGGCAAATCATGTCTTCAAAACTCAAGACAACTCAGTTCTCCCATGTAAGTCCCTGGAGCAGACTGAGGAACGGCGTTCATTTCCACCTGTTGCTGACACGTCAGTGTAGAGCCCTGCTATTCACGGAGAAAATCATACACCCAGTTCCATGCAGCATCAATTGATATTGGCTCCTTTTTTAGCATCTCTCAGATGCAAGGATGGCACACACATCATTGCAGCAGAGCCCAACATGGTGCTGTTAACATACACCTTGGACTTCAGCTAGACTTTGTTGTTATTGTTGACATGTTAAGGAAACATTTTAGGAAAATCAGTTTTAAGGACACAAATGAAGTTTATGCCATACCATTAGCCCTACTCCCAAGCCTGGTAAAGGGTCCTGTGTTAGGGATAATCTCAAGTTTGATTCTCGCTCCGATAAGTGATACTGTAAACTTAACTGCTGATATAATAATATAGTAAACTTCCTACGGGGAAGGGCTTGGGTTTGGGACAGCCTGGGTCACTGCTCCTTCTGGGAAGGAGAACACCCCAGGGATGCTCACTCCTCTGCTTTTCAGTACAGTGGATGTATTTTCTTAGATCAGCTTTATACATGATCACCCAATGGATGCTTAACTTTCTGGTGTCAAAAATTCCTGTTCAAAGGAAAGGGAACTTCTTCCTCAATTCCAGTTTGGAAAATCCCAGGGAAGCTCTTTGACTGGTCTTAGGTTGGTCATATGTCCACTTTTGAACAGCTCAGTGTCCAGTATTCTGATCGGTTTATACAACCATCACCAAGGGTAAATACACATGCTATCCAGTAAAGCTCTGCACTATGAGAAGCAGTGTCAGAATTAGATCATCATTAGGTCTGCTTGTAGTGAGGTGTACTTAGAGTTCATCAGTCAGGGACAAGCAGGGGGCCCACCCCTCTGGAGCTGCCACCTGCTTGTCCCAGAACTCTGAGAGGCGGAAGGTTACAGGAAGTCTGCTAAGTGACTGGGCCCACATCAGAAAAAAGGGGCAGTCTCAAGGCCCAACTTATTCATGGGTCCCAGCCAATGGGAGAAAAGGACAGAGAGCTCTCACAGCCGGGGAACTTTTGAAAATATACCAAGTCAGCACACCAGCCACCCCAGATGTTTTCTGTTGTGTCCCCCTTGCTGAAGAATTATATATTAAAAATGGCTTCGTTTTCACTAGTCCCTTGAATTTGTTATGGTCTTATTTCTATTACCACCTGCTATTTACACCTTTCTCCATAATTCTTTAGGATCATAGTAGGCTGTTTTTCTAATTGTCTATGTCTAGTTGGGATACACATATAATGTGTTGACGTGTGACTGCTAAACTTTGCAGAAATCCCTCCCCCAACCCTCCTGCATTTGATCTTTTACTTTTTTTTCCAGAGCTGAGGATCGAACTGAGGGCCTTGCCCTTGCTAGGCAAGCGCTCTACCGCTGAGCTAAATCCTCAACCCCGCACTTGATCTTTTAAAGCCCTGTACAGAGCATTCTGTAGTTTCACTCTCTGTGGGTTGATTTAGGGGCTGGATACCCATTGCCTCAGTTTCATGGTGGCTGCCATGACAGAGGAGTTATAAGTGGGACCTTGTGAGAGCTTGTTATCTGGTATGTGGCCCTGGAAAGATTCCCACATCTGTTATCGCAAGTGACCCAATCCTAAGACACAGTGTTCCAGAGAATTATCCAGGTCAGCTTCAGCAGCTCACCCCGTTCTTCTCCCTCCTTCCACCCAGCCCTCCCACCTAGTTGGGAAGGAACACATAAGGCATGCAGGGACCGGGTAGGGGTTGTGGATATTGTACTAGCCTTTGAACATTGGCAAAAACAATCCATTGTCCCCACACTGGGCACCAGGTAAAGAAAACATTGACCTTCTAGATGTCACTTCTGAAGACATTGTACTTGGCAGCAATCAAGGAAGTGAAAAGATTGGCTGCAGATCATTTCAGTTTCTTGCAGAGAATTCTGGGATCTGGCCTTTCCCCCATCAAGGGCACAGGTATCTCTACACAGAGGTGCTCCTGGTCTTCACAAAGTACCTGAGGTTCTATTGCCTCCTGGTCCTGAGATTCTGATCTCAGCATCCTTAGTCTCTGCCCTGCTCCATTTTATGTTGTCAGCATCCCTGACATTCCAGATGAACCCTCAGCCTGTGTTGTAGGAGTGCCTATCATTGGATAAAGGGAGGTCTGCTCTCTGGATTTGCATTAGATAAAGCAGTCCTGGCAACCAGCCGTGATGGGCTTCTATTAGCACATCTGATAGAACAGAGTCTGACTTGCTTCCATTATTTGCTCTAAAGAGCTGCTGGTTGGTGCCCACAGAACAGTGATAATGATGCCAGTCTCCCCGTGTGTTAAATGAGACACCGGTAGAATTTTCTGTAGAAACTCTGGCTGTTGGGAACCCCACTAGGAAATAAGGTAGAAAGATGTTGGTGACTGCTGTGTCCTTCCTAGATGAGCTCCCCAAATGTGTGGCTGCCAGGGGGTTGCTGAGGTCTGACTTGTACACATTCCATGTTTACTGGGATAGACAACAAGGCCCTCCTCCAGAGGTGTGCAAAGGCTTCTCTTCTGACAAGTAGGAAAGCTACTTCTTAGCCATAAGGGGCCTAGATGCTGCTTGCTGGCCCCTCCTCTTACCAGTCAGAGCCCTGCCAAGCCAAACTGTGTCCATGGTAACCAGACAAGTGTTTTCTGTGTCCTCAGTTACGGTCATGACCACTAGGGTGTTTTTGTTCACTTCCTTCCTACTGACTATTGAAAGACTTTCTGCATCTCAGGCTGGTGACACTCAGCAGGTAAAGGCACCTGTCATCAAGCCTGATGACTTTGAGTTTGAACTCCTAGACCCACATGATGGAGAGAGTGGATTCTCATATGCGTGTGCATGCACAAACACGCACGTGCACGTGCGTGCGCGCGTGCACTCCCCCCACCACCACTAAATAAATGGATAAATAAACAAATGAAAAATAAAATTACCTATTTTTTAAAGTGAGGAAACAATCAGTGAGGACTTCTAGGTACCTAAGTGTTTAAATATAAGCAGAAAACCATGTCTCCAGTAAGTAAATCATCACACAGCAGTTTGTATGGCTCATGGAAGCCATATTTCACCCCAAAACTAAGAGCTCCTAATCTGGACTGATTCTCAGAGCTATTTTGGAAGAATGCAGGCTTGGCCATTGTACCATTCAGATGATAATACCCAGGACATTTCTGATGGGACAAAAGGCCATTTTCCTGCTGAAGTGGTGAGGTGGCTAACGTTCACCGATAAGTGATGGATTAGACTGTTTTCGACTGTCGTGGCTGGGATGGGTGGGGTTAACCCTGACATCTCACCTGGTGCCTGCCCACCCTGCACTCTGGCAGTGATGCATGTCTTTGCATTCCTTAATAGCCAGCGTTTGGGAGCCTTTCTAGGTGGCGGTGGAGTGGGATGGCTTAGAAGGAATGCACCGTGAATGCCTGCTGCTAGGGGCTAAAGGAGAAGCGGGGAGGCAGAGAATAGCTTCTTGGGGATACAGACAGGCAGGATTAAGAAGGACAAGGAGGCCACAGCCTTCATGGGGTTAGCTCTGGCATGACTCTAGAAATAGCTGGCCTCAGACAATCCGGTAATATAAACCAGAGCAGTATGAAGAAATCGGGCACCTGGGAGGTGGTTCTCGGGGGACTCTAAGCAGAAGCCAAAGATCTGTTGTCATGGCAACAGCCACCTGGTGTGGCAGTCTTGGAGGAGTGAGATTGGCAGGCCTTCAGGTCAGAGCATAGACCAAAGTCCAGTTCTACAGCCAGAGTGGTACAGGGCGGTGAAGGGGTTGGGAGATGCCACCCACAACCCATGGGAATTGCCCACAGCTGCTCAGTCAGATCTGCTGGGCCACGGGTGGCCTGTGGAGAGCTTAGAAGTTGTAGATGGGCCCTGGGGGTGGGCATGGAGGCAGACACCATGGATATGTTTCCTACCTGTTCCCATAAACAGCTCCTCAGATGAGGACACAGGAGACTGTGTGAGATGCCTGAGCAAATGTGATTAAGACCCTTCATGTATGTAATTGATTTTCAGGTTTTAAACGTGAGGACTAAAATGTACTTTTAAGGCTAAGTACTCTTGACCATCTCCTCTTTATTCTCAGTTTTAAAAGAAGGGTCCTAAGCACCAGCTGCAGTTGGGCCGTGGCCCAAGTCATTGTCCATTCTCTGAGGACACAGGTCTAGTAGCCCAGCATGTGAGAGTGGGCAGGAGAGGGTGGTTTCTTGTGCCTTTCTTCAAGGCTGACCGTGCCTTCCATGTGATAGGGGATAGGCTGTATGTTGTTATTTGATGCTTTTGATCACCTGGTAAGTTTGGGGAACAGACAGACTTTTGAGAGGTTAAGTAATTTCCCAAGGTCACTCAGCTGGCTCCTGGTGCAGTGTTCTGAGTCCCGACCTTCCTCTGCTCTGGAGTGTGTTCAGAGCTTTGGAGTCATATGGATGACTGTCTCACAGCTCAGTCTCTAAAGGTGCCGATGTGCAGAAGTGCTTGTAAGATGGGAAAAGCTCAGTTGCTCCTGGTGGAGGTGGGGCGTCTCCTGAAGGCACCCCTGCACAGAGGGGCCCCTGAGCCACTTCTGTGGTCATGAGCCGCCGGCTGCTCCTGTTGTTCACATTTACTAAAAGTAGGAGGGAAGGAAAAGGCAATGTGTATAGCAGAGAAAACCCAGTAGAGAGGACAGAAACAACCTGCCCTGGGTTGATGTCTACATAGTTAGTGTGTAATAAAAGGGGCCTGGCAAAGTAGGCGGCGAGCCAACTTGGATGGGCTAGATTCCCAGAGGTTCACAGGGGATATATAGGAGCCCCCTGAAATGTTATGTCAAGCGTCATGAATCTGTGCCTCTTGCCCTGGGAAGATAACCCATGACCTTCTACTCAAAGATCCCAAGACCGCCAGATAGCCTGAATCTGCTGTTTGAGAGCTGAAATGACTACATTCTCCTCCTCCTCTCCTCTCTCTTCCCCCTCTCCTCCTCCTCCTAGACAGGATCTTGTGTATCCCAGACTGACCTCCAACTCATTCTGTCATTAAAGACGACCTTGAACTTCT
Source organism: Onychomys torridus (assembly GCF_903995425.1). Taxonomy (NCBI): domain Eukaryota; kingdom Metazoa; phylum Chordata; class Mammalia; order Rodentia; family Cricetidae; genus Onychomys; species Onychomys torridus. The sequence goes on from NC_050448.1 coordinate 97,878,583, forward strand.
GATCCTCCTGCCTCACCTCTCCAGTGTGGGGGTGTAGGCGTGTTCCCCCACAGCCAGGTTCAGCAGTGCTGGGATATGGGGTCCAGGGCATCGTTTGTGCTAAGTAAGGGCTTTGCCGACTGAGTTACAGCCTTAATCTGGGTGCACATTCTTTTCATTTTACCTTAATGCCCCAGCATAGACACAGAAGCCTGTGAAATAAAGCATTTCTGAGGAGGTGCCAGGAAGTAATAGATGGTTGTTGTGACAGAGGGAAATATGGAGTAGACTTATATGAGATACAGTCAGAAAGAAAACTGGCGACTGCCTATTGCCTCACATTATTCAGTTTTGCAATGTTAATAGCTGTTTAGAGAATTGTAAAGCTGCTGGGGAGGCGGAGGAACCTGGTGTCCAATAGAAAGACATCTATTTGTGGAGACCGTGCTTAGTTGCCTTGTATTGGGCGGATCAATACCATTTCCTGAAAGAGACTTTTAGCGGTCATCCCCCTTGAGGAATCTGGGGAAACTGTCAACCTGAGATCACATGTCCATCAGAGAGTGTCTGCCACCCTGGAGAGTCTGCTTCCAGAGGCTCTGTCATGTCCACCGAGGCACAGCAGGTGCTCATGGACCCAGAGCAGCAGAGATCGCAACAGCATTGCCTGCCCTCTGCCCACCACCTCCAGCTTGCATTCCTGTTTGGAGCAAGAACTGACTCTCGTTTGCATGGAGCAGAATGTGTTGGACTGTCGTCAACAGCCTGAGCTGCTCTGTCTGGCCTGAAGAAAAGTTGGCTTCTCCTCCAGTCCCATCATTTCTCAATGGTATCTGAGATGAGCTCTGTCCCTTCAGGCCCTGTGGCTCTTTGTGTGAGGGTGTGTGTGGGAATCACATCAGCCCCTTTCTGCCTTACAGATGCTCGTCAACTTAGGACGGGTGATGTCCTAAGGGGCTGCCCAGAAGCTGAAACTATTCTGACACAAAGAGGAACTTAATATACCTAACCCACCAGGCATCCCAGCTTTGCCCAGCCTACCCTGAATATTCAGAGCAGTTAGCCTCCAGCATTGGGAAGCCCTCTGATACAAAGTCTATTCTATAAGAACATGTCCAGTGTCTCCTGTAACTGACCGACTACTATTTTGAAAGGGAAATGCAGAGTGAATGCTCCCTATGTTCACCGTGGAACAAAGACCAGCACAGCAAGTCCAAATCCTGGAACTCCATGTTCGGTGGCAAAGAACTTAGATGTGTCTTCCACTCCTGCTCTGTGGAGGGCATTCTCTTCTCTCTCTTGGGCTGGTTAACTCCCTTTCTCTAACTCTTCTTGACTGTTATCCTAAGGATATGGCATCTCCAACATCTTGGAGTCTCCAAGGCAGTCCAGGCTCCACCCCACATCGCCACACAATGGCGTCTCCCGTCCTGCATGCCTGCCTGCCTCCTGCGCCACACTCCTGGCCTCAGTGGGTTCTTGTCTGTCACAGAAGATTTTTATAGCCCCTCTCCTGTCCTTTCTTGGTTCTACATACAGAACCAGGTGGACAGAGCTCCAAAGGGAAGTTGGAGATGGTCGTGCTTGTTCCCAATTGGGCAGATGCCGAGCGGGTATCTTGGGAAGCAGAAGACCCAAACCCTGCTTCTCCTCCTGCAGCCCCTTCCCTGGCATTTGCCACACAGTCCTTCAGGGCGGTGAGACTGTGGAGAGTGTCACATTGCAAAGTCCAGTTACCTTTCCTCTTTTCGGGGACACCAGAGGCCAACCACAGGTTTCTTTAGCCTTATCCCATAGCTCATTAAAGATGCCTTTGTTCACCAAAAGCCAGGTCACTAGGACTTGGTGGAATGGAAACAAACCACAACAAGGCAGAAAGGATTGGTGGTGTGTGTGGGAGAGAGGCGGGAGAATTCCAGTGTTTTGTGTGGGTGGGGGAGGGGAGGGGAGGCTCCCTTGGTCACCTTGAGAAACTCAGCTATTTTGAGCACAATGACTGATGTTCATCCCAATTGCTAATCTGAGACTGCTCACTCTGGGCAGGGATGAGCTGGACCTTGCAGCCCTGGACAGTGCCTTTCAGTACACTGATTACCAGCAGTGAACCATGGGACTGCTTGAAAGAGACCCAGAGTAGCCCCATGTAAGCTTGATGTCTTGATTTTGAGGTGGGGAAGGGATGGAGGTTGTGGGCAGCATTATTTCCCCGGATGTCCTGAATAGAGAAAGATGGAGAGATAGTGGCCTCCATGTTCTCTCCACCATGTCCCATCAGAGAGAGTCCCTGTCACGCTGGGGAGCCTGCTTCTGCTTGGGGTGGTTCTGACACTTCGGTGAAGGGACTCTTCACGCGCTTGCTCATTCCTTGGAGCCAGCCCCTGCTGCCAACAGGAAGCATGTGTATGTTGAATGTGGCTGGCAGGCTGCTCCAGTTTCCATGGTTACTGTGTAGGGCAGGTCAGTTAGTAGGGCTACTCAAGGGAAGCCTGCCATTGAGGGCAGTTCTTTTGTGTGTTTTCTGGGGGTGGGGGTGGACTGGGGGTGTCCCTTTGCCAGGCGAATTCTCCATTTTGGATGGGGTAGATCTGAGGAATGGGGATTTCCTACAAAAGTCCACATGGCTACCTGGCTTGGCCTAATCACCTTCCAGGTGTTTCCCTCTTAGGCAGCCTGGAGGGGTACTTCAAAGCACCCCAGTACCCAGCTCAGAGTTCTGCCCACTGGCCCCTTCCTTCTACTGGGATTCTATTAGAGGCTACCTTCTCATCCACAGAAAGGCATGATATTTAGAAAACCCTAAATCTGAATTGGCTTTAAATCTCATTTACCAAGATGACAGAGAACCACTTCTCCAGGTCTCAACATTGTTGTGTGGCTACACAAGTGACAGGTTTCATTACACAGCATTATCAGATCTTCCATTTGGGCTCCATGCGATCGGTTAACTGGTTTCTTCAGTCCAAAACTGGAGCCTCTGGTCCTTTGTTCTCTGCAAATGACACACCATTCTGGTCCTCTCTTTCTTTGCAACTAGAATAGAAGAATCATTGTAAGGAGAGTGTGGGGGAATTGATCAGTGTGGACAGGAGACATTTAAAAGCCCGACTAGGCAGTGAAGGGTGCTTTGGGAGCTCGTACAATTACCATCTTTACATGCAAGAATACACTATTGTGGTGTCTCTTTGGCCATTTTAGAAGAAAGTTAAGATTTGAGTGCTGCTTCAGAAATGTGTGTGCATGTGTGTCACTGCGTGTGTGTCACTGTGTGTGTGTTTGTGTCACTGCATATGCACGTGCGTGCACTTGCATGTAACAAAAGCAAAAAACGTGTTCAGGAAACTGTTACCCAATAAGATTAGCCCACTCTTAAATCCTGATGGACCGGTCGTTGGCCATTTCTTTAATAGGGAAATCCCCTGGTGACAGAGCAGCGACTCTGTAGTGACCCAAAGCCATTGTTCTGTTTTTACCTGACTCTGGAGCACTGGACTTCAGAATTCTATGTGCTTTATGTCCACAGTGTTTGCACACTTGCTTCCAAGAATGCATGTCCAGGGCTGGCAGGATGGTTCAGTAAAGGTACTTGCCATGCAAGCCTAGTGTCCCCCAGAACCCACTTAAAGCTGGGAGAAGAGCAGACTTCACAGATTTGTCCTCTGAGCTGTGTACACACACCATTGCATGAACATGCCTCCCCCACTCCCAACATCGTAGACACACCATAATATATATTTTTGAAGAATACATTCTCTCTTTCTGGAGATGGGGGCTGGAATTCAGGGGCTCTTTGCTGACTAATCTTACAAAGTTTCTGTGCAGGAGTGAGGATGTGCCTTTTCCTGAGCCCAGGAAATGGGTTTCTAGCCCCTTGGAGAGGTTTTTAGCCTGAAGGAGCTTATCATTTCCTGCCAAGGGAATAATGGCGGTGAAGACTGGGCCCCTTCTGTCGTGGCTCTTAGCCTGGCTGATGAGTCATCTCTGTAAAGCTTCTCTGGAGACTTGCCATTTGAGCCCATCCTACAGAAATGATAGCAATTAGAAAATGCTTCCTCCTGGGTGCAAGATAGGAACCCTGAAGGACGATGTTGACCCACCAACTGGACGAACTCTGGGCTCAGCCATCTCAGAAGCCGGTTTGAGGCTTGCCTAACCATTTGATCTTTCAGGTAGACTTTTCAAGGCCCAGGAGCTCCCAGGATGGTGAAGCCAGTCTCTAGCAGGGCAAGTGTGAGGGAGGCAGCTCATGCAAGACAAGTGAAGCCGGCTTCCCTGGCTCTTCCTAAGCCTAAAGAGCCTTCCTATCCCTGAGCCCATGCTGGACATGTCCTAGGCAGAGCCTCAGCCTCTTCTGGAGGGTATGAGGCCTGTGGCTCCCCGTTCTCCCTGATCAAATATAGAAGCCGCTCACTGGGCACTGGACAAACAATCCCGTTTTTATAGGCAGTTCTGACCTAGGCCACAGCCTCTGAGGATTTGCCGCTAATCCCGCTGGGTATTTCTCACAGCTCTCTCATGCCTCATCCGGTGTTGTTCCTTGCCGGAATGAGTAGGTTCTGTTTCTCCCTTGTTACAAGGTTCTGCCTGGGTGAACTTTTAGGAAGCTTTGGGACACGGTCCACTTCTGAAAGGGGTTGGAGCCACTGAAAGCTAATTCATGGGATGGCGGGAGGAGAGGAGCTGTGGGCCAAAACCTGGGTTTGATCTTAAAACAAAACAAACGCAAAGCATAGCAGAAGAGCTGAGCAGCCACTGTGACTGGGAATCCACTGCTGCTGTCCCCTCAAGAAAGAGGGGATCCACTGCTGCTGTCCCCTCAAGAAAGAGGGATCTACTGCTGTCCCCTCAAGAAAGAGGGGATCCACTGCTGTCCCCTCAAGAAAGAGGGAATCTACTGCTGCTGTCCCCTCAAGAAAGAGGGGATCTACTGCTGTCCCCTCAAGAAAGAGGGAATCCACTGCTGTCCCCTCAAGAAAGAGGGATCTACTGCTGTCCCCTCAAGAAAGAGGGGATCCACTGCTGTCCCCTCAAGAAAGAGGGAATCCACTGCTGCTGTCCTCTCAAGAAAGAGGGAATCCACTGCTGTCCCCTCAAGAAAGAGGGGATCTACTGCTGTCCCCTCAAGAAAGAGGGAATTCACTGCTGCTGTCCTCTCAAGAAAGAGGGAATCCACTGCTGTCCCCTCAAGAAAGAGGGAATCCACTGCTGCTGTCCCCTCAAGAAAGAGGGGATCTACTGCTGTCCCCTCAAGAAAGAGGGGATCCACTGCTGCTGTCCCCTCAAGAAAGAGGGATCTACTGCTGTCCCCTCAAGAAAGAGGGGATCCACTGCTGTCCCCTCAAGAAAGAGGGAATCTACTGCTGCTGTCCCCTCAAGAAAGAGGGGATCTACTGCTGTCCCCTCAAGAAAGAGGGAATCCACTGCTGTCCCCTCAAGAAAGAGGGATCTACTGCTGTCCCCTCAAGAAAGAGGGGATCCACTGCTGTCCCCTCAAGAAAGAGGGAATCCACTGCTGCTGTCCCCTCAAGAAAGAGGGAATTCACTGCTGTCCCCTCAAGAAAGAGGGGATCTACTGCTGTCCCCTCAAGAAAGAGGGAATTCACTGCTGCTGTCCCCTCAAGAAAGAGGGAATCCACTGCTGTCCCCTCAAGAAAGAGGGAATCCACTGCTGCTGTCCCCTCAAGAAAGAGGGGATCTACTGCTGTCCCCTCAAGAAAGAGGGGATCCACTGCTGCTGTCCCCTCAAGAAAGAGGGATCTACTGCTGCTGTCCCCTCAAGAAAGAGGGAATCAACCCACTGCTGTCCCCTCAAGGGCTCGGAGGCTCTTGCTAGGCCTCTCTCCTTAGTCTTCTAGAAGGACCCTCCTTAGTGGTGGTGAATGCATGGCTTGTGTGCTGAAAGGTTAGGCAGGGAAGGCAATTAAGTGAAGATGGGTAATTAAAGTGGAGGACTTAAAGGGGGCGGGGAGCAAACAGCTGGCTCAGGAGGGAGTACTCAGTCCCCGTCCCCTGCACTCAGTCCTGCCTTGCTGCACAACCAGGTGGGAAGGGCATAGGCCCTTCCGGGTATTTGCTGACAGAGTTGCTAATTAAACACCAAAAGGCAATAGTGCTTTGCTAATAATGATGACTGCACCAGTGTTATCAGCTGCAAACCGACTGCCAGGAGCATCCTAATTAAAAATAAACAGCCCTGGAGGTGGGCATGGAGACCTGGATCCTGCCTGGTTTCTGAGAGCTTCTCAGATTCCTCTCAGGGAAAGCCACAACCTGATCACTTGCGGGCCACCTTTCCTGAAAGGAACCTCTGTCTCGCACTAGGATGGTGTGATGTGGACAAGTTGCCCTGCTTCTAAAAAAGCCCTAAGTGCTGGGGTGAGAAGCAAACAAAGCCTCTAGGAGCAGATTGCTGTGGTGTGTTCCAGCCCTGGGAAGGGAAGGCTGCCCGGAGGGGGGCGGGTATAACGATTTCTGCCTGGCCTCTGAATTAGGGGACAGCTAAAAGCCCAAGCCCAAGCCCTCTTCTAAGAGGGTTAGAATTTCATCAAGTCTGGTCACATGAGAATTTCTGGCACCGTGTGCATGGCAGGCTGGACACAAGCCGGCCAGAATTGAGCGAGTGGATCGTATTGGCTTTAGCCGAGGGGAAAAGTCACAGACTGGCCTGGGAGAAGGAGCCGACTCACTCACTCCCTTGGCTGCTGGCTGTGGACAGGAGCCGCAGAGCTGGGGACCCACCATCCGATGCGCCCTTCCTTTTAACTTGAATGAAGGTGTGTGGCGTCTGGGACCGAAGACAAGATGCCTAAAGAATGCAACGCTTTCCACGCCCTCTCTGCAGCCCTATGCTGCTTCTATCACCGAAAGTCCTTCCTCGGAGTCAAGGTAGGTGTGGCCTGGGGATGTGCGCATCTCTAAATCCTTTTGGGGTTTCTAGAAGGCACTAGAGGAAGTCTGCATTTTGCAAAATCCATCTGGTCCGGAGGATCTTCCTGAGGCCTTGGCCGTCTCCCCACCAAGAAAGTCAAAAGGATCGTAGAGAATGGGGCTCCCTGTCCGTGTTTGGGACAAAACTCTGTTGTTCGTGACACTTTCAGGCTCCCTGGGTTGAAATTGTATGCCAGAGTAACCAAATATGACGAAGCTGTTTTTTCCCTCTTTCTCTTTGTCTCTTTTCCTGTGTTCAGAATGAGTGTGAGGCAGCTGAGTCCCCTTGCTCTGTTTAACCTCCTGGTCCATTATACGCCCACAATGTATATAATGGACAGAAACCACAAATTATCTGCAGCCAGCTCCCCAAACATTTCAGGGTTCAGAAATGGGTTTCTCTTTACCACTTGCATTTGAACCTTTGTGACTAGACACCCGTGTCAGAGGCTTTTGCATAACATGTCAATAACTATGTGGGGGTCTTGACCAATTTAAACTGAGGTCTGTGTTCTGTGTTGCCTGCCTGTGATGGACTAAGGATTAATATAAACATAGGCTTTCGCCAGTCTTGAGATTTGTCAGCCTTGAGAAGACTCCCACCAGCCCCAGAATAACTGCAGACCTCAACTATTCCTGGGAAATTGGAGGCTGAAAGCTCTCAAGGAATCCTTCCCACCCCAAAGCACAGCTGCGTCTCCCAAGGGACTGAGCAGCCACAGTGAGGCTATAGCCCTCTGTTCCTTCCTTGCTACACAAAAACCAAACCTTGGGAAAGTGGCCTGCTTGCCACAGGGGGAAAGACCCAGCTATAGCAAAGTGTACAGTGGATAAGAAGGGTATAGGCATCCTCTGCCTCTGCTGGTTGGGGTGTTCGGAATTTCCCTTCAGCTACTCTGCAAGTTCATTCTGTGCCTCTCTGTCAAGAACTTTTGAGGAGAACACTAAGGTGTGGGTTGAACGCGTTCCTCCCTGACTTACTACAGAGCTTCTGTGTTATCCCAGAGCCCAGCAGGGTGCTGTGATTTTAGACCTAAATATGGATTGTTCTGGAATGGGGTAGATGATGTCATTCCATCAGCAATATTTTTGAGTTGTCAAAGATAGACTGGGAGGTCCCAAAGGGACTCATGCACTTCAGGGATTGGCAGTATGTTCTCCCTCGAATAGAAGCCCATCCGTGAGCCAACTGCTGTTAATTCAGATGAGCTCAGCATTTGGTATATGAAGAATAAACTCATAAATGTCTGGGTCTCAGTGGTGAGCCGTTGGGATGTCCCCAAGGCCAACACAGAAGGGGCTACATAGTGGGTTAACTCGGATCATCTGTCCTTCTGTTTATTCTTTCTTGACCTCCCTGCCATGATCTATCCTGGTGGGTTCCTCTTAGTAGAAATGACTTCCTTTCTGCCCAGGTTTCCCATCCTACCCAGTTATGTTGATGCTTTTATAACATGAAGAAAGGCACTGACCCACTCACATGTCAGTCACTGTAGCGTCCTACAGAACCCTCCAGATGAGTTTCCCTGTTTTGTTTTGCTTAGCTTGTTACCTGGGAAGGAAATCTGCTTGTACTTACTTCTTCACGGTGCCAGTGTTGCCCCAACGATAATAGAGAATCATTTTATTGACTCCCATTTTAATTAGGGGGTTCAGGTCATGCTGCTCATAATTAGTTTCTGTTGCAATTAGAATTTCAAAATTAAGTTGGGATTGATTGCCTGATAACAAGGCGGAAACGCTGCTCCAGTTTGACCATGAATGCTACTTCCCTTGGTGTGACTGTCTCCTACCCAAAAATAACACTGCGGTAGCCATGGTAACTTTCCATTTGGTCTAATCCATATCATCTCAGGAGAAAGCAGGGTGTTATTAATAGTGTTGGTTGTATGGGAAGAAAACTAAAAATATGAAAGTTCCTTGGTTGCATAGGAGACAAGTCACACAATTGCACTCTGGGAATAAGATCTTATTTGCAGAGGTCTTACAGAATTTAGCATGTAGTTAGGAGCCTCCTTTTTGTATACAAAAACCCTGGGAAGGAATGGTGTGGGAGGCCAAAGCAGGGAGAATGATCAGTGTTGAATGTATATTGCTGGCCCTCATCAAGAAGAGAAGAAAGATGTTCCAGCCAGGCTGAGTATCACAACTCTCACATCCCAAAGTGGTGCAGTTGGCACCCATTTCCGAAAAGGGAATCTTCACTCTGCATGAAAAAGAAAGTCTTTTGCTTAAGCCCATCCAGTGGGAGGAAGCTGGTAACAAAGAGATTCCAGATCCATGATACCAACAAGGCACACTCAGATCCACAAGTCCTTGAATGTTGAACAGAACCCTGTCCATGTGCAAACATCTTGTAAGTGGGTGAGCCTGGAAATAGAAGTAAAGTAATAAAGGACAATTGAGGTATAATTCCCGACTTCAAAGGACTTGCCACCAGAATGCTAGACCATGGCATCATTTGGATCCTTCCAGCAGGCTTTCCAATGGCTTCATTTTCCATGGGTTGTTTCCTCAGAACAAGTTCTGTAAACTGGGCAGGGTAATATTTTACCTTTTCCATAGAGGAGAAGCTGAGCCTTGGAAACAGCCTGTCCACAATCAATCTGTGGGGCACCAGGAAGGGGAGCCGGATGTTCCCGCCTTGAACTTAGCAGTCTTTCTGCAATGCTGTCGTGTATATTAATACTTCATTTTGCGTTGCAGTTGGGAAAGGGCAGTGTGAGCCTTTGTTTTTAGAAAATATTTCAAGGAGGATATTGCATGTGTGCAATGCATGTGTTTAGAGGAGATACTTCTTAAAAACATGATTTTCAGTGACTCGGGATTTAGAAGGATAAAGAAGAGGATGGGTTGGAGGAGGAGACACTCCAGTCTGGGTGAGCTGCAGGCTCCATGGCTCCAAGGGGTACATGGTGTTAGCAGAAGCTCTGAGTCCAGGCCTAGTCAGAGCAGAAAGCTCACAGAAAGGCTCTGTTCATAACATGGCAGGAAAAAGTAGTGAGAGTGAAGACGCTCCATCCCTGCCCGCCAGGAGTTCACTAACAGGAGAGGCAGATTTCATCCCACTTACATCCGTAGTTCAGGAAACAGTAATCGATTGTCGTGCCTTTGTGTGTCTGGCCTTTGCCAGCTGCTTTGGTCCTGAGTAGTTAGGACCCAGTCTCTACTCAGAGGATGGTCTGGGTCCATTTGGAGAGATCTGCTGCTATACTGGACAGGTGTTTACTAACAGGCGGAAAGGAAGCCTCATTTGTCAGAGATTTGGTAGAAGGCACCTTGGCTCCCCAGCAGAGGGTAACTGATGTAGTCTGTGCTGGAGCAAGCTGCAGCAGTGGAGGACCCCCCTGGGGAAACAGGTCTCTGCTCAGCCTACAAGAGTTAGTAGAGGGTGTCGTGAGAGAGGAAATGGCATTCTGGGTTGAGGGAGGGGTATCTACGAAAGTCACATGAGAGTTAGATGTGGGCAGTGGGGCAGCCAGTGGCAGAGAGCACACTGTGTCCTTTAAGGAGCTGAAGAAGGACTTTGGGTTAAGAAAGTATGGAAGACTTCATTTTAGAGGCTAGCAATGGGATCCCTTTACTTCTGGCCCCTTTGTCTCTGATGACTGATGTTTTTGCTTGTGGGAGACACACACACACACACACACACACACACACACACACGTAGACAGACAGACAGATAGATACAGCACTAGCTTTGAAACTCAGCACTGTACTAGCATCTGGGCATAAGGAAGAGCAGTGTGATTGTATTGGAGAAATCTAAGAGACAGAACCACCATGCAAGTGTTGAATGCTTCTTGCCCCAAACAGTAGAGACAGAAAGGTGGGGTATAGAGACTACACGGAGAAGTGGCCCCGGAAGACCATTAAGTCCAGTCCAGTGGTCTTGCCATGAGCTGCCAGAGTCAGGTGGAGTTGCGAGTGTAGACTTCCCCACACTGGGACTGAGCCATCTTTGCAGTCATGAAGTGGCGCCGTATAGTGAAAAGATCCTGAAGTGTGCTAGGATGTTTCATTTGGGTTGACATTCTCTTTTCTTCCCCCTGCGGGGAGACTTGAAGCCTACTGAATCCACATTTTAGCCCAGGATATCACACTGGCCATCCATGGAGTGTCAGGTCCCTGGTTTCCTTTGAAACTGCCTTCCTCCTGTGAAGGAAGACTGAGGAGTGACAGCCTCGCTCCTCCCCCCCCCCCCCCCCCCAACCCCCCACTCCCACTCCCCGACCCCCCACCCCACCCCCTCCCCCCACCCCATCCCCGACCCCCCACCCCCGCTCCCCGCGGCTGATCCTTTGGTCTATGTTACCTGGGTAGCCTGAGTGAGAGTGAGACATTATGGCAATGTCAGGGACCCCATTGCCTTTGTACTGGTGCAGACGCCTTGTCAGCACAAACTGTAAAAGGTGGAAAAAGCTATGATGAAGAGTCTTTCCAAGTGACTCAGCCTCTTTCCTCCTGGTGGGTGCTAGTTGCTCATTTCTGCCTCCAGGCCTTACACTAAAAAGCCCAGCATAGCTTCTTTGTAAGAAGAGACCATCAAGTACATGCCATTGGCATCTGGGAGCTCTGGGGATCTGGCCTCAGTGTCAGGACATGGCTGACAGAGGCCGTGTCCCAGTGTTTCCCAGCCAACCTCAGAGCTTGGATCCCCACTGAGGACTTTTTTTCACTGGAGAAACCAGAAGGGAATCAGGGACAGGGTTGGGACCCTGGGAAAATCTGTCTGGGGATTCAGCACCAACTGAGCTAAACACTGTGATGACGCTGGAGAGGTTGAAGGTTGTGTGTGTGTGTGCGCGCATGCGTGCACAGAGAAAGAACATCCTAGAACTTTCAGCAGAAGTGGGGAAGATTAAGGTTAGAACAGTGGAGAGGCCTCTCTGCTGTGGCCAGGGTAAGAGGTCACCAGGACACAGCAGATCCCCAGGCCCTGCTACTAGGGTTAAAGCCATTGCTGAGGATGGCCCAGTGCATTTTAACTGACAGGTCATTTGGATGTTCTGGCTAGAGAGGAAAGGAGTGTGTCATGGGGTTGGATGCCACAGTGGCACCTCTGTCGTCAACTGTCATAGCCCCGGGAGCTGCTGTTGCTCTCTGGCTCTGGTCACGAGAATGTGCCGACTTTCTGTCTAGCTCCCGAAACCTATCATCAGTGTGTTAATTTTTGTGGCTAAGAGCTTTCCCTGGTTTCTACTATAGATACATGTATACTTTTATAAAGATGGTTACATGTAAAGGAATGACTCCCCCAAATCCGGGCTTCTCCCTGAAGGACTGGTGGAACTGTTAGAAGGCTCAGCTGCACCTCCCAGCTCCACGCTCTCCACTGCGTGTCCATATACACCAGCTCATGTAGGCTCAGAATAGACCTGCTCACAGTCTGGAGTGGGTATGTGCATCTGACAGCTAGAATTCCCTCCTGACCAGAAGAACTAGGGATATGTTGAAGCTGCAGAGATTTTTGAGTCAAGTAAGATGGGACCCTGTAGAATCTAGCACTCAGATTTGTTCAAATTTGGGAATGCGCCGCCCCCTGTGGAAATGACAAGGTTCTGTGAAGGCTTAGGAGACCTCGAGTGTACTAGGGAAACAGGCTTGGCTTCCCACCTGGAAGGAGCCCTCCATGGCTGCCGGGACATGGCTCCACAGCCAGTTCTCTCCATACCTATGACAGTTATGAAGGAAGGAAGAAGGAAGGCAGACAGCCCAACACAGCTTATTGTGACATCCTAGAGGCTTTTAGTGCCAGCTCTGGCCAGAGAACTTCCCAGAAGAGGTAACAGTAGGGGACCGTGTGTGTGAGGCAGAAAAAAAAAAAATCAGTCTAGAACTTTGAGTGAAAGGGAGATCAGATGGGGGAGAGTGAAGAAAAGTGGGGGGATGGTGGAGCACACAGGCTTATGTGCTGGGCAGAGGAAGGACACCCCCCACTGAACAGCGGGGATGAGGAGCTCGGTGAAGATCTGATGGGTGTCCTGAGTAGAGGCTGAGTGTGTGGGACATCAACAGCATCTCTCCCAGCACAGACTCCTCCAGGCTCCATCCGTTCTGTGTCCTTGCTCAGTTCATGCCTGTGTTCCTGTTGTCCTAGATAGACACCGATATATGGTTTCTTTCTCAGAAGTAGCCATCAGGGCCACCCAGCAGGGTCTCTTCGGCCTTCCCCCTCCACCACACTGTTCCCTCAACTCCAGCTCTTTTCCATGTCCTCAGTTTATTCCTGCAGCTTGTGAGGGTCAAGTCCCCTGTGTTGACCCAGGCCTGTCCGTCACCTATGCTCCTTTAGAGCCCCCTGACCTTGGTCCCTCCTCTCTGTGGGACACTTTAGCATTTCCTCCAATATTCTCTCTTAGCTTAGAAACATTTTCTGGTCTCCCCCATTCTAAAAGCCATCTCTACTTCCTCATATGTCCTCTCAGCCCCCTTTCCCAATGACCTGCACATGATCAAGTCCAGTGGGTGCTGTCTAACTGATCGATTGGAACTCCCTGTTGCACTTGACATTGACAATTATGTTTTCCAGGAATTGCTCTTCCAACCTCCAAGAGTCTGTACCCTCCTTGATCTCCTGGGTATTTCTTAGCTGGGTGCACACTGTCCACTTGGGTTTCTTTCTAGTATGCCTCTTCAAAACCAATATCCCCAGCTTTCTTCTCCTGCTAGATTCTATCTCTGAGGTGGGAGCTGAGCTAGGCTCTTCTAATCCATGGAGGGTCCCATGTTGTGTGTCTGGTCAACCTGTCTCCACAGTGCCCCACAGCCCGATGAACAACCTCATTCAGATACCACACCAACACCCCAGACTCTACACCTTCTTCCAAAAGCCTGTTTACCTCACTCTTGTGTTTCTGTATTGGCGGTTGGTGACTCATGCATCCTTTCGGGACACTTATACATCTTCCCTTATTCACTTTCCTCATGTAATCAATCACCAAGACTTCACAGTAGCACCTAAACATAGCTCTCCTTGGTTTCTTCCCTTCTGTTTCCTCCACCACTGTGTTAATTCAGGCCTCATTATCTCTTGCCAGATTACCTCACTAACTTCCCAACTGGTCTCTTAAGCCTTCACAGAACGTTGTTATTTCCAGAGGGGGTGGTGCATTCCCAAATTTGAACAAATCTAAGTGCTAGATTCTACAGGGTCCCATCTTACTTGACTCAGAAATCTCTGCAGCTTCAACATATTCCTAGTTCTGGTCAGGAGGGAATTCTAGCTGTCAGATGCACATATTCCACTCCAGACTGTGAGCAGGTCTATTCCAAGGCTGCATGAGCTGGTGTAAATGGATACCTAGAAATAAGGAAAAGAGAAATTCTGGATCCATTTCTCTGGGACATTGAATCCAGAATATCTGACCTGTTATCTTGGGACAAACTAGCCTCATGAATTTTAAGCAGCCCTCAGGGGCCCCTAAGTGTTCTTCTGTACAGGCTAAGCATTTCCAGTTGTATTCTCTGTAGATATTCTGGATGACTTTCATTCTTGGTGTCAGGCAACCCTCATTTCATTAAGTCTGATCAAACCATGAAACACGAGGCACCAGTCATACTTCCTCTTGTGATGTACAAAGACTCCCATTAGCTATTAGCTCCCAGGCACTGTGTGATCTTAGGTGCGTTGTATTGAGTGTCTTGTCCAAGTGAAAATCTCAGGTCTCTGTTTCTTTTCACAAAACTGAGTGTGGTGTTATATCTTTAAAATAGCTCATTAAACAAGATTGGTGGGTGTCAAGTGGCATGATCTCCTCTGGGAAATATACCTTTGAAGTGATCAGTGAGTTCTACAGTGAAAGTAGTGGAGTTGATTCTGAGCCTAAACCCATCTTGTGACGAGTAGTTTGGTTCTACTGAAAGGCTTCCATGTACTCAGTACTGCCATGTTAAGTTCTATCCCAGTTTGGAGTTCTAAGACATGGTTCTATTTTGGAGAGACAATTTGAAAGTCGTTTATTTCATATCCCACACTAGAAGACTATCTTTTCCTTTTTCCTCTCTGTGTGTTGGCACATCTCAGCTTTGCTTCTAATTACATCTCCCAGTGCCTTTCAACTGTGATACATTTCATTGATTCATCAAAACTCCATCCATTCAAGATGAATTAAGAAAAGGATGGTGTTAGAATTAAGTTGATTTTGATTTTCTGACATTCCTTATTGAAGGGCAAATAGGACATCTATTTTGGTTAAAAGCTATGTTGCAACTCATTTATAATTTACAGTAAGATGTTAAATCAATGAGGTTAAATTACCAGTGATCAAAAATTCTGGCTCAGATCTTTGAACTGTGAATTCTGGTCATCTGGTCTTCAAACCCTCTTGCCATGGCCCACCTCAACCCCACAGTCTGTTTTCATTCTCTGTAGACCTTTACTAAACACTGCTGTTTCTGAATGCAAATCACACTGAACAGTGATTGATGTCTCACTTATGCTGTCTTTCAGCACACATGTCAACCCTGTATGAGAGAAAAGTATTATGGGAGTCTCTTGAGGACATAGTGAAAGGGACCAAACTGATTTAGAGGGGTTTTGTAGGCCAAGCTAGTACTCAGCTTTTATTTCAAGCCCATCATGTCATCAGCCCATTAAATAATTAAGTGTAACCAAATGACCTTTGACCATAAATGTGGCTGTTACTCTGGATTTCTCCATGGGAATCAGAACGCAGAGCTGCCTCACAGAGTGATTCAGGTATTGACTCCACTTGAGGCTGCTCCTGAAACCATCATCTAAATTTGATGTAGATAGAAGGTCCCCACCCAGGCTGGAGCAGAGCAGTGTGCTAACAAATGGCCTATTGAAAATCTCTTAGTTTATTGGTTCACAAAGGAGAGACACCACCACCTTGGAGCTGAGCTCTGAGTAGCCAAGGGTAAATAACACTTTGTCAAAAGTAAGCCACGCTTTGGCATGCCTTTAGGGGCCAAGGTGGAAGGAAATCTTAGAGCAGATAATTGTGAGCAGCTTTTCCAGTGCTTAGAAGAAATAAGCTGTGTTTGTCTCCTTTGGGGTTGCTACATTTTCTAAAGCTTAGCTGCTTCAGTCTTCAGTCCAAAATCAGTCTTTTTACGTTTGGGGAAAAAAAAAAGTCTGTTCAGTCCCTTGATGTTTCATCAAAATAAAACTGAGCAGCAAAAGCAATAGCTTCCTGATCCTGCAGGGTGGGAATGCATAGAGGAGACCTTGCCCAGAGGATGAGTGCGGATGAAAGGCAGAGGCAGTCTAGCATCAAAGGGAGCCATGGGCTCCCTTCAGAGTGACGCTAATGTAATTAGTTTGGATGTAGGATTAAGTTCCTGCTTGCAGGGTGCTCTACTTCAAAACGCCAATCCACAAAAATTGCAATTAAATTAGTCTCTTTAGTCCGCACACGGGAGCAGGAGAATTTTAATGAGTGTTTCTCGGAACCTTGACAAGCAGAGAGCTCTGAAGAGGGCCTCTTCTTGGTTCCATTCATGGTGTCTGAGCCTCTTTGATAAGGGTTTGATAAGTTTGGGTAATGAATAATCTCTTGGACTTGGGCTCTCTGGGGGTTCTGACGGTTTTCCTGTCTGCAAGAGCATCTGATGGGCCTTGTAATCACCGTTCGTCTGCCAAAGGGAAAACCATGTACAGCATCTTCATTTAACTGAAAATTGCAAATCAGTTTTTAATGGTACTGGAGTGGGAATCTGCTCCACGGGGTGATAAATTGCATAGGTTGAATTACAAAATGGGGAAATGGTGAGAGCCCGTCTGCAGAATCTGTCCAAGATGATGAAATTCTTCAAGGATTCGGAGGAGCAAGTAATGTCGTCCAGGTACTTAAACATTAGCAGCATATTAGAAAACAGGTCGTGAAAACTTGCTGAGGTTTTTAGAATTTCTTCCCAACTGATCCCTTTCTCAGAAGAGGCCCAAAACCTCCACTGATCTCATAAAACAGAGACTCCGGGGCCTCTACAGTACCACTGGCCAGTTTTCAAATGCCTTGTCTCCTCAAAGAGACAGTGGCCACTCCCAGGCATGGTGTCCTTCTACCATGCCATTTGTGCCTTTCTCGAATCCAGGCAGGGCGAGGGCAGAACCAGCAGGCTCACTCTGGGGCCTGGGTTTAGGTAAAGGCAGTTGGGCCAAAGACTGTCAAACTGATTTAAAGTGACCTCCTGTTTGTTTCTGCAGACTCAGAGCCAGCAGGGTGACGAGTTAGGAAGGTATTACAGAGCTATCGAGGGAGGATCGGAAGAAAGGCTCAAAAGCAGGGGGCCTAGGTAAGGCCAGAGGTGCTCATCACTAAGTGCTCAGCACCCACAGGCTAACAGGGCCACAGGGATATGCTCCTAGGGTGCCCTTGGTGACTTACAATAAGGCACCCTTTCCTTAAGACCCTTCATTGCCATTTGCCTGGCAATGGCTACAAACAGTAGACAACTTTCCCCTGGCCCCATGACCAGCACATGCTTCAGTACAACTGCCCACATCTGGAACCATTGGCCAAGCCAGCATGTGCCCATTGGGCTAGAAGAGGCAGGGATGCTCCTGAGGCTTTCTGTACTAAGTAGGATTGTAAATTTTGAATTTGTTGTTTTTTTTTTTGTTTTCCTCTTTGGATTTTTCTTTCCAGAGTTAATTGTTGATTTAAGTAAAACCTTTGGCATTTTGATCACCATGATGAACGAAAGAAACTTCTCTTAGCCTGAAGAGGGTCATGCGCACCTAGTTTAAAAATGGGAGCAGGGAATTCATAGCTTCCATGATTTATCTTTGGATTTCTACTTCTTTAGGAAGGTGGGGTAGGCATGCACATGCCATGGTACATGTGTGGAGGTGAGAGGACACCTCGGGGGTAAGAGTTCTCCCCTTCTACCCTTTGCTTAGGGGTCAAACTCAAGTCATCAGGGTCAGTGATATACTTCCCCTCTGAGCATTGGCTGGAGCACTCCCTTGCTGAGATACAGTAAAGTATTTTTAGGTAAGCCACAAAGGCAGCTGGTGACCACAGGAGGTGAAACAAAACTGATATACTGTCGCAAATACACCTGGTCACACGCTCTCATTCTTTCTGTTCAACTTCAGATTGATATGTCCAAGGGCTTGAACTAAAAGTTGCTGGTCCTGAAATCTATAGAGAACTAGATCTCTTTGGGCTGTGGGCAGAGTTAAGGGTTATGCAAGTAGTTGAGATGTATTTGTTTGGGGGTAGTTTATGATCCATTCAGGCAGAGTTTTGATTGTAAAAGACCATCTGGGTCTTTAAAAGTCATTTATGGGGCTGGAGAGATGGCTCAGCTGTTAGAAGCTAGGCTCACAACTAAGTCGTTTATGTGTCTACTTTGGAATTTGGCTTTAAATTTGGCCGGTTTGAAATTCAACAAAAGACAGGGTTCTAAAGAGCTGGGTTTCTGAATTCTACAAGGAACAGGATGTTTAAAAGGTGGGGTTCTTGCAAGATGATCACAAAGGCGGCCCATTTCAGAGTGATTTGTGGGTTGGCTATCCAAGACACATGTTTGTGGAGGGTTTAACTCTTTTCCATATGTTTAAGACATTGATCAGGGATAGTGATGTTTTTTTCATGTTACAATGGGTCTTGTCAGAGTTCAGAGAATCTGAGATGGGAGTTTGTCATTTTGAATCCCTGCACCAGCCTGGGTGGCCAGCACAGCATCCACCATGCCACAGGATCCCTGCCTGAGTTCCAGGGAGGACAGATTTCACTTAGAAATTAGACCAGTTTGCGTGATGAGCTAGAAGTCCAGTCAGACTTATAAATTCGTGAGCATACTTTCTGGGTAAAATTTCTTTAAAAAACCTGGCCTACGGAGTTGTTTGGTACAACTGGATAGGAGGCCTGCACTGTTGTTGATGTCTCCCTTAATCTAATAAACTGTTCCAAGGCTGAAGAAAGGAAGCTTTTGTGTGAGCTCCCTAATGGCATCCTGGGTATAGTGGCCAGATATTCTGAAGCAGAACAGAAAACCCCAGACGCCTGCCGGCTTTGGTGTTCTCTGTCTTCTCCTCTCTCCCCACCTCTCCTTCCCCTCTCTTCCTGCATGAAGTTTCTTCTTCGTGTCTAGTCATTTAATTTCCAGCCTGGATCATAAAATGAATGGATGACCAAAAATTTACCTTCTTTGTGAAAATTCAGTAAGATTTTCTGGTTTTGTTTCCAACTAAATGTTCAAGGTATATTTTATACAAGGAGCTCTCTCAGCTTTGCACACATCTCGAAACTTTCTTACACTCTGTGTGAGGCTTTGCCATCTTTGTGTCTGTGGCCTGATGGGTCACCTGGGGCCAACTGGATATATATATACATACATACATACATACATACATACATACATACATATATATATATATATATATATATATATATATGTATGTGTATATATATATATAAAGGTTGAAATCTGTGAGTCAGGGTGCTGATCACCAAGGATGGCTTCTTATAAGGGACCAGCTTTGTTTGCCTAGACAGAACATTTACTGACCCCTCCCCAGATCCCAAGAATTGCTGGCTTTGAACTTGAACAAACAGACTAAACAAAGTTGTGTCTAAATAGAGATTAAATTGTCTAACAGCTGGTTTTTATTTTTTAATTCCATTAGAACTAATTTCTCAGAGGCCAGAGAGATGTCTCAATGGGTAAAGGCGCTTGCTGCCAAGCCTAACAACTTGAATTTGATCTCCAGAACCCACATGGTGAGAGGGAGAGACCAAATTATCCTCTGATCCCTCCCCCCTCAGTCAATCAAACAATCTATCAATGTAATTGAAATATATTTTTATAATTTCTTCAGGACAGATCACTAAAACTTCCTGGTGGATTTTATTCATAGATTCTGTTCTAATTTTTTGGTAAAAAGAAACTTTTCATGTCTGTTGCTAAGAATCATCTTTGAAAGAAGTTTCTGGTTCTACATGGGTTCAAACAAGTGTCTGCCTGTGCCTCCTCCGGAACTGGGTTCTCTGTGCATATTAGGTTGTTCTATGAGGTGAGAATTCTCACTCCTGGGTGCCAGAAAAAAAGTTCCCATGCCTAAGGTCACTCCTCTTTGACTGGCCTACAGACTCTCCATACTCAGTGACAGAAAAGCTACCCCGAGGAAGGTGAGCAGATGAGCACCATTCCTGTGTCTGTCAGAAAGTGCCTGCTTGGGCTCAGCTGTGTGTGAGGCTCTGGGCTAGTAGCCTCTCGGACCCAAAGGCAAAAGAGGCCTGGCCCGCCATATTCCGTCAGGATTAATGTCCTGGGGGCCTTCCATACTGCTGCTTACAGTCTTTGAGTGGACTCCGCCACCTTAGCTAATTAGCTTAAGCTTCAAGTCCTTCCTGCGCCTTGTCTAGCTCCCCTCTGGCTGCTCCCCAGCCCCCCTCCTGGACTCCAGCCAGCATGCACAGTCAGCATTGCCCCAGGCTTGTCAGTCTGTCTTTCCATCCACACTACTGAAGAACAAAGGGGAGTCACGGGGGACAGTGTACTGGGGAGCCATGGAACAGGGGTCCGACATGAAGATAGTAATAGCAGGTTATTTGGGGGCCTTATGGGAGGAAGCTGGGTTTCATCTGTAGGTGACTATGAGCCCTGGGAGACATGTCCAATATCTCTAAGGCCTCAATAACCTGTAGACCCAAGGAAGAGCCTGAATGTCTTTACGCAAACTTGTGGGCTCTTAGACACCCCCCCCCCCCCCCCCCCGCTTGGCTGTGCATGCCCACCTTCCCCATCCTTAGTCCTCTGCCGGTATCCTCAGTGGTCATCACCCTTTCGTGAGGTGGGTCTCCTGACAAGTTCAGAGCTGATCCCAGCAAATCAACAGGTTCAGTGTATGGCAAGGCTGTGGCTCAGCTTGTGGAGCTCTGTGGAGAACAGGACAGGGCAGGATGGGGGTCTGGGCCTCTGGCCCTCATGGACAGGAGCCCTAAGACAGGGGTTACTTTGTATTAGAAACCCATGAATTAGGGGGTGACATTCAGGATCTCATGTCTCCTTAACCTGGTGCAACTGTGACTAAAAATCTCTTGATATAATGAGACCTGAGTCACTGCGGGCGGCAGGTTTAGGGCTGAGGACAGGAGGTGGAGAAATCATCGGAAGTGGTTACTACAAATGTTTCAGAACAGGAATTGAACTCAAATGGGAAACAAATCAGGGATTTTCATTAACAAAAGGTAGTTCTGAGGGTGATTGGGGTATGAGGTCAGAGGAGATGCCAGTGGCCAGGAATGAGTGGGTTTATCCGTATGGACCTTAGAGCCTGCCACTCACTGTAAGGGGTGGAAATGGAGACTTGAACATTCAGACGTGACTGCACTGGCCTTGTGTCTCCTCCAAGCCCTGCTCCACTCAGCCTTCTGCCCATGGCAATAGATTGGCCCTCTAAAGCACCTTTGTGTACCTGTGCCTTCCCAGGGAGAACTTTTCAATGACATCATCCATGGAATGAAGATCTGACCCTCAGCGCCCCAGTGCCAGGTCCCCTGCGTCTGCCCTGCCTTTCTTACTTAGATCTACTTTGGTCACAGTGTGACCCAGCTCATACTGGCTAAGTCACCGGGGACTTTACTGCCTGCTATAAGGGTTTGTGCCTAGGGACTTGCATGTCACAGGGACACCAGTCATCCCTTGTCTCTCTTTGAGTGCTGATTTCATCCTCTCAGCCACATTGGTCCTTCTGGAAAAAAACAAAAAAACAAAAAAACCAACAACAACAACAAAAAACAAAACAAAACAACCGTGAAGGTGAAGTAACTACCAGGCTACGAGTCTCTTGGCATTTTCACCAGAGTGAAGTAAGCTGTCTTCTTCCAGAATGATGAGGGGCCCTCTCCCAGGCCGACCAGTGATGGCCGGGAAGACGCTCCACACCACACGCCTGGAGTGAAGATGGAGTGGGTGGGATGGGGCTGGAGGTAGGAGGCTGGAGACACAGGTGTACATCACACCCTGTTACAACTTTGAAGGTTTCAGTCCTGTGTTCCCCAACACCTCTAGGCCACTGTACTCTGCTAGGTACTCATCTCCCCTGGCTGGGATGCCCAACGTAGTCCTGCCCTCCTCTTTCAGTTTTGTCCTGGAGATGCAGCTCCGATGCTCTAACCCTTCCCTTTCACCCACCCTGTGGATCTGTCTTGAGAGCAGCTCCAGGCCACAGTGTTTCTCATTTTGACATGGGAGAAAACCCAAAGACAAAGAGGTGGAGTAACTCACCCAGGCTGCAGAGTGGGGAGAGGTGGGGATCATATGGCGAGGCAGTTGGGCTGTTCCCGGAGTGTGGTGTTGGACTGGTGTGTGTGTGTGGTCTTCCCAGAGAATGTGCCTCTCTGGATCCTCCATCCCCTGCTCACAGCCCCATGCTTGATCAGGTCCCCAAGTGGCCCTCCAGAGGGGTGCCACTACCAGTTCCTCGTGATTTGTACAACGTAAAATCCTATGGCAGCTTTCCTTACTCCAGGGATAGACTTAAGCAAATAGAAATTACAATGCAGATGCTGTCTTTTTCTGAGTCTCCTGTCTCCTTCATACAAATGAGTGTCTAGAGCAGTCTCTGAGGGTTTATGGCAGATGCCTCCTGCCCTCCCTCCGCTGCTGGCTTAGGAACTCTCATTGCCTGCATGTCCAGGCCCATTCTTGTGCTTGATTTGAAATTTGGCTCTGGTGCTCACGCAGGAGACCCAGGGCTCAACTCCTCCCAGGCCAGAATAGCTTTTTCTTCCTTGGAGAGCTGCTGAAACATGGGTTTCCACAGTAATGGAGGTTCCCAGCGTATTGTTGGAGCTGGCTCTGAGCCTCCAAAATCTGTTTTGCAACATTTCCTGGGCTCTGGCTATTCCAGCCCGCCAAGAGCAGACATGTAAGGTGTGGGGGCTACAGACACCCTCTTTCCACAGTTGGAGTGATAGTTATGGTTTTCAGAGGCTTGCTCAGCCATAGTATCAGTTCTGGCTGAGGAACTGGGCCATGGCAAACTGTTTTTGAGCTCTCTCGGGAGGGCCGAAGGAGCTTGAGGCAGGTCCTTTCTCTAACTGCTCCCTTCCCAAACTCTAGCCTTTCTGTGCCTCATGCGCTGGACTTCAGTATGAAGTCTGCTTATTTTATAGACCTAAATTAATAGCATCTGGATATACTTACAATGACAGCTAACGTTAGTGCTCATTCCTCCGCCAGCATGTACCCCAAGGCCTTGCAGATACCCACTTGTTTGGTCCCTATTAACATCATGTGACATATTATCCCCACTTAGCAGACAGAGAACCTAAGGCTCTAACAAAGAATTATTGTCATTTGCCTAAGACCACACAGCTGTTCAGTATTACTGTGGCCTCTGGACTGAGGTGGCCAACTGGCCCAAGCTCCTAAATACTGCGCTGTAACATCTGTTAACATCAGGGTTATTAAGACACCAGTGCCAGAGCCATGTGTGGTGGTGTATGCCTGTATCCCAGCCCTCGGGAGGCAGAGGTAAGAGGTGTAGGACTTCAAAGCCGCCCTTAACAAACAGTGAGTTCAAGACTGGCCTGGACTGCATTAACCTTGTCTCAAACAGCGACAACAAAGTGCCAGTAATTCAGATCCCCATAAAAGACATCAATTTATAGTGATTTATGAATTTTCTAGCCAGTCTTCAGTTTAGCTGGACGACTGTAGGTCTCACACACCGTGTCCATCCGCTCACACATCAGCTGTCTGCATCTCAGCTCAGACTCTAGTGCTGATGGTGGCACTTGGATGCTAATTTACACCTGAGTCTGGGGTGGAGGGTAACCTTGATACAGGAGTCAGGAACTCTGCTTAAAATCAGGCAAGCTCCAGGTCCTGTCTGCCTCTGCCCCATTGGATTGTGGATAGTTTCGGCTCCTGGAATGAAGCTGCTGGACTCGTGGGCAGAATGCCCTTGACCCAGAGTTGAGTAGCTTCCTTTCTTTAGGTGACTGAGCCCTACAGAACTGTGGTTGGTGCTTATGAGAGTCGGAGCCTACCAGGCCACCACCTCCTTCCCCTGCAGACAAAATGGGAGGAACACTCTGAGGTGCTCTCCTCTGGACATAACAGGCTACTGTACACATGAACTACAGCAGCTGTGGTGACCTACACTAGACCTGCGCAAAGTTAAGCAGGGAGGGCCAGGTGTGGTGGGTGCACCTTTAATCCCAGCACTCGGGAGGCAGAGGAAGGCAGAGCTTCGAGTTCAAGGCCAGCCTGGTCTATATAGTGAGTTGCAGGACATCTGGGGCTATACGGAGAAAACCTCTCCTTCTCCCTCCCTTTCCCCCTCCGTCTCCTTCCCCTCCCCCCCTTCTCTCTCTCTCTCTCTCTCTGTCTCTCTCTCTCTCTCTCTCTCTC
Source organism: Onychomys torridus (assembly GCF_903995425.1). Classification (NCBI taxonomy): domain Eukaryota; kingdom Metazoa; phylum Chordata; class Mammalia; order Rodentia; family Cricetidae; genus Onychomys; species Onychomys torridus. The sequence goes on from NC_050448.1 coordinate 97,902,823, forward strand.
TCACACACACACACACACACACACACACACACATACTCTCACTCCAGCACAGAGGAGGGAGGGGCTCTCAAGGCCGTACCCCTAGCTGAGGAACTATTGACTGCTGTGGGAGAGAGTCACTTCTCATTGAGAGTGTGGCCACTGGTGGGTTCCTCATGCCCCACCCAGTGCATGACCCAATGCTCCCGTGCGTCTGGGCAGCACCAAGGGGACTCAGTGAGTAAATAAATAGGGATGTTGGCAGGGAAACTCGGATGTGATAGTGGGGTCCTGGGGAGAGCTGGAGGGGGACACTTAAGGGTGGGTATGACCAAGAAGATACATTGTGTCGTATACACAGATGAAAATGTCAGAGAGCATATAAAAATAAAATAGCTGAGCAGACTGTGAGAAACAGGGAAACCAAACTTGCCTTCTAGAATGGAGTTCAGGTTTGGTAGATAGACGGAGGTGGAGCCCAGAGAGAAAATCTTTTGCACCGTTGCAGTGTGATGAACATGTGAGAGAGAACTGGTCCTTGAATGTTCTTGCCGTTGCTCTCTGTCTGGCCGCTGGAGAATGTACATCTCAAGGAGCTGAGTTCGAGGCTAGCCAAGCCCTGTCTCCAACAAGTGAAAGTTTTAGAGGCTAGCCACTCCCGCCAAAAGCACCCCTTACTCATGTGGCGGCCCCAAGTGCTGAGCCGTGACATCCCTTCTTCAGTGCAAGAGATACCACACACAGGTTCCCCACAGCAGTCCATGACCGAGTTTTAAAGTCTGGCCTCCATCTCAGTTATTAGGGAAGGCCCATGTCAACACTCCCCTTTCCTCTCCTGTCCAGGTGCCTCCAACTTGTCACCCCTGTCTCCCGCAGCATGCTGTCACAGCCTGTCTGTGAGCACAGAAGCCGGGAGCAGTAATTATGGAGTTTCCTCTAAGGAGTCAGGACAGAAGTCACAGGAGAGCCAGCTGAATTTATAGTTTGGTAGCAAGTAAGAGCTCAAAGTACTTTAGAGGAAAAGTCACAGGGAAGCCCATGCCGAGAAGGGTGGGGAGAGGCACCGGGGGCTGGATGTTGGGGCCCCATGAGGAGAGCACAGTAGCAATACAGGAATAGCGTTTTGGGTGCAAGCAGATAAAATCTCCAGGATTACAGTAGAGCTGGCTGTACACGTTGAGACCTCCCCATTGTCTCAGCTCAAACCTGGGCGTGGGCTCGGGGTACAGCCCCAGAGCTTAAGGGAGACTGCCTGTCAGGGTGACTAAAGAGCAATTGGGTTCGCAATGTAGGTTAGGCTTCAGTACAGCCACCCTGAGGGGGAGCCCCCAAAGTCATAGGGTTCATGAGCCTTCCCAGTGAAAACTGGGGACCATGAGTCCTCAAGTTGGTGTGTGGGCCCCTTGGGTATCGGTGCCCCAGCTTTGTTCCACCTTTCTGTGCTCTTGTCCCTACTGATGGCTTCCCCCGCATAGTGTAGGCTATTGTTGGGGCACTGGCTCTCCCACATCACCCAGAGGTCCCTTTAACTCTGCAACTCCATCTTTCTTGGCTGGACTTCCGTGCAGCATCCTATAAAAGGCAGTGAGGAATGTCACCTTTGTGTCGGCGGCATGCACGGGTAAAGTAAAACTGTAGGGGATTTGGGAGAGGAGAAAAATCCCCACAACTGAGAGAAGCCTCGGAAGCCTCATTGTGGGATGTTTGTTCCTGTGGCATCACTGAGTTGTTGAGGTGTTCAGGCCCTGCCTGCCTGAGGCCCTGCTGTGGGAAAAAGGTTGACAGAGTGAGTTCCTTCCCCATGAAACTTAGAGTCTAGCAGGAGGGAAGACAGATAATACCAGCCGTCCGTTGACAACTTGCCATCTATACACGAGTCTTCAGATGTAGCCTTGCATAATTAATGCCAGGAGCTGCCAGTGCCAAACTGCTGTGTGCAGCCCACAGGCGTCATAGACAGCCAGCCTTGTTCATCTTTGTTATAAATTCCATTCAACAAATGCCCCTCACTAGGCATAGTGGTGGCTCACACCTCTAATCCCAGCACTCCGCAGGTAGAATCGAAAGCATTGCTGTGATGTGGAGGCCAGTCTGGGTTATGTAGTGAGTTCTAAGCCAGTCTGTTACATCGTGAGACTCTGTCTCACACAAACTGAATGAACAGAACCACCTTTGAATGCCTGTCCTGCGGTCACGAGAGAGGAGGAGGGTGGGAAGTGGAGGGAACGTGCAGGTCCACCCTGACATCCACCCGCATCTTGCTAGCCAGCACCGTGAAAGGCCACACACACAGTTAATCCTAAATCTCATTTTGCTTTGCTTGGCGGGGGAATGTTTGGGGGGAATCTTTCATTGTTAAGCAGTGTGAGGAGGCATCTGGAGAGAAAGCTGGGGGACTTGGGGAAGCCCAGGGACCTGGCCTTTCCCTTCCTATGTAACATTCAGGGAGTGCTCCCCAAACCCAGGAGGGGTCACACTTAGTGTGTGTGCATAAACGGGAGTGATTCTAAATCCAATCTGTGACCAGTGTCACCGCCTAGAAACTCCACTGCTATTGCTGTACATTGCTCTCGGGCTCTTTAGGGCAAAGGACCCGTTCTTCATTTAACAACAATAAAATGTTATTCAAGCTGGGTGTCTTAGCCAAGGTTTCTGTTGCTGTGATGAAACACCAAGACTAGAGTAACTTGAGGAGGAAAGGGGTTATTTCAGCTTACACGTCCAGGTGATAGTCCCTTGCTGAGGGAGGTCAAGGCAGGAATTCAAAGAGGGCAGGAGCCTGGAGGCAGGAGCTGATGCAAGGCTGTGGAGGGGTGCTGCTTACTGGCTTGCTCATCATGGCTTGCTCAGCCTGCTTTCTTGTAAAACCCAGGACCACCAGCCCAGAGGTGGTACCACCCACAATAGCCTTCTCACTAGTTAAGGAAATGCCCTGCAGGCTTGCCTATAGCCCAGTCTTATGGAGATGCTTATTTTTCAATTGCAGTTCCCTTCTCTCAGATAACAATAGCTTGTGTCAAACTGGTTAAAAAAAGGCTAGCCAGCACACTGGGTATAGTGGCATATACCTGTAATCCCAGCATTTGAGAGGCTGAGGCAGGAGGATTATTAATTCAAGTCCAGCCAAGGCTATAGAGATAGCAAGACCCTGTCTCAAAAAAAGGGGCTGGGGACCAGGGAGATGGTGTAGTGGGTAAAGCTCTTGTCATGCAGGCGCGAGGACCAGAGTGTGAATCCTCAGAACCACAAAAACAGGTTGGGTATGGTGACCTGTACGGAAGGTAGAGACTGGGAAATCCTAGAGCCAGCTGGCTAGCCAGACTAGCCAAAATTGTTAACTTTGGGTTCAGTCAGAGACCCTGCCTCAGTATATAAGGTGGAGCTCCATCAAGGAAGATGCCCAATGTCAACCACAGGAACCAACAGGCACATATGTGTGCATCTGTCCACATGCAAACTCCAACATCCATATACACATAACATAGCATAAGAGTTACCTATAACTCATGGAGAGATGGCTTAGGGGTTAAGAGTCCCAGCACCACACGGCAGCTCAGAACCATCTGGAACTCCAGTTCCAGAGGATCTGACCCCCTCTTCTGGCCTCCAGTCATTGTATACATGTGGCACACAGACAAAAATTGCGGGCAAAACACCCAGAAAAACAAAATTAAAATAAATAAGATCTTTTTAAAAAGAAATCTTCAAAAATTATTTTAACAGTTATGTGTAACTCAGACATCTATTATTAGATTTAAGGGTCATAAAACTGTTCCATCTACTTAAAAGTCTTTTATAAACTAACTTAATTCTTAAACTGGAGTTTGCCTACAGCAACAAATAAAAAGAAAAAAGAAGACAGGCAGAGCCTTTGCTACCAGTCTCAAGGACTGTGCTTTGGGCTATACTGGCCCTGAGGCCCAGGTCAAAGGCCAGTGGGGAACTGCTGGCCTTCCCAGCTCCACGTTAGGGCAGTTATAAAAGAGAAACAGGAAGCTCCCACAGGAAGAGAGCTGTGTTCCTCTGTCCCTTACACCTCTCTCGATCAGCTCACTGCTTTGTGAGTCCATTTCCCTGCCAGAACTCAGTGCGCAGGTGAAGACTTCATTCTGTACCTGCAGCTGGAGAAGGGAAAGGTCACGACTAATTGTAATCTGTCTCCAGTTCCCTTCCCAAATGCAGCTTTGGGTCTACGCCGCTCTGCTCCGCACAGCAGAGGACCAGCGTGGTGGTGGGCATCTCTGGCTGGCATGGCCTGGGGAAGGTGAAGTCACTCTCCACTCTGTGTTGCAGTTCTCCAAGGAGAGGCACATCATGGACAGGACCCCTGAGAGGCTGAAAAAGGAACTGGAGGAGGAGCTGCTGCTGAGCAGTGAGGACCTGCGGAGCCACGCCTGGTACCATGGCCGGATCCCCCGACAGGTATGTGTTCTGCTCTCCTGAGGCAATGTCATACTGATGGGACTGTTGGGGTCCAGCTCAAAGATCACAAAACTCTAGTACTATAATGCGACTTAACTTAGACCTTGGGAAGAGCCAAAGGTGGGACTTCAAATACATCTCCAGTTACAGAGGAAAGGTCAGCGCCCTGGAGTCTACATACATGTGGGCAGGCTGCAGCAGCAGTACCAGCTGCCGGAAGTAGGTAGATGGCTACGGTTCAGATAATTATGCTCTTAGCCAGTGGCTAGAGCTCCCTACCACCTGACCCTTTTTTGAAGGCAGTGACTTATCTCAGATGACCAGGCAGGTGGCACAGACTGACAAAGCCACCTCTGCTCCGACTGGGCCAGCAAGTGTCCACTGTCTCTCTTTCTTCTCTGCTGGGTCCTGTGACCCAAGGGTGGGCAGGAAGGGGGATTATCCCAGGGCCCACAGCTTATCGTTAATGTGGTTGCCATAATGTTTTTATTTAATACTATAAGAATTGAAAGCTGGGCAGTGGTGGCTTTTAATCCCAGTACTTGGGAGGCAGAGCCAGGTGGATCTCTGTGAGTTCGAGGCTAGCCTGGACTACAGAGTGAGTTCTAGGAAAAGGTACAAAGCTACACAGAGAAACCCTGTCTTGAAAAAACAAAAACAAAAAAACAAAACAAAAAAACAAAACAAAAAAAAAAGAAAGAAAGAATTGAAAAATAGACTTAAGTCTGCAGAATTGAGGTGTACAGTCACCCATGGGTTTTTATTATAAGCATAGTCTGGCTGGTCATTACCCAAGGGCAACAGAATAGGAAATGGATGAACAAGTCTAAGGAGAATGGGCATGTTTTAAAGATTGTCTTTGGTGTAACTGATCTCATTTTTTAAAATTATTACATTCATTTATTTATTGTGTGTGTGGAGTGTGCCACAGCACACGTGGAGGGCAGAAGACAACTCGTGGGAATCCTTTCTGTCTTTCCATCATGTGAATTCGAGATTCAAACTCAAGTCATCAGCTTGGCAGCAAGTGCCTTTTCCTGCTAAGCCAGCCCCAAATTTATTTATTTATGTAGTTAGTTATGGGATATTTGTTGTTGTTGTTTGTTTTGAGACAGGGTTTTTCAGTGTAGCCCTGGCTGTCCCAGAACTTGCTCTGTAGACCAGGTTGGCCTTGAACTCACAGAGATCCACCTGCTTCTGCCTACCAAGTGTTAGGGTTAAAGGTGTGTGCCACCACTGCCTGCTTCAGCCCCAAATTTCTTAACACTATCAAAGAAATAATTCTTATTCCAATCTTGATATTTGTGTGTGTGTGTGTGTGCACATAATCTTAAAACTGATTGTAGAGGGAGCAGTAGAGAGATGGCTTAGCAGTTAAGAGCACTGACTGCTCTTCCAGAGGACCTGGGTTCAATTCCTAGCACCCACATGGCAGCTCACAACTGTCTGTGACTTTAGTTCCAGGGGACCTGACACTCATGGTCAAACACCAATGCACATAAAATAAAAATAAATAAAAATTTAAAAAATTGATTGTGAAAAATATAGATAACAGAAAAGAAAATTCAGCTCTTATCCCTCGATTGTCTCCCCTGGAGATAGTCATTATGAACATTTTGGTGTATATCTCTCCAGACCTCCTCAAGTAGATCTTATGCTTTCTCTGGCCCACTTTCTTCACTTAATGATGTGCCCTGGGAATTCGCTCTGGCTGTAAAATATCCTCCTGCACCAGCGCACACTGAGTATGTGTCCATCACACACATGCATCACAATTTATTGGGTACTTAGAGTGTTTCTCGCAGTCTGACCAACATCCTGTAAGATAACTGCCATGTTCAGACCTATAATTCTTTCTACTGGCTCGATTCTGGGAAATGGAATTTCTGTGTGAAAATGTATTTTAAGGCAAAGATGCAATTTTAAAGTAACCATGGTAGCATACTATTCTGAGCTAGCAGAAGTATAGCATCACTTGGATGCTAGAATATCCTAGAAAAAATTGCCATCACTGCTGTCCTTCTTAGTACACCAGGTGGAGGGTAAACCCTCGCTAATGCATCATCTGGACTGGATAACTGAAACCTCATAGCAATGATAATAGTGTGCCAGCATTCTATCCCTTTGAAACTTTCAGCCACTCTGTAAGCAATAACATCATCTTTATCTTATAGATGATGTAATTGAACCACAAAAAGCTTATGTAATTTGTCTAGTCACACATCTGGGGCAGAATGCAAACCTAGGAGGTCAGGCTCCAAAATGACTGATACAGTATAATTCTTTGCTGCACACATCACCATCATAGTGGTTACCTGTCTGGGGTGTCCATTGTGTTACAGGCATTGCACTAGTGTTTTGCATATTTTATATATGCAAATGTGTTGTCTTTATAATAACTTTGTGAGGTGAAGGGACCTCAAGTGACTTTTTTTCTAGCCTCCTAGCATGTCCAGAACACACCATGTCACCCCTGGGCTCATCTTGCTTTGTAGACAGGAATCTTAGGAGCATGTCTAGGCACCAGAACAGCCTCCTGCTCCTTCTCCCTTCCTTGGTTAGAAGGAAAGTCAGACCCACAGGGCACACAGTCTCATTTCTTCCTGCCGTTTCACATCCTTCAAGTCTGTGTTAATGTCATGTTCTGTGGCATCTTCCTGACCACCCTCATTTGGAAGATAACCCTCCCAAGCACCCTGCCTCCCTTTTAAAGTTTCTTTCCCTTCACGACATCTGACATGTACCAGTGGCTGTCTAAGATAAGAGTGTCCACACCAAACATCAAAAGCCCCCGCAGAAGTGGTACCCTTTGTCACTACTGTGTCCCCTGAGCCCGCAGTAGTGCTGGGCATCTAGAGGATGGTCAATAAATAGTTCGGGTGTTTTGTTTTTGAGAGAGGGCTGACCTCAGGTGTATTATGTATCCCAGGCTGGCCTCAGACTAACAGTCCTGTTTTAGTCTCCTGAGTCTCAGTTGCACATGGGCATACCCAGCTAGTCAGTACTTCCTGGGTGACATTTAACAGACTATAAAGATCTGAAGACAGGGGTGCTAGGAGATGGTTCAGCTGGTAAAACGGTCGCCATGTAAGGACAAGATCAATTCCCAGAACCCGCATAATGAAAGAGAGAGCAAGGGGAGGGAGGGAGAGACAGAGAGAGAGGAAAAAAAGGAAAGTCAAATGTGGTAACACATGCAATGAGGAGGCAGAAGCAGATCCCTGGCTTGCTGGCCAGCTAGCCCAGTCTACTTGGAGAGTTCCAGACCAGTGGGAGGCCCTGCCTCAAGAAAAGATGGATTGTGCCTAAGGACTGGCACCCAGGATTATCCTCTGGCCTCTGCACGGATGCACACACATGTGCACACACAGAAAGAAGAGTCGTAGCAGTACTGACTTCTGTTATGCTTTTGAGAAGACATGTTTGCCTTTCCTGCACCTCATTCACCATTTCATCTACAGGTATCTGAAAACCTCGTGCAGCGAGATGGTGATTTCCTGGTTCGTGATTCCCTGTCTAGTCCGGGAAACTTTGTCCTGACCTGTCAGTGGAAGAACCTCGCTCAGCACTTTAAGATCAACAGGACTGTTCTTCGGCTCAGTGAGGCCTACAGCCGTGTGCAGTATCAGTTTGAGATGGAGAGCTTTGACTCCATCCCTGGTTTGGTGCGTTGCTATGTGGGCAACCGGCGGCCCATCTCACAGCAGAGTGGTGCCATCATCTTCCAGCCCATCAACAGGACAGTGCCCCTCTGGTGTCTGGAGGAGCGTTACGGCACCTCACCCAGCTATGGCCGGGAAGGCAGCTTTGCGGATGGAAGGCCAGATATGGCTAAGAGGCTGAGCCTCACCACCGGTAGCATCCAGGCTCGGGAACACAGCTTGCCCCGGGGAAACCTCCTCAGGTAGGTCTGAGGGGTACTGGGGGCCCATCTTAGAACAAGGAGAGTAGAGGATATTCCTATACTCAGTGTGAGTGGACAGCTGTTACGAGATGTGCATCCTTAGTTCCTAGTTGAAGAGCGTGAAAAGCAGATGGTGGAGCCGGGTGTGTAATGCATGCCTATCAATCTCAGGCTGAAGTGGGGAGATTGTCCCAAGTCCAAGGCCTTCCTAGATTACAGAATGAAACCCCATTTCAAAAACAAAAATAGCAACAAGAGGCACAGGGGCTGGGCAGGGGGGAGGTTGCTCTGAAGGCAAGGGGGTGCTTGGAGGGCACTGTAAAGAGTCAAGGGCCAGAGGAGCCTGGAGGGTTGATTGGTCAGTCTAGAACAGAGGGCCTATGTAAGGGAAGGATGGGGAAGGGGGGAAACCTAGCTAATGCTGGAGGCCTTTGTGGCAGGCTAAGGGGTTACAAAAGCTTGGTATGGTAAACAAATCCTAAACCAGAACTGGGTAGCAGTAGGCATAGCCTGAAGAGAGAGACTGAATGAAGCAAGAAAGTCAGTTAGGGTTTCAGGAGGGGCCCAGGCTGGAAGGGAGAGAAAGAGAGAGAAGCTAGGCTTCTGGGGTCTTTGGGGAGAGAGGTATGCCTTGGAGGAAAAAGTCATTTCATCTGAGCAGGGACCGTGGACATGATGGTGTCAGCATCCAGCAGGGGGCAGTGTTGAGGTCTCGGACTGGTAGCGTGGAAAAGGGTTGACTTGAAGGGACTGGAGGATTTGAAAGACTTGCCCCTGGGCCTCCCAGTTGTCATTTGGTGACCATGCCTGCCACTGTGCTTCTGACTCAGCTGGAGGTCATCTGTGGGTGTTCCAGGCACACCAGGAAGATAGGTATGGCAGCCACCCGCTTTGTGCCCCGGGGAATGAGGAGAGACATTCAGAGAATAGAGCAGCAAAGGGCTGAGAGGAGAGCTCTATATTTGTACAGCTCTGGCTTCCAGAGCTGAGAATCCTTCACAGATCCAACTGCCAGAGCAGGTGGGAGGGGAGAGGCTGGGATGTAGACTGATTCCATATGATGCCGCAGCCCTCCCTGCCTCCTCTCCTGGCGTCTGAGCTCCCATGTGTAAGTGAACGTGTCCATTCTCCTCTCTCTCTGCATTTCTGTCTGGGCCAGGAGAAAATGTAAGCTATAGTTTCTTCCTGGCAAAATGCCTCATGAAATACAGGACTATGTGAGTAACATAAATTACAGTTGTGTTCCCTGGTTCATATTAGTCAGCAGCTGACTCAGAACCTGTGGCTCCAGGCTGGCTCCATGTGGCTAGCTGTGCAACCCTGGGCAGAGACCTTAACTTCTCTGGGAGTCCCTTTCTCCATCTGGAAGCATGGGGCTTGCCAGGGTGAAATGGGAAGTGCTTACTTACAGTAAGTAAGTGCTGATGTTCCGGGTAGCTGTTATTATCTGCAGGGGGAGGCAGAAGTCAGACTTGGGTGTAAGCAGGCAGGCAGGGATGGATATCAGAGATGCTGTTCTGATTGTTCTCTGGAATGTAGAGGCTCTGCTACAGCCTCCCACAAGCAGCAGTCCACACACTCCAGGTGGAGGGAGGGTGACCTCAGCATGACCAGTGGCCTTCATGGGCTTGTCACCCTACCCTGCTGCCCTTCAGTGGCTTCCCCCACGTCAGCTTTGGCCCACTGCCACCTGCCCTGATATTGGCCATGCTTCTTGGCTGGCCACCTCAGGCCCTGGGCAAAAGGTGTGTATTCTCGGGCGGGCAGGCTGCATTCCACCTGTCCAGCCGCTCTGGGCTCCTGGAATCTGACCGTTTGATGGCTGATCATGGTGGACATGGTTCAAGTATCATTTCTCAGAAGCCATTCCCTTTTGGAATTTGCCCCGTCTTGACTTTCTTGACTTACTTATCTTGGAGAGGTTGCTGGAAGTTTGTTTCCCAAAGGTAGGGCAGATCTGGTTTGTGTGAGCTTGGTTTATGCTGCAGCAGGGGTGGGGTGGTGGGGTGGGGTGGGATCCATTCCATGCAGCCTGGCCGGTCCCTCCTCTATTGGGAGAATCCAGTCTCCTGCTGAGTGTAATTAGAACAAGCTCCAATGTGAATCTGAAAGGACAGAGGGAGTGGCCTTGGCAAAAGTGATTCAAGTTCTGCTCTACCCTGCCCCTGTGCGGTTGTGCCCCTGGGCCTCCCTGTTGTCATTGGTGACCATGTCTGCCACTGTGCTTCTAACTCAGCAGCTGGAGGTCACCTGTGGGTGCCCCAGGCACACCAGGAAGATAGGTAGGACAGCCACCCTGTGGGATCTGCAGATTATTTAGGGGTAGGGAGGAAGGAGTGCTGATCTGTTCATAGACACCGAGTAGCCTCCTCCTGCTTCCTTCCAGCTGACACGGATCCATCGTGGAAAAGTCATGTCAGTTAAATAAGTCATTTCCCCAGGGAGTGAGAGTCACTTTAAGCTTTTTTGAAAGCACACATTCCCATTCATCAGATTCTTCCTTGCTGACCCCAGAGGCTCGTGACCCATTCACCCTGTTCTGTTCAACAGGATGGAAGGGGTGAGGAGGCCTCCTAGGACTTGGCTGCCTTGGCCCTTGGGGACTCAGCACACCCCATCAGTTCTTCCTCCTCTGTGGCCATTCCTCTACTGTTAGGGTATGCGCTGTGCTCATCCTGGAAGATTTCTTTCCTTGACTTTCCGTGACGTTGCCTAAAGAAGGTTTTACTACTTAGTGACACGTTTGTGCCTGGTCTTTGGCTTCAGGGACAAAGAGAAGAGTGGCAGCCAGCCCGCCCGCCTGGACCATGTGCAGGACAGGAGGGCCTTAGCCCTCAAAGCCCACCAGTCGGAGACTCACCTGCCCAGAGGTAGGTGTGTGGGAGTCTCAGGGAGGAGGGTGGTAGTGTGACCCTAGTTGCTCTCGGGCTTCTCCTGCCTGAACGAGCCACCGGCTCTGAAGACTCCATACCTGCAGCCTGGAGGGGACATTAGCAGAGCTGCGTGGTTGTGGCACACCAAGCTCAATGCTTTGTCATTCAGGCATTTAAGTCCCATACCCGGCCTTCAAAGTGGGCAGTTCTCCTCATTTTGCAGTCGAAGAGACCGAGGAACTATTAAGGAAGAGGGTGGTCACCTAGCATTTGCATCCAGGCTTTTTACATTGCAAACCCTTTTGGTAAGTGGTGGGCATCATGAAAGAAGAAGAGCCTGCTCCTTGGTGCTCCCCACCCCCACCCCGTGTACCGTGCCTCAGCTGGTCCAGGACTGCCGACAGAGCAACTGTCCACCGACACCTTGCCGCTTCTCTGCTCTTTTCAGGACGGGGAGGGTGGTGGAGTGTAGGACTTGGGGAAGCCATCAGCATTCATGGGGCGGTTTTTCATTTCTTTTGTATGTAACCTTCCATGGGAACACAGTGATTTTCCCTAGTTCCCCTTTGTAAACTGTTTCTGTGAGCCTGATCTCGGCGTGTCTGTCTCCCGTCCTTGCCTCTCTTGCTGACATCCACCCGGACTTTGAGAGTGACTCAGAGCTCTTCATGCTCTGTGGCTGGAGACTTCTGTGCCTGGTATTCACTGCCCAAGACGTGTTTTCCTGTTCTGACTGCCCCAACCTGCTGTGACCATAAAGTGGTGTTACAGCCCAGCCCCTGGGGTTGAGACTCCAAGAGTGAGGTGGAGCCTTCAGAGTGTCCTAGACCGCCACAGACCAGACCTGGTATGAGAAAGTCACTGTGCTTTCTTTTGTGGCAGAGAAGGCAACCCAAGGGCATGGAGTGAGAGCTGGGAGCTGTCACTCCTGTTCTGTTTTCTGTTCTCCAGACAACTGAGCTTTCTCTGACCTTCTCCCTCCACAGGCTGCAAGCTGCCCCCTCAGTCTTCAGGTATGGACACAAGCCCTTGCCCCAACTCCCCCGTGTTCAGGACTGGCAGCGAGCCCACTCTGAGTCCGGCGCTGGTCCGACGGTTCTCTTCAGACGCTAGGGCAGGGGAGGCGCTGAGGGGATCAGACAGCCAGCTGTGCCCCAAGCCACCCCCAAAGCCCTGCAAGGTGCCCTACCTCAAGGCTTCCCCCTCTCCGTCTGCCTGGCTCAACTCAGAGGCCAACTACTGTGAACTGAACCCTCCTTTTCCTGTGGGCTGTGACAGGGGAGCCAAGCTTCCCTCACACGCTCACAGCTGCCATGTGGAGCTGCTGACAGCCAAACAGAATGGGGCATCAGGTCCCCGGAACTCTGGTGTCAACTACTTGATCCTCGATGGGGATGACCAAGCGAGACCTTGGGATCCACTGGCAGCACAGACGGATGAGGGTGCGGAGGACAAGACCACATTTGTGCCACCTCTCATGGAAACTGTGTCCTCATTCAGACCCAATGACTTTGAGTCCAAGCTCCTTCCTCCAGAGAACAAGCCCTTGGAAACTGCCATGCTGAAGCATGCAAAAGAACTGTTCACCAACAACGATGCCAGGGTCATCGCACAGCACATGCTGAGTGTGGACTGCAAGGTCAGTGTTGTGTGGCTGGCCCCTTCCCACAGCATAAGGCTTGTAAGGAGGTCTACCTGGCTGTACTCTGCCTTGCCAAGTAGATACTTTTGTCATAGGGGAAAGCCAGAGGAGAATGCAGGTGTGGAGATTTACTTACAGGGTGGGGACCACCATCAGGACAACCTTTGCCCATCAGGAAACTGGTAAACTTCACCTTGGACAGAGGGAGAGCAGGCCTGCCCCTGAACCCAACCTGCTGGTGACAAGAGCTTCTGTGAATCTTCCTCCTCCTCCTCTTCCTCCTTTTCCTCCTCCTCCTCTTCCTCTTCTTCTTCCTCTTCCTCCTCCTCCTCTTTCTCCTCCTCCTCCTCCTCCTCTTCTTCCTCCTCCTCTTCCTCTTCTTCCTCCTCCTCCTCCTCCTCCTCCTCCTCCTCCTCCTCCTCCTCCTCTTCCTCCTCTTTCTCCTCCTCCTCCTCCTATCTGGTGCTTAGTTAAGAATTCTCCTCAGGCCTGTCAGAACTGGAACAGCTGGAGGTGAAGGAGTTTAGCTGAAAGCCTGGTTTCAGGAGTTGCAGGGCCCTGGCTATCTTATGCTATGATGCATTATACTTACCTATATGCCATATTTATTTTATTATTGATACAATCTCTAGGATAATAATCTTCAACTGGATCTTTTTGTTTGTTTGTTTGTTTGTCTTTTTACAAGAATTGTTTAAATTAGAAAGATTGTAAGATGAACATTAGAAGAAAAGATAAAATCATACAAAATCCAGTTTCCTGGGCCGGAAACTCTCAGCTCAGCAGGTATATGTAATGACTGCCAGGACACGACCTGAATAGTCCCCAGAATCCACGTGGGTGAGAGAGAGTACAAGGTGACCTCTGACCTACACACAAATCATCACACATACACACAGAGAGACAGAGAGAGAGAGAATAAATAAATGTAATAACAATCTTAAAACTCAGGCTGGAGAGATGGATCAGAAGACCCTAGTTTGATGCCAGCACCCACGTGGCACTCATAACCCTGTGTAACTCCAGGTCCAGGAGGTCTTGCTCCCTCTTCTGGTGTCTGTGGGCACCAGCCACACATGTATTGTACAGACACACATGCAGGCAAAACACCCATACACATAAAATAAAAAATTAAAAACTAATTTAAAAAGTTCAGTTTCCTAATGATCACCACTGACAACACTTGGTATGTGGAATACCAGGCCCATTAGATTTGTAAATAACACTTGTTTACCATACACAGATACAGTTTCAAGCCTGGGACTCTGATTCCACATCTACACATTTCATCTTCATTTTTTATATGGGCAGTGACCTGTGTTCATAAGCTCTTAGTAGATCTTAGACAACGGGCATTGTGGGCTTAACCCACCTTCTCAGTATACAGTAGTTAATTAATCATTGGGCATTTAAATGACAGAGAAGGCCTCAGTGAAATCTGAAGTCCCATTTCATTCAGCTCAGAGAAGGCCGTGAGTTTCAAAGGTTAGGATTGGTTCAAGAGCTGGATCTCCCTTCCCAGTGTCAGGAATCTTAGCTGGAAATCTAATCTCCTAGCAATCCCCTAGGGAGTTCTGGAGCTGATAAAGGACTCCCAGAATAACCTGAAGAACCACTCAATACCTGTTGGCTATTCTGGGTAGAAAAAGCCCTTTTCTTGAATCCAGGGCTGGAAGGGTAACTATAACTAGTTAGCTTGTGTAGGTCGGTGCCCATGGTTGAGGGGGTCGTCCATGCTGGTAGACCAAGGAGGGGGTGTCCCAGCTAAGCAGGCCCCAAGGGGAGAGCCGAGAAACAGGACTGCTGTGAAAGAACAGGCCTTGTTGACTCCGTTGGCTGGGCATCCTTGGCCAGAACACACGGGTGGGCAGATAATTTGCCATATTAAATCCTTGCCTTACTGTCCTGTGGCAAGAGGATTGAGAATTTCTGTCCCAGCAAGTCAGTCATGCTGGGCCCCGGGTCGGAATGTTCAGCACCATGCCAGGAGGCCAGAGGTGAGAGAGATTCACACCTAGTGTGAGCCTGCCTGCCCACCCCCACCCCTTGGAGGAAGCCCCTTGTGCACACAGGGGTCGTATTTACAGAACACCTCCTCCTCTGGGAGCAGTGAGCCCTTGAGTGTCTAGGAGGAGGAAAAGGGGAGATGTCTCCTCACCCTTCCCAGGTCTGGAACCTTCCCACTGCTTTTGACCGGCTTGAAAGGAGAGCCCAAGTCTGACGTCACCTGACAAGCACGCAGGCCTCCCTTTCCCACCCTGTGCGTTTTATCCTCCTGATGGGTCTCCTCCCATATCTGTCTTCGGGAAGACCAGCTTCCTGGGAGTCCCCTGCAAGCCAGGAGAAACCAGCCTTGACTGTTCACCCTAGCCTCCCAGGCAAGGCTGGGTTCAGCCCTCCACATATTTCCCTCCACCACCCTTTCCTAGCTTTTTTTTCCCAGAACTACCAGGCACAGCTAGCGTTTCCAACAGGAAAATTGTTTCCCAGCCCAAATGTAGCAGCAATGAGATGAGGCCACCCAGGAACCACAAGCAGGCATGGAGCAGCATCTGGGTCCCACGTGCCCATTCCCACCCCAGCACGTGTTTCAGGCACAGCTGCTTATTACGGGCATCAGGGCAGTGGGTGGTTCTGAGTACACTGGACGCTGGAGCCCATCAGGATCCAGCACCCCCAACTCACGGGCCCCTCCCACCCGCTGGTGGGCACTGCTTGTTCCTTACCCACCCTGGTGGAGCACAGCCACTCTCCCACCTACTGTGAAATCCAGTAGTCAAAAACTTTGCCTTTAGGGATGAGTTCAAACCCCACCACTGCCCATTAGCTGCATGGCCCTCATTCTCTCTCCATCTGTGGGATGGAGTACCACTACCCACGTGGTCAGTGAAGCCCCAGTCACGTTGCCTGGCCAGAGCAAGCACTAGGTGTTGGTTACATATTCAGCCTCAACTAAGCAACTGCTGTCACCTGTATCCTGGACTTCTGTCTGGTGGGAAGGGGTTAAGAGAGAAAGTGATACAAGAACCTGGTCTACAGCAGGGCTGGGAAATGCTCTGTGCAGGGTGGGTGGACTGCTAGGCAAGAGCCTGAAGCTAGAGATTAGGGCAGCTGAGATGAATTTACAAGGCTGAAGAGTTGGCAAGGTGAATGCAGAAAGTGTCTGGCAGGTGGCTAGGAGGCACGCGTGCCAGGATTTCTGTCAAAAGCCATGGGGAGAGAGGTTGGTCTAAACAGGATTCATTTCTGGATTAAAGAGGAGAATGGTGGGTTAGGAAGGGCCTGATTGCCTTTGTAAGTTTCTTTTTCTGAGCTCATACAGGATCCTGCTGTTATAGCACTTTTTACCATCGAGTTAGGGAAACAAACCCATGGGTCTGTGGGTGCAGGTCTGAGTCCTCTGTGCTGTGGACAGCAGAGCCAGCACAGCCAGTGACTGGGCCTGGCCTCTTGGTAACTGAGAAGAGGGCCAGGCCAGGGACCCACCAGGGCTCCTGCACACTGCAGTGGCCTTGAAGTGGAGTGTGGAGGAATGGGGTCCAGAGGCTTCACAGAGTGATGGCAAGGGAGACTTGGAGGGTAGAAGGAGGGCATTTATGCCACCCTGCCCTGCCAAGGTAGGGGCGGCCCACAGTAAACACTGCCTCTCCCTCCTCTATAGTCCCCAGAGGACTTAGGCCCCAAGTGTGGGCTCCACATCCCTTAGTCCTCTAGCTTGGCCCTGGAAAGTACGTGTAGCCCAGGAAAGGGATCTGATGATGGCTGACTTACACTTAAGTCAGAATGGAGGCTTCTTGCTCTCAGAACGGAGCCCCCAGAATGCCGACTAGTGCTTCCAGAAGAAAAAACTGTCAGTGGTGAGCCCTTCAGTCTTATTGAGTAGATGGTATGGGTTACAGTGCACCCCAAAGATAGAGGGCTTAGAATCTCTGGCAGGATGATGGTCTAAACTCGTGAAAGGCCATCATATGGAATGCCTTGTGGTAATCAAGGTAGAACTCTCTTTCCTGAGATCTGGACAGAACTGGCCCCTTTCCACATGGCCATTGATTCTCAGCTTGTATTTTCAAATAGTCATTTGAATCCTTGGCAAAGCCCTTGAGGAAGGCGAATTGAAACTGCAGTGATGAGCTGAGACTGAAGCCTGAAAACCGTCCCGGGCATCACTACTAGACAGCCGTCCTCAAGCTGATCCCCCAGGGCTGACTGATGATAGTGACCTTGCTCGGCTGCAGAAGCTTAAGGCCAGGTTTCACCTTGCTGAACGTGCAGACATTTGTGTGTGTGTGGTGGGGGGCATATTATAACGATCTTTGCACTGCTTGCATTCGTGGTGTGATTATGGCAGAGGACAGCCCACCAGATGAAGCACAGGAACCGTCGTGTGGCAGCGACATGTCCAGACCTGGTTAGCCCCACTGACCCCCAGGGTCCCACTGCAGTGTGTCAGTGAGCTACCATGGCCCCAGTTTAGAGACACGCTGAGTCCACTGACACTCTTCAGCATGATGTGTACCTAGAAATGGTCAGGTCTAAGATCCAATTCCATTAAACTGCCATTAGACACATTAGAAACAAGGTGGTAAAAAGAACACACTATAAGAAACTCAAAGAACAAATTTAATCAATGAATGAAAAAGAAAAGAATTGGGTTGAGATGAGAGCTGGCTCAGACAAAGATTTTCTTTCAGGAAAATCTCTCTGGAGGAGACGTGGGTGTATTGGTTTCAAATCATCACATATGTTTATAATGGTTTCCAGCCGTAAGGTGCACTTACTGCACCCAGGAGAGGCGTAATTAGGGGCAACAGCAGCCAGCCATGGCTGTTCAGTGAGAACATGAATGGCAAAGCCCAGAGCAGAGGGGAGCTTGGACGGAACTCTGCTTTTCCACTGAACAGACTGGTAGGCTCCACACACATTGTAGCTTTGCTGTTGGCAGCAAAATGTCTCTCCAGGATCCAGGCTGTGTCAGGCCAAAGCTCAAACAAATGATTAATTCCTTGGCTGGGCATGAATGCATGCCACATCTGCAGGTTGTAGAGACCATTTAGGAGTTCCCTCAGTCTTTTGCCCACTAAGCAAGGAAGCATTGTGTGTGTGCGTGTGTGCGTGTGCGTGTGTGTGCGTGTGTGTGTGTGTGTGTGTGTGTGTGTGTGTGTGTGTGAGGTAGTACATACGAGGGTACATATGCACATGTTAGAGAGTGGAGGTCAGAGGACAACCTCAGGTGTCCTGAGGTGCTATCCACCTTGTTGCTTGAGAGACAGTCTCTCACATGGACCTAGGGCTTGCAAACTAGGTAGGCTGACTGGCTGGTGAGCCCCAGGGATCCACCTGTCTCTTCCTCCTCTGTGCTGAAGATTAAGGCCACACCACCATGCTTGGCGTTTTGCACGAGTCCTAATAATCACACCCAGGTTCTCAGGCTTGTACCGCAAGCAGTTTATGGACCGAGCTATTTTCCCAGCCCCTCACCCAGTTTTATATCTTATTATGTATATTAAGATTATGCTGTCACTCAAAGAAATACAAGCGCGTTCTCTCTGCAGCCACAGGGTTTCCATGGACTGTATTTCTTTCCTTATGCTAAATTAACACTGCGGCCAACCCACTTCCTGATCCAGCGAATTTCTACTTGGCTCCTGACAGGTTGCTAGGATACTAGAAGTCTCTGAAGACATGAAGAGGAGCATGGGTGTGAGCTCAGGACTGGAACTCATTACCTTGCCTCATGGACGCCAGCTGCGCCTGGACATTATAGAAAGGTGAGCATGCAGTCTCTGCGTTTCCCACCCTTGCAGACATCTGTGCAGCAGGATGCAGAGGGAGAAAGGAGCAGCATCAGCCTGTCCTGGAGTCACGTCACTCCAGGGTCCACACGGCTCTTCTCCAGCCTGAGCTGTAGAATACCTGGAGATGAGCAGACAGTGTGAGTCAGGGACATCACACCTTCCTGGCCTGTTCTTGAGTGGGGGCTGGAGAGTGGCTCTGAAGCTATGGCATGGCTGCAGCTGGAACACCACACCTTCCTTTCCTGCTGTGCTCTACCTCTCATGAGCATCTCACTTTGTCTCTGAAGCTTCAGACCTCTTGATCAATCAGGCAGGATTGGGAGACTGACAAGAACGGATTCTGACCTTTCTTTTAAGGGGTAGACAGCAGGAAAATTATGAATCCCAGGGCTCTGAAACCATGCTGCCATTTTTCAAAACCACTGCAAGCCCTGGGTGCTTAGTCTCCTTTCTTGTTGCATACTAAATTACCCTGGCAAATGCATCCAAAGAAAGCGTTTATTTAAGTTCACAGTCCTACATGGTGGGAAGCAGGAACTTGAAAGATCTGGTCACACTGTGTCCACAGTCAGGAAGCAAAGATCACTCACTGCCTGTCAGCTGCTGCTCAGTGCCCTTCTCCATTTGTACAGTACAGGATCCCCACTGGGGGACACTGCCACCCACTGTGGCAGGTCTTCCTGCCTCAGCTAAGAAAATCCCCCAGCGGCCCATCTACCAACTGATTTTAGATTCTCTCAACTTGACAGTACTGACCATCCCACCAGGTGTCCATTAAAACACACACATGCCTATAATCTCAGCACTTGGGAGGCTGAGGCAGGAGGATCAAGGCCAGCCCATAATGAAGCCCTTTCTGAAACAAGCAAACAAAACCATGCTCCTGAACATGGAATGCTTAGAGATGAGACGTGCTTTTAGACAAAAAGCACAAGACTAGATTTTCATATTACCACAAAAGCTGGCCCTTTGCGCGTGTGCACACACACACTCACTATTGTGCAAACTATTTCCCAGTAGCCATGACTAATTTGTATGGCTTCCGTGATAGTCTCAGGTATAGCCCTGACCAGTTGAGTTTGCAGGGAATGTGAGCAAACCACTGACTGTTTCCGCTGCTGTACATGGGTGGCAGGTGCAGCTGAGAGATGAAAACTTTTAAAGTTTTAGTGTTTAAGTATAAATATCCACATGTGCTAGCAGCTGTTGGCCTCTAGGAAGCAAAGGCTTTATTTCACATAACTTTACAAAGATGAGCATGGGATTACATGTCTGTAATCCCAGCAATGGGGAAGCAGAGGCAGGAGGATCACAATTTTGAGGCCAGTCTGTCGTATATACAGTCAGTTCAGGCCAGCCTGGGCTGTATATGGAGACATGGAGGGTACCTTTGTCCTCGCTGGGGTGGGGTGGGGATCGGGCATCAGGAGCAGGAGAGGTGTCTTGAAAGTGCCCACTGCCATCTTTGTTCAGGCAGGTTGGGGTGTAAGGCTCTGGGGAATTACATGTCCCATTTCTGAGCTGCCTGCTTTTTCCTGACAAGACTTCTCAGTTCCAACCTCCTCTTCCTCCTCATGCCCAGCAGCAGCACATCTCACTTCCCCTGTGCTGCCTGGGCGGAGCGGTCTTTCTCACTTCCTCATCCCTAGTGGATACACTACAGTCTGAAATCTCCAGAGATTTTTTTTTTTATTGGCCGAGAGGTGTGCTGGAGCCTGAGCTCTGAGCCTAAGCCACAACCAGCAGCCATGGTGCCACTCTCTTGCCTGTTTTCTGACTTCAGCTCATGTCAACATCCCTTTCCTTTTGTTGTCTAGAATCTTGCACCCTAACTTGTCTCCTGTCCATATCTGACTGTGGGATCTACCCATAGAGCCAGGGGGATACTTTGATTAGTTGCCGTGTGTTTCCTAGATAAGGGTCAAGGTTGAAGGAATCTTGGCTTGCCCAATGACTTCATTTTCTTACTCTTGAGTCAAATACAAAACTACCCTTGACTTCTGATTTACTACCTCATTCCTGGGGTGTCCTTCTGGTAACACATGAGTACTTCTAGCTGCTAGCCGTTGACATGTAACCCACACACTGAGTCCTACACACACACACACACACACACACACACACACACACACACACACATACACACACACCACAGCCTTCTGGTAACATGTGAATACCAATAGCTGCTGGCCACTAACATGAAAGCTACAGATGAGCCTCCCTCCCCACCCCCATCCCTACCCCCCACACACGTAAAGACACTTGGAAACAG
This sequence comes from Onychomys torridus, assembly GCF_903995425.1. NCBI lineage: Eukaryota > Metazoa > Chordata > Mammalia > Rodentia > Cricetidae > Onychomys > Onychomys torridus. The sequence continues at coordinate 97,923,710 of NC_050448.1, forward strand.
CAGAGCTCAGGACCTAGGTAGGCACAGAAGGAACACAGCAAGGAGCAACAGCCCCAGCTATAAGCTTTCAGAACAGTGTAACCCTGGAGTTTCAAAGACACATGGTATCTTAGGAGTCACAGCTACACATTTACCTCCAGCAATTGCATAGTAGCCTAGGAAATTAAGAGTACTTTGACCCAGTGCAGTGAATTCCTGGGGTTAGATTTACAGAGGGAAAGAAAGAGGTCACTATCTGAGCTTCCCGACACTGACTGACCCTGTTCATAGGGTCCCATTGTCATGTACAGAAAAGTCACCCCATTTCCTGCCCTGAGTCTCTTAGTTTGACCCCTGTAGTTTAGGGTGAAAAAAGGGAGACTGGGGTTGTGGATGCTGTGTTATTAGGGTCTGACCCTAGCAAATCCTGCCTGGCCTCCAGTCTTTGTCCACCTCTCCGATCACTCTGTGGCATCTGTTCTGGGACTGCAGAACACCCTTCTCCTCTCCTCTTGTTCTAATACCCATGACATCTTTCTGGATCATATATAGTCTCTTTTGTTTTCATTTTTTTCCCATTCCTCACTAAGTGGTGGTCCCAGTCTTCCTTGGGGATAGCATCCCATTTGTTGGGTGGCCCAGTATCTCCTTAATAAGCTTTTCATAGTAGGAGAGGGAGCATGTAGCCACGTGCACTTCTAAGGTCCTCTTCATGCTCTCATGTGCAGGGCTGAGCCTGGTTATATCCAAGGGAATCTTACTTTCTGAATCCATACTGCATTCTCTGCCTGGTGTGGGATGGGCTTTACTGGGATCAACTTTCCAAACTGGCTCCTAGCCAGTGGCACACAAATAATCCTCTTCTGGATGACTAGCGCCATTTTCTCCTCATCTTGTTGACCTGAGCCTGACTCTTGGTCTTCTCCCACTTAGACACAACACCATGGCCATTGGCATCGCTGTGGACATTCTGGGCTGCACAGGCACTTTGGAGAACCGAGCAGGTACCCTCAATAAGATCATCCAGGTGGCAGTGGAACTGAAAGATGCCATGGGAGACCTCTATTCTTTCTCAGCCATCATGAAAGCCCTAGAGATGCCTCAGGTGAGATGCTGGCTTTGTGCAGCCTCCCACACAAGTGTGCATTCAACACTGTGCAGAGTTCTGTTCATCTATACCATGTATGTCTGACTGCTCCAGCCAGTCTCTAAAGATAAACTGAACTTTAGTGAAAGCTGCCTTGGTTAGAGGCAGCCAAGAGTATCGTCCTCGGTATTTTGGCTCTGTTCATAAAAGCTTTGGTAACTGCTTACAGTCTACATCTCATCTTTGATATGTAATGACAAGAATTAGCTCTACTAACAAGCGATATTCCTGAAGAACCAGTTAGGACAAGACCCCATGCTGGAGTGTATAGCATGGCAGAGGCTGCATCTATTTGGGTAATCAGGAATGTGGCCAGTTTGGGTAATACCTTGGGGAAACCAAAGCATTTAAGGAACTTATATCAGAGAGTCCCTACACCAGCAGTTCTCAACCCATGGGTCATGACCCCTTCTACAAGGGTCATATATCATATATCCTGTATATCAAATATTTACATTACAGTTCAGTTATAAAGTAGCAATGCAAATAATTTTCTGGCCGGGGGTCACCACAACATGAAGAACTGTATTAAGGGTCGAAGCATTAGGAAGGTTGAGAACCACTATCCCAGACTGATTGTTTCAAAGTATCTCCCTCAAATTACTTAAGACAGATGGCTAGCTCTCTCACTTGCCATGCAGCTCCCCAGAGAATGTCTCAGGTCTGGCTTCTGACTTTGCATTGACAGATGTTGGATGTTTTCAGAAGGATGTCAAATAGAATGGGCCTCCTAGAAGGAAGCTAGGTCTTCTGTCCTCCCTTGCGTGAGTGCTTCAAGAACTTGGAGTAGTCAGTTGAGTCCTGCAAGCCAGGTCAGACCAGCAGCATCAGCACTGCTGGGTCTTTATCTGGACTGTTTGCTAGACACCGATTATCTCTGAAATCCTGCCAGGTGCGCATAAACATTCGTCCTTGCCACTTAGGGACACAGCTGCAGTCACATGTCCTGGAAGTCAGAGCATGCTTGGCACATAATTTCCTTCATTAAAAAGAGCGACCACCTTAAAAGCAAGATGCTGAATAAATTAAGTACCCTTACCAGAAACTTCTTGGAATCATGTGGTAGGAGAGAACCCACTCTCACACACAAAATAACTATAAATGTGATAGTTACTTTTAGGCCTTTATGTTTTCAAAGTATGTACAGGCAAACACATGCAAGCATTTAAGAGTTGTGGGATGCGTCATCAGAACTGTGCAGAATAGAGGGCTTACATTTTTCTCTCAACTCACAACTGCTTCTGACATTGCCATGAACATCTATTACCTATTCCAAACTTTAAGCAGGAAGGTAACTTTTAAAAAGCAGCTTTCTGAAATAATAGCTTCTCCTTCTTCCAGATCACAAGGTTAGAAAAGACATGGACTGCTCTACGGCACCATTACACTCAAACAGCTATCCTCTATGAAAAGCAGCTGAAGCCCTTCAGCAAAGTCCTGCATGAAGGCAAAGGTGAGGGCAGAGTGAGTGCTGGGGCTGCTCCTTTAGTAGTTCCTAATCTGTTGTCAAGCTTTTAACGGGGCACAGGTAAGGCCCTGTCATCGGCAAGGCTGATGCTGGCTCCTCCAATTTTATAACCACACAATGGCCTTGCATGTACAGATCTGCAGTTGCTAAATAAAATACAGACTACCAGTTGGTTTATTAGCTGTCAACAAAACATAATACGGAACGTTCCTCCTCAATCCTCAGAGTCCACAAATGTCTCACCAAGCAGTGTATCGGTCCCACTGCTGATGCCTCTTGTGACCTTAATGGAACGCCAGGCTGTCACTTTTGAAGGAACTGACATGTGGGAAAAAAATGACGAGAGCTGTGAAATTATGCTGAACCACTTGGCAACAGCCAGGTTCATGGCTGAGGCTTCGGAGAGCTACAGGATGAATGCGGAGAGGATCCTGGCAGGTAGGAACTTGTTTCTGGAATCCTCTCTCTGTGAGGATTAGAATGAAGAAATTAAAAAAAAAGGCATGAATGCCCTCAGTTAGAAAATGACCAACGAGAAGAGATTAAGTATATAGACACTCCATTTCTTATGTCATTGCTCATTACTTCCCATTTCAATAATGTCTAAGAACACACAAAGAAAGGGGTTGCATTGTGTGTGTGTGTGTGTGTGTGTGTGTGTGTGTGTGTGTGTGTACACGTACACGCACCTGTGTGGAAGCTAGAGGTCAACCTCAGATGTCTTTCTTCAGGTACTGTACACCCCTTTTTTGAGTCAGCATTTCTTACTGGCCTGGAACTTAACTATGGAAGCTAGGCTGGCTGGCCAACAACATCCCAGGGATCCTTCTATCTCTGTCTCCCCACAATGGGAATTAGAGGTACATACATGCCTGCCTTTAACAAAACAGTGTCTTGATTGTATGTGTCTGTTTGTAGGTATGTATATAGCATGAGCGAAGGTGCACGGGGAGGCTGGAGGCATCATCCTGTTGAGCTAGTTACAGGCAGTTGTAGGCCACCTGACACAGGTGCTCAGAGCCAAACTCAGGTCCTCTATAGCAGTGCACATTCTGAGCCACTCAGCCATCTCTCAGCTGACCATGCCCAGTTGTTTTTTTTTTAAACATTTCAATTTTTTATGAGTACTGTGTTTATGTAATTTCTATCATACACATACTCTTACTCACTTTCATCTGTCTCCATATGTAGACAACTTTAATTATTGTTACACACAAGCACGCACAAAGATCTATCTATAAATACAATCTACTGAGTCCACTTAGTGTTGTTTATATGTGCATGTGTTCAGGGGATTGGATAACCTAACAGGGAGCTTGTTCCTTGAGGGGACTGATTCTTCTTCTCTCAGCCATTCTCAGCACTTCATCTAGGGGTGGGGCCGTGTGAACTTCCCCATCCACTATGGGATGTCAGCTGGTGTTGCCATTGTATAGGTCTAGTTTCCATGACCTATTTTTGAGATTTCATGGCTGCCACTCCTTGTATGTAGAAGATAGCACCTCATAGCATATATCTGGTCCTCTGGCTAATATACTCTTTCCACATCCTCTTCCTTGATGTTCCCAGAGCCTTAAGTGTAGAGAATGGGTTGTAGATCATCAGCTGGGAGATGGGCAGCCCACAGTCAACTGTTCTCTATATTTGACCACTTGGATTTCTGTTGAGGGTCGCCATCTGCTGCAGAAAGCAGTTGTTTTGATGAGGGCGAGAGCTACACCTATCTGTGGGTGTAAGAGTTGATATTAGAATGCAGTTGGGAAGTATACTGGTTTAGGAAAGTGGTAGTAGTATGTTCTCCCCTGACCTCATCAGCCATAGATAGTTGGCTAGGTCAACAGTACCAGGCCTGAATTCCCTCCTACTGAGAGGGCCTTAAATCCAATTAGATGCTGTTGGTTACCTCTAAGATGCCACTTCTGAACCCTTGGAGATATTGTGCTACAATAGTCAAAGTTGTGGCTCGCAGGCTTTACAGCCGAGTAGGGCTGTTAATGGCGTTTCTTCCTTGGCAGCTTGCATAGCACCTTCAGATACTATGAGAGCCCATCCTCAGGGAGGCAGCTTCCAGGTCAGTCCCAGCTCGATTCCTCAAGGTCCTGTGTCTAAAGTATGTGGTATCTTCAGCAACAGGGTCTTACCTTCAAGTTCTGGGAGTCAATTGAACCCCTTGACCAAAGACTAAAAGAAGGGTTTCCTATGACACTGGGGTTTGTTAGACAGACTATGGTTCTTGGAGGGAGCATTATCACCCCTGGTAGCACACCTTCATTTAAATTATACACATACACTAACATAAGTAAACATAAGCTATGTTTCCCTACAGCTTTTCCAATCATTCTTAGTGTCCTTTAACTGGGAATGGGGTGGGAGAAAGGATAAAGCACCCCCTCCCTCTTATAGTACCTGTGTCGTCCTGTCCTGCTCTCTAGAGCTCCCACACAACTCACCACGGTCTCTTTTCATGAGGCATTTGTCTTTCCTGGTCTTGGTTACTCCTGTCAGAATAGTATTTCCTAGTTACCTGCAAAATTCATTATTTCACTTTCTTTTACAGCTGGATAGTGTTCCGCAGAATCGCGCGCGTGTGCGTGCGTGCGTGCGTGCGTGCGTGCGTGCGTGCGTGTGTGTGTGTGTGTGGTGTGTGTGTATCACATTTTCATTATCCACTCATCAGCTGAAGGACATTTAGGTTGTTTCCATTTCCTAGCTATTGTGACTAGAGCACAGTGAACATGGCTGAACAAGTATCTGTGGAGTAGGATGCCAAGTACTTTGGGCATATGCCAAGGAGTGGTATAGTTGGATCATATGGAAGATCTACTTTTAGTTTTTTGAGAATCCTTCACAATAATTTCCACAGTGGGTGCACCAGTTTACAATCCCTCCAGCATTTATTTTTTAAAAAATCTTAGCTATTCTGACTACCCATTACGGGGTAAGATGAAATCTCAAAGGCAGTTTTGATTGCGTTTTCCTAATTGCTGAAGATGAACACTTTTTAGGGTACTGGTCATTTTTGTTTCTTGAGGACTCCACAGCACATTTTTAAGTTGGGTCATCTGTCTTCTTGACTCTGTTTTTTGAGATCTTTGTCGATTCTGGATATGAATCCTCTGTCCAAAGCGTTTTTGTATTATGATGCCCATTTGTCAAGTCTTTATGCTTAGTTTTTGAAGTGCACGTGGAGACTGAATTCAGGCCCTGTACTTCCACAGCAAGCACTTTACTGGCTGAGCTATCTTCTGTATATGTTGGAAGATATTCGTTATCACTATTCGAACTCATCCCCAAACTATGTCCTGTCATTCCTGATAATCTAGGGGTCCTGTATTCCTTTCTTCCATGTTCTATCAAGGGGTAGAATAAATAAAGAGCAGAGTCAAGAAGAATGAATATCCACCAGTAGCCACCACAGGGTGTTTTATCTAGACTTGTCTGTGCTCCTCTTCCTTCCTAGTTAGCCTGCTCCAAGTGTCCCCCACACCCAGGAAAGTGCTATCTAAACTGAACGTCCTTAAGCTCTGTAGAAGAAGATAGATTATCTATCTTCCTCAGACAGATTGCTAAACATTCATCACAGGTGTGCTGTGTGTGCTGCACCGAGCTAAATGGTGGTCCTCAAAGTGCTCAGAGGCATCTCAACAGGTATCTCAGCACACAGTGGCAAGTGCAGAGAATGCCATGGAACACTTGGGAAACATGATTTGCTCAGAGAGGCAGCATGTGGGGATAACTTCCAGAAGAAAAGAAACTCCACTGTTTTTGTTACAGCTGTGCTGTTTGGTGACACAGGGTCTCATAGATCCCAGACTGACCTCAAATTTGCTATCTAACCAAGGATGACCTTGAACTTCTCGATCCTTCTGCTTCCATCTCCCAAGTGCTAGGATTATGGGTATATGTGAGCCACCAAGTCTGATTCATGCATTGCTGGGGATTGAACCTAGAGCTTCATGCATGCTAGGCAAACATTCTAGCAAGTGAGCCATGTCCTCAGCCTCCTTTATTATTAAAACACAAAAGTCATTTGCCAGAAAGCAGAGATAGGCTGAGTTAGGAATTCTACCCAGCAAGTAAAACCCTGAATTCTGAGAGAGCTCAGGGGGAGTGGGAAGTCCAGTGCCTAAGCCTGAACTAGTATGAAGTGTAAATTGGAGGATGGCCAACTACACTGAAGACCCAGGGGGCTGCAGCGCGGGAGGGGTTTAAACTGAGTCACCTTGGTGACATGGAGGATGGCTGCGGCCCTGAAGGAAAACAGCCTCCTTAGGAAGGAAGCAAGTGTTAGACCAAGAACTCAGCCAAGGCATCTATTTGTCAAACCCTTCAAGGTACTGTGCCGGCCAAAAGAGGCCTATCAATTTCATTTTAAAAGAATGCTGTTACCTCAGAGCTACACTTTAGGACTCTTCCTCTGCGTTGTGAGTGCAGATCCTTGTTGTTCTCACAGAGTGCTCAGGGGCTAGGGAAATGGCTCAGTCAGCAGAGGACCTGACATCAACCTCCAGAGTCCACATAAGAAGCCAGGGATGGTAGTTACTGTGTGTGTTTGTACTCTGAGCACTGGAGAGACAGGAGGGTCCCCGAGGCCCACTGGCAGCAAGCACAGCCTGTTCCAGGAGTTCCAGGCCAATGAAAGATCCTGTCTCGAAAAACTACAGCAGATAGCCTCTTACTGTGACACACATGTGGACTCACACCAAGTCCTCTCACTCAGGTCTGGCCTTGTGACTCAAATAATTAGAGTATACAGTTCATTAGATAGTAAAGCACCAAGTATATATGACATCGGATATTGCATAATCAGTGCATTTAGATGAACTTAGAGAAAAGTTGCTTGAAGCTAATCTATATAGCTAATCACTTTAGCTCTTATATTTTTCACCTTTTAAAGTATAAAAAAAACTCCTGTAAGAAAACATAAAAGAAACTCATGGTGCAGATTTCTTTGGACATAAAAAATATAAATCCTAACCAAAACATTAAGCAAAAAAGCAAGATACTACTAGGGAAAATACAGTTCAACGTATATCTTAGGAGAAAGACTTACAGCTTAAAGACCTCTTAAAACATGGCGAGTAGCTGGGTGGTGTTGCATGCCTTTATCAGGAGGCAGAGACAGTTGGGTCTCTCTGAGTTTGAGGCCAGTCTGGCCTACAGAGTGAGTTCTAGAACAGTCAGAGCTACACATAGAAACCCTGTCTCAAAAAAACCAAAACCAAAAACCCAAATGAGTAATTTAAATAGCTTAAAGACCTTAAAAACCTAGTGAACAATTTAAATAGACACTACATCAGAGAAGATGCAGAATCGTTAAGGAAAGAAATTGTTTAGGAATAGAAATTTTATCTGCAGTTAGATACCCAAAATGGCTGTAATTAATATTGACAAAACTCAGGCAGAGAGACACTGGAATCTTCATATGTTAAGAGAGAATATAAAACTGAAGAGTTATTACTAGTTCTTTCAAAGTAAACACAGACTTACTTGTATGGCCCAATAACTCTTTGCCTGAAGAAATGAACATCCACAGGGCCTTGTACATGTTGACATTACTCACAGTACATCAATTTAGTGAATGATTAACAGAATCTGATATGTCTATATAAATGCCTATTAATCAACAATTGAATGGAATGTGTTATTGCTAACATGCCACACACAGAACAGTCATACAAAGTGAAAGTACCCTGACCGTACATAGCATATGTAGCTGAAAGCTTTTGTGTCCCACCTGGCCCACGGTCAGGACAAATCTCTCTCACCCGCTAGTCCCACAGCTGCTCAGACCCAAGTAAACACACAGAGGTTTATATTAATTAAAACTGGTTGGCCATTAGCTCAGGCTTACTACTGACTAGCTCTTGCACTTAAACTCAGTCCATTTCTGTTAATCTATATGTTGCCACGTGTTCCGTGGCTTTACCTGTGTGCCATTACATGTTGCTCCCTGGACAGCAGGCTGGCATCTTCTCTCCTTCTTCCCATCTCTCTCTTTGAATTTCCTGCCTGCCTCTAAGCTGCCTTGCCATAGGCCAAACAGTTTTATTTATCAACCAATAAGAGCAACACATATTCACAGCATACAAAAAAACATTGCCCCATCAAACATATCATGTGATTCCATTTCTGTCAGACTTCTAAAGCAGCACAACTCATCTGTAGTTCTCTAGGATGGGGCAGGAACAGAGACTGGCTGCCTGGAAGTACTAGGGAACTAAACTATAAAGTTACTGGCATCAACCAAATTTTACAGTTAAAATAGTTGCATCACAGCAAGTAAAGTTGTTACAAACCAATCCAGACAAGATGCCAGCCAACACTCCTCAAAGGGGACACAGGCCTATGAGTTCTTTGAAGCTGGTCAATGAGGAGTCCTACATTCTTCTATGGAAGCATTTTTAGATTCTGAGAGAGGAGGAAGTTCATGTAATTCTACTGTAAAATAGGAAGGCTTTCCACCCTTTGAGGCAGAACTGGACTTACCTGTTTTCTTTTGATTAGATTTTCAACCAGATGAAGAAATGAGTGAAATCTTGAAGACTGAATTTCAGATGCGATTACTGTGGGGCAGCAAGGGTGCCGAAGTCAACCAGACCGAGAGATATGAGAAGTTCAACCAGATTTTAACTGCACTCTCACGTAAATTGGAACCTCCTTCTGCAAAGCAGGCTGAGCTCTGAGAACTACCCAGAAGTCCTTGGGGTGTAACCGGAAGCTTCTGCAGTCCTGATGGGAATACTCAGCAACCGATAAAGTAATAATGTGCAAATCTAACAAGACAAAGCTTTGAATATCCACAGGATATTAAATGTGTAAACTGCACAGAGCGTACTTATTTATGAATTGTTTAAAATTACTACTGATTTTTAAATGAATGGTAATTTATTATTAAGAGATAACTATTGCTAATGTTGATCAGCAAATTTAAGAAGACATAGCTATGTTGCTGGTTGTTTAATGTCATGGTATTTGACCATCTTAGTTTTAATTTCATGTCATATAAATGTAAATAGAAGCATACAAAAGAAAAGCATGAAACATTGCAGAAGGTATCAGTTATATGATATTCTTTGAATATGAAACTGTAAATAGTAATGAGTGGAAATATATCTTTTTTTGTGAAATGACTGTATGGCTGTCTCTTTAATATTGATTCACCTTAGCATGACAAAGTCTAACTCCTGAATTCTAAGGAACTTTCTTCCCTATTCCCACATTAAACCAAAGTTAACAAAAGTGGTTTGCAAATCTACAGGCTCTGCTGTAAAGACAGAATGAATAGTGAGCCAAAGGAGTCCTGCTTCAAAAGACCTAGGGAAAGTGCTCGCTAACAATTGGACTGAACACCCAGATGTCATCTGCCATTCTATTTCATGATACAATTGGTCTACTACATTGCAAGCCCTCCAAGACACACTTGGAGCAATGCTTTCCTGTTCATAGTTCTTTGGGTATCCTTTAATCCTTTTATGTTACTTTTTGTTGTGCCCAAAATCAACTTGAGGAAGAAAGGGTTTATTTTGGATTATGGCTCTAGAGGGACAGAGAACATCATGGCAGGAGGAAGCTCCAATCTTTTTCATCTACACACAAGGATAAGCAAGAACAGGGTAAGGTGAGGCTATAAATACCGCCCACTCCCAGTGACATACTTCCTCTAGCAAGACTCCACTTCCTAAAGGTTCAATGATCTTGACCTCCCCAAGTACATGAGTGTTTAGGGGATATTTCCACGACACCAACCCAATGAACTCAGAATCTCCATGTGAAGGCAAACCCTAACACTTTTAGGTAAAGTATTTGCTATACTCTGAACGAACTAATCGTTTCCTCTAGCTGATAAATACACAAATCTTATAGGCTCATTTTCTAGGTTTCTGGCTTCCCCAAAAGAATAGTGTCTAGTATTTAAATAGACTTTCTATTATTTTTCCATTTTAAAAATTTTGGAATATAATATTTTAAAGTATTCTGTTACCAACAGTTAACTATGTTTTCCTATCTTTTTGTCGCAACATGGTCTTACCATGTGGTCCTGGCTGGTCTTGATTACAAGAGATCCGCCTGCCTCTGCCTTCAAGTACTGGGACTAAAGGCATGTGCCACCATGCCTGGCTTGTTTATCTTTGAAGTATTTAAATCATACCCCAAGTTTTATGGCCATCAAACAAGTCATGAAGGTTTCTTCACAATACTAAGTAGTCCTTAGAGGACTGACTGGTTAGCTATCACACTGTGACGTGGCCATCTTACATATACTGTCCTAGTTAGCTTCTTTGTTGCTGTGATAAGCAAAGGGTTGGAAATGGTTTATTACAATTTCTAGGTTAGAGTCCATCAGCAAGGCAAGCTGGGCAGGAACTCAACGCTGGAACCTGGAGGAATGCAGAGGCCATGGAGGAATGCCGCCTATTGTCCTGCTTCCTGCTTCTGCCTGAGCTGGCACCATCTACAGAGGGCTGGGCCCTTCCACGTCAATCTTTCATAAAATGTCCCACAGACATGCCCACAGGCCAACCTGATGAAGACAATGCCTCAACTGGGGTTCTCTTCCTGGGTGACTTCTATTTGTGTCAAGCTGACAAAGTAACCAGCACATCTGCCTACCAGCACCAAGTTTGAGTCAGTTTAATAGAATAGCACTATTAGTTTCAAATCCTAGACTGTATTTCCATTACTACAACCTAGAATTGTAAGTTTGCCACCCTTTAAAAGGTGTGTGTGTGTGTGTGTGTGTGTGTGTGTGTACATTATATGTACTTGTTTGTGAACAGCTGTGCTGAATGTTTTCCTCTATTGCTTTAAAAAAAAAATCTTTTCAATAGTCTTTCACTGTACTTGAGGCTAGTGGCTACAGTGGTTGGCCAATGAGCTTTAGGGATCCACCTGTCTCCATGCCTACGCTGAGTTTATAGTCTCCATGTTTGGCTTTATGTAGGTAATGAGGAACTACTCAGGTCCCCATGTTTATAGACCAAGAATTTTATAGACTGAATCATTCTGATACCCTCCTCACCCCCAGGATTATTTTTTGTGAGAAAGGGTCTCGTGTAGTTTAGGCTGGCCTCCAGCTCACTGTGTAGTCAAGGATTGTTGGAGAATAATATTTAAGGTGTGCTACTTTTATTTATGTTGCATTTTTTAAAAACTGTGAAGCTGTGTTATTTTGCCTGTCTAAAACACCTGATGGTCTAATAAAGAGCTGAATTGCCAATATCAAGGCATGAGAAAGGACTGGGAGGCTCGCAGAGAGACTCTACAGGAGAAATCTGGGAGGAGGGGGAGAAAGAGCAAGAAAAGGAAGGAGAAGGACTCCAGGGGCCAGTCACCCAGTCACCCAGCTGCACAGCAAGCCATGGAGTAAGAGTGGAAGCAAGATATACAGAAGAAAAGGTAAAAGCCCAGAGGCAAAAAGATAGATGGGATAGTTTAAAGTTAAGAAAAGCTGGCAAGAAACAAACCAAGCTAAGGCCAGGCATTTATAATTAAGAATAAACCTCCATGTGTGATTTATTTGGGAGCTGGGTGGTGGGCTCCCCAAACAGCAAAGAGTTAAAACAACCAACATTTTGGTGTTCCAACGTGGGGCCTTAGAAAGCTGAACAACAATGGATGACCTAGAACTTGAATTCTCCTGCATCCACCTCCCAAATGCCCCTGGGATTCTAGGCATGTGCTACCAGGTCTAGTCTTCGTTTGTCAATTGTTGTTAGGATATACATCTACTTTGTGCAATATAAAGGTTCAGATACCTTTAGAAAGCTCTTTCCCAAAAGAATACTAAATAATTGGTAATAGTGAGCTCAATAGAATGAAACTCTCTTGGAACATTCCCTCCCCTCCTCAACCCCAAAAGGTACAACAAAGCTAAATCAGAGTAACTTGAAGGTAGACCTGACAGAAAGCGCTGAAGTCAGCCCAGTGACTGGAAGACGGTTTTGGAGGAGCTGAACTTGAACTGTCTCTGGTAAACAGGGACTCTACTGACTAAATAGGGTCGAAGAGAACACCTACCAACAAAGGAAGGATACCAGCTGGTTACAGATACATTCTGGCTCTCCAGAGACAGAACCAAAATATATTTATACAGAGATATGGGGCGGAAGTTAGTAAGGGAATTAACTTGATTATGGAGATTATTAAGTCCCATGCCAGGCCATCTGCACACTAGAGACCCTGGAATGCTGTAGCCTCGCTCAGTCCAATTCCAAATGCCTCAGAATCAGGAAAAGCGATGGTGTAACTTCCAGTCCAGGGCAAAAGCCCCAGGACCCTGGGGGTCTATGCTACCAGTAGTGGAGTCCAAAGAGCAGAGGAGGAGTCATTAAGCTTGAGAACAGCATCCCTGTTCCAGAAAAGAATGCACTGTTCCTGTGTTTATGTTCTGTCTAGGCTCGCTGCTTAGTTAGTGCCGTCGACACTGAGGTGGAATTTTTCCCAACTCACATGCCAGTCTCTGGAAACAACCCCACACATAACTAGTAATACTTTCTCTCCAGTGTTCTAGGTATCCCTTGCTTACTCCAGGCAACTCGACACCTAACATTAACCACCACACTACAAAACATGCCTGTCTTCACATACAACTCCAAGGAGAAAAAGCGTACCCTTCAGTGAGGTTCTGCAGGCACTCTTCTCCCCATACAGGTCTTGCAGCTACTTTACAAATAGATATCAAATCCAAGACACTGACTTATTGTGATCCCAGGTTGGTGTAATCTACTCGACAGATACATGTTTGTCTTGCTAGATATGTCTTGCTCACTATGAGGCTACAGTTCAAAATAAGAAACTATTGTTAGGACTTTAATACATGAAGGCAACACTGCTTCTCGGGGGTCAGGGAAGAGGATGACTTCTCCAAATTCTTAAACAACTAGCTCAGCAAACAAACAGGGGGAAAAAAAAAGGTTCTGTGCAATAGTACAACGAAAATCTAGATGAATTAACCTACATGTAAAAGGCCAAATGACAGCACTTTTGGAATACAGAATATCCTTTTGACCTTAGACAACTAAGAATTCTGAGGTTTTATTATTATGTTCTGTGTGTATGTGTGTGGTGGTGGAGGATTGTGCACTTGAGTGTATGCCCATAGGAGCCAGAAGAGAGCATCCAATCCCCTGGACCTAAAGTTATAGGTAGTTGTGAGTTGCCTAATGTGGGTGCTGAGAAATCAACTGAAGTCCTCTACAAGAGCAGTTCATGATCCTAACTGCTAAGCTATCTCTCCAACCCAACTAAGAGTTTTCTTACAGTAGATTAAAAAAACAAAAACAAAAAAAAACTAGTAGTCATGAACAAGTAGTTAATATGGATGAAAATGAATTTCATCAAAAGAATAACTGGGAAAGAACTGGACATAGAACTAACAAAAGATTGGTGCGACAGGCATCCCCTGAGCAGGCCCCAATGTTCCCTGCCCTCTGCTACTAACAACCATGTACTATTCCATTCACACTATGCCAGGGTTGGTCATTGCGATCACAAGCATAAGACAAATGTTATGTACACCTGAGATTAGGGCACAAAAGGGCTTCCGCCTCCATCATGGCTCTTCACTCTCTTGGACTACTCACTGTAAGATGCTACCCTGACAGTGTCCCAGAAGAGAGGTTCATGTGGTAAGCCTTTGGTCAGAGTCCAGCAAAGAACATTTTAACACCAGGTAAGCCTTCAGATAAATGCAACCTATGAGAATGTCTGAGTCAAAACTAGGCATTTATGTTACATATCTATCTGCTGTGTGTTTACAAGGACAAACAAATGATATAATACCCTTAATATCTTAAGAATTCCCATGAAAGACAACCAACCAACCAACCAAAGGAAAAGAACAACAAAGATAAAAATGGATTTACACAGAAAGAGAAACACGGCATACATGTAAAGATGCCCAATATAAGTAATCAGAGAAAAACCAAACTACAATGAACTTTGACATCTTTTGAACTAAGATTAGAATGCCTGACACACAAGAGTGGGTCAGAATGTAGAACAAGTAAACCTTACGCAGAAATTACTAGAATGTAAAAACACAGTAACTTTGGAGGTTAAATGTGGCATTATTTTTAAAATTGAACACTGTCTTAGTTTCTGTTGCTGTGAAGAGAAACTATGTCTAAGGCAATGTATAAAAGAAAGCATTTAATTGGGGGCCTGCTTACAGTTTCAGAGGGTTATCAGTCCATGACCACCACAGCATGGTGGCAGGCAAGCAGGAATAAAGCTTGGAGTAGTAGCTGAAAGCTCACACCTGATCCATGAGTTGTCGGCAGAGAGAGACGGCCTGGTGGGACTTTTGACACTTCAAAGTCCATCCCCAGTGCCACATCTACCAGTTCTTCCTTAAAAGTCAACCATGAACCAAGCATTCGAATACACCAGCCTACGGAGGCCATTCTCATTTAACCCCCACAGAGAGGTTAGGAATTCCACTTCTAGGTGTAGATTTCAGAGAAACTCCTGTGTCAATAAATACACATGTGAATATTCTCAAACAATACTGTTTGGACTAGACAAAGTTCAGGAAATAGCCAAAATACCCACCAAAATGTTGGGTAAAGTGTATATTTGTAGAATAGCGTACTACACACAGTAAAATGAACTATGCAGTATGTGGATAATCTCACAATGAACCTTGGATGAAAATCAATCTTAAGCCACAGGAATACTGCAAGTATATATAACAAGTGAGCTGTTAATCCCTTGTATCCATAATACACAAGTAAGTATATAAACTGATGTACAAACCAAATGAGTTATTTCACTTTTCTAAACTACACGATGAGACTATTAAGAGCTGTAAGTACTCCAAACTGCCAGGAATGGTCAGATCCTGTTTCTCTAGACTCCTGTTTGCAACAGTCAGCACAAGGCATGGCACTCCTGTGACTCCATTCAGGGAACTGCATTTTTCCAGTGATTTTCTCCTCTGAATTCAGTCATGAATTTCCTACTGTGCTGTCCGGCACCTGAAGAAGAGCCATGCAAGGATGCCTCCAGGTCACATATACCACCTCAGTGCCGAGAGAACACAGGAGAGGGGAGAGAGGGGCCTGAGCCCTGTCCCATTTCACACCCAGATTGCACATTTACACCAGGCAAGCAGGAAGCCATTGGCTGTCAAATAGCTGCTGTGAGACGGGACAAACGCTAGACAGAAAGAAGGCTGAAGGCAAACACACAGGGCACATCCGCCAGGGTTTCCTCTAGTTCTGAGTCACAGCAACTTGGTCCTCTCAGCAGGTCAGCAGAGGGAGACAGAATATCCTGGCGACCAACCAGAGAACAGCATGACAGCTGTGCTGTGTCATCCAAAGAGCTCTTTTCTAAGTAGACAGGAGTCCTTTCCTCATACCTTAAATGCACAAGGTGGGCCCGATCTCCTTACCAAATAAGGTAAAAAATTTCCAGACCATTCTAAGGGGACATTACTGCACTCACTGTAGAGGGGCCTGCAACTCAAGCTGATAGCCAGCCTTTTGGCCCTTGGAGCAGGCCAAGGAATTTCTCTGTAGGGTGAACAGAGTAGGGCCCCTCTTATCCAAGGGTTTAGCTCAACATGTGAAGAAAGTAACAAAAAAACCATAGCAAACTGTAGCTTTCTGTTCAGTGTTCATATCTGAAGTGCTGACTACCACGGGCTACCACGTATACTTCCTGGACTGGACCACAGAAACTGGGACTTACATGCTTCACTTTATGATTTTTCTGAGTTACTCCCTCCACTGAGCAGTACGGAGTGTTGCAAGATTTAGCATTCACTTCAGCTACACATGAGTGCACACAGGAAGAACATTGGCTCTGCTTATATGGAGCATCTCTACAGAATCATCTGTCCAGAGGACAAAAAAAACCCCCAAAACCAAAGAACCATTTTGGAAAACCCAAACTTAAATTCACATAGAATTTCATAGTTCCTCATCGAAGAGGTGGCGATGGTACTTTCTCCATTTGTTAAGTTGTGTGACGGCTGCTTCTTCAGTGTGGTTTACAACCCCCCCACACACATTTTCCTTAGAAACTCTCCTCAGGCTTGACATTCTGGGTTACCAAATCAGCTGGTTAAAAAAGCTCCCATTCTCTACATCATCTCATAAAAATGAGAGGTCTTGTCACAATGGTGCTGAAATCAAGACAGTATGTCTTAGACTTCTTCATCTGTCGATGAGGCTTTAATTTCTTAAGAACTTAAGTCAGTTTACCATTAAATTTTCCCTGAATGCTGACACTATGTAGTACCTTTAACAGTTGCTCTCAAAACAGAAATTACTCTCCAAAATTTATTTTTGTCCATTTCCCAATTTCTTGGTGCCTTTCAATTTCCTATCATCTCCATAACTGCCGACAGTGACTGTCAACTTGACTACATCTGGGGTCACGAAAATCCAAGCAGCTGGGCACAGCAGTGAAGGATTTTCTTGACTGACTCATTTGATTTGGGAAGATGCATCCCTAAATCTGGATCATTTGAGGTTGGAAGGCCCAACCAACACCTGGGCCACACCTAGTGGCAGCCCACGTAAGAGGACACAGAAGGAAGCTTGTGCTCTTTGCCTGCACGCCCTCGCTCTCATTGGCGGGCTCCTCCCCTGCTGCCGCGGCGTTCCTTCACTGGGATTAGTCTACCATTTCAGACACCCAACAGAGAAAAAGGACCTGCTGAAACATCCACTGAAAAACTACTGGATTCTTGGCCTCTCCATTGAGATGCCCCTTGTTGGACGAGCCAGACCACAGCCTCTAAAGCCACCCTAATGAATCACCTTGTAGTAAGTATTATAGATTCATCCAATCAGTTCTGATCCTCTAGAGAACCCTAACACAGTGACATCCTTCTGAACAGGGCTGGGCTCCTTTTCCTTCCAGATAGTTAGAAGCCTTCTTTATTGTTTTGGACATCCCCTCTACCCTAAAAAACAAAAACAAGAAACCCTTCTGTTCACCTGAAGCTGTAATGTTGGAAAGTTTTGCGCTATTTTCAGTGTTTTGCTTGTGTCTACTCCCAAACTCCAGCGCTGATCTTTCAATTTTCATCATCACAAAAATGTCAGCCTCTCACTGCCCAGATTCTCTCCTGATGCTTTATTCTCTTTGGGCTTCTGAAAACCTGCAGTAATGGGTGAGTACTTGCCTTTTTAAGAGGTGACTCTTGTGAAATTGGACTTCCTGAAAGTTACTGATAAATGTTTCACTAATTGCAGCAAATGTTCTCTTTCCATGCATTTTCTTTTCCCAGGAAGCATGGATGCTTTGCAACTTACTCAGGAAGGAAATGCTGGCCAATGTGCAGTGGCCAGATCAGACCGTGTGGTCCAGGGACAGCTCTTACAGATGCAGGGGAGAAGATGAGGACAAAGGAAGACTGTGCCACATGGCTACTGCTGAGTAAAAATAATCTCAAATTATCACACTGGATTTAAATTCACTCTAATTAAAATCTATTCTTTGTTTTAGCAAAGCTTGGGAGAATCTAAAAAACAGAATCAAGTGCTAAACCGCTTCTCGCAAAGACTGTCACACTTTGGGAACTTAGTGTCCACTTTGAGTTATCTGAACTCTATCATACTTAACAGAAATATCACATCTTTTTGGTTCAAAGAGCAGGAAAGGATAAGAACACATTTTACTGACCATGAAAAGACTGTTTTATTCCATGAAAATATTCTCAACAGAGAACACTATCATAAACAAGGCATTTTATCATAAGAAATCAGTATGTGCACAAAGAACAAAAATTACCGCAAAATTAAGAGAGTTCTCCTTGACAGGTCACGTGTTCAAAGTTTAAGAATGATTTAGGAATGACTTACACTGTGCAAGTACAAGGGTCTTTTCAAATGTTATAACCCATATATAGGCTGCACTACTCCACATGAAGGAACTGCTTCCTATGGAAGCAAACCCAAGCTTTAGAAAAACACACAGTAGCTTGAAAAGAACAGTTTTTTCAAGAAAGCTTTGAACTTTGCCCTCTGTGATTGTTAGAAAACATACGCACTTCAGGCTTTGTACAGAAGACAAACAGAGCCGAGTCACAATTCCTTCTCATTGCTAACTTCTCAAACAAAAATAGCACTACTTTTTAAAACTACTTCATGTAGTCTGTCAGTATAGAATAATGTCACATTCTATAAATAACCCTGTAACGAGATTTAATATCTAAAACTGTATAGTTTACTAGCCTCAAAGGTAATACGCTATATGTCAGCTGCATAACAGTGGTGTACTTGATCTTATGAAGGCATTAATGTTCACACAATTGTCATTCAGCTTTAGTATAACTGGTAGTATGTTTCAAATAGCACTGGAAAAATTATTAAAGCAGTCACACAGTTTCTAAAATATTGCTTGAAATCCAACAATACACAGAACATTTCACATTCTCTTTCTCCCCTCAAAACAGTAAAGAATCAAATTAATGGAGCTTCAGTGGTACAAATCACCCTCCCACCCCACCCACCTCCCTGTTACAAGACCACTAAGAAATTAGTTCAGATACAAGTCATTAACAGAATCACAAATGCGAGGCAGGACAACATGAGCAATGAGGGCACTAACGACAATTGTATTTACAAGTATAAACATACAGAAATTTCAATTTTACAAGTAAAAGTGCACATAGATCATTACAAAGTTTCACTAAATTTTATCTGGTTCAAACAAAAGCATCACTTGGAAACAGACTATCATTGTAATAATCAAATGAGATCGTCATCACCCCGTTAAAAGACCATGGGGAAGGCCCATCAAACTTCTCATAAATATACTGATAAAGTAAAATGGACTGGGAGAGGTCTTTAGTTGGATGCATAACTTTGAAGATGCACCACTGCACATGGTAGAGCTCTAAAAGCCACCTACCGAGCTACATCACAGCTGCGGAGACGCCGCTGCAGAGTTGGAGGGGAGCACTGAGCTGGCACGTAAAGCCCTTTGTGGGATACTGGAGTGGTAGTGTTGGCAATCAACAGATTGAGGCACTCGAGTTTAAGGCAGCATTTGAATGGAAGCAGCTGACTTTTGACAACAGTCCTTTCGGTGGTGCGATTGTATCCTCTGTGTTTATTATGCCAGGACTTCAGTGCTGACTAGATTCTTCCCAGACTGAGGTGCTGAAGATGTGTCACATGTCACAGAGTTCTTTAACTGGGCTGTAGGCTAGAGCAGAGATGTTTTCTTTTTCTTATCATAAATACTTCAGGTTCACAGACTATGTCTTCATAATGCCAAAACTGGAATGTTTGCAGTGGGGAAGTTTTAGCAGCATACACAAATACTAAGGTGGAAACATTAGTGCTGAGATGTTTGACAAAGTGATTTGCACTACAAATGCAGAAGGAAACAAAGGCCTGGACAAGAACAGGGGATTACAAAGACATGCCTGAAAACTCTAAGCCCAGATCACTCTACACATGCAACAGGGTGTTAAGCAAGCACGGAGGTGGTGCAGGCAGACACTGACAAATGGCAAGGGTTCTAACACATGACGGGTCTAAAAGCCAATCAAAACAGAGCTGAGGAAGACAGTCCTACTGGGACAGCCCAAAGTAAGACAAACGTGAAGACAGCTCTGCATTCTTTCTGATTTGGTATCAGTAAAATAAATGAACAAAAGAGGTCAGCCATTGCTGGCTTTTCTTCTTCTTCTTCTTCTTCCATGTGAACAACTGTGAACTAGGAATTTAAGGACTGGTACTAGAATGATTTTAATGTATGGAAATGCTAATGAAGTTAGTAAAAAAAATCTGCATGCATTCATGCAACTTGCTTCTCTCACTTTCTCTTTGAGCCTGACACTCTAATACCCTCCCCCCAAAAGCAGCTGCATGTAACCTCCTTCAACATCTTGCCCATTTCCTCAGAAACCCTCTTCAGGAACCTGCAGTCCAGGAGGAAAAAGAAAAAAACAGTTACTGAAGACCTTTGGTAAGACCAAAAGGGGCATTCAGTTTAAAGTGTCTGTCCCAAATGTTCCTCAAAGTATTTTATAGTCAACTACTAAAAACACCAGACAACTCTGAAACACAAGATAAGCAAAGGCCAGTGTTCCTGCTTCCTCTCTTTACTTTCCCACTCAATGAACTAGGGTGTGGCCACAGGACTACCACACTGTAGGACTCTTGACTGGACAAGGATTCCAATAGATGCTTGTGGTGATACATTGGAAAAAAGGTATCTACTCTGACAGTCAGTTATCCCACTAAAATGAGTCCCTCAATGGTGGTACAGAGGCCTTCTTTCATCTTAGTGAAAATGTTTCTCCTCTAAGAGCCAACATTACCAGCATTTTCCTCTATTCCAGACTGTCCTCTATCTTCACTGAATTAGATTCAGTTTCTCTTACAAGTAACTGCCAAATGCTAAATGAGCACTAATGTAATATTCCTAAAAGACATCTTCAAGTGAAAAGCACAACTTTAAAATTAACTTGCAATGAACTTTGTACATCACTGAAAATTACCAGTAGACCTGAAAATTTGTTAGGTCTCAATGCTGTTTTATTTGCATACAAGCTCCACCAGGTGATTTATCCTGTGATGCCATGCTGAGCTCATATTAAATAGTAGACTATATACCAGGTATTCACTTTCTTTCTTTAGGAAACCAAGTGAAGAATAGCAAGGACAATGACTGTTATTTTACCCAATTATCCAACTATTATTTTTCTTCCTAGAACCTGAAGCTATAAATTCAAACTCCTAAGGTGAGGTGCTTCTAGGAATCAGTTTCTCCAGTTCAGAACAGGTTTGTTTATTTCAATTCAACAATCACTGTTGTTTCTGAAGTGAAGAGGTCAGGGAACATTCTACCTATGATTCTTGCCTAATAAGCAAATCTATTATTTATAAGGCAGAAAAGCACACATCCTTTACACACACTTAGGCAGGACAGAAAGCAAAAGGCATCAAATAAGCTTCCACACAAACATCACTTGAACAGTAAGGCGTCAAAGAGAGTTTCTTGTGGCAATATTCACATCTCTCTGATCAGGCCTGCACTCAGCTCACATAGTGAACAATAAACAATAATAGATCAGGATGCCCTTGACTTTTTGGTTTTTCTGACCTGTGGAATGTGTTGTCATTTTATGTTATACATGGCACAAAGATGCCTGGTTAGTTTAGATATAAGTTACTGCACCTTTACTGTTTTTCTCTAGAGTTACATCTATGTATGTTGTGGGAACGTAGCCTTCTTCACCATTCTGTCTCCGGGCTCTTGTCCATCCATCACCTTTGTCCTCCTCAATAATGTACAGAACTTCACCTTCTTTCATTGCTAGAGTACCTTCATTATGCCCTAGGTCAAAGTTTTCAAAGCAAGAGCAGAATTAAAACACTGCAGTAATTAATAAAAGTCATAAATACAACATATTAATACGAACTACTATTAAATTTCATTGTACCTAGATGCAAGAGCATCCTTCCTGTAACATTTCCTAGTTTACTCAACGTAACTGTACACACTGTCATCTGATCTACACAAAGTGTCCACGAGGCTGCTGAGAGTCATCTGCTGTATAATGATTCCGTAACTGGGCCACAGCAGCAGTCTAAACACTATTTCACAGTTCCAATTCTTTCTCCAAATTTGAGCAGTGCCTATCCAAAAACTTCATGAAGCAGGGATCAGGAAAGAGTAGGGGTGTGAGAGAGTGGAACACAAGAAAGAATATAAACAGGGGGGTTCCTCAGAGCAAGCTGGCTTGCCAGACCAGCCACATCAATGAGCTCCAGGTTCTACTGAAAGACTCCTGAATAAAGTGAAAGAACAATTAAGGATGACTCCTAACACTAGACTCAGGCCTTCACATGTACGCACATACACACATGAACCCACATACACACATGTACCCACATATACACATGCACCCACATACACACATCTACCCACATACACACATGCACCCACATACAGACATATACCCACATGTGTACACACACACACACACATATGTATACCACACATATACACAAAAATGGAAAGCCTATTATATTTGTGTGTGTGTGCGCGCGCGCGCGCGCGCGCACGCGCAGCCAAAGTGTAGAGGTCAGAGGACAACTTCAGGCATCAGCTCTCTTCTACCACATGGGCCCTGGGAACAAACTTAGGTCCTCAGGCTTGGTGGCAAGTGTCTTTACCCTATAGGGGTCTCCCTATCCCTTTAAACATGTTTTTTAAAAGTGAAAGAGTAACTAAAGACTTTACTCAATTGTAAAACCAACACATGGAGAAGGGTGTTAAATTATAGAGCATTTCACAATTGCTGACGAAGATGCTATTCTGCTCTTCTGTTAGTTAAAGGACTGCTTAAAAGTCTTCAGAGAGGGCCACAACTGCTGCCCTCCAAAGCCTGTACTCCAGCCATCACAGAAGGCACCACAGTCAGAAACTACCACTTTCTTTCTACTCTCATCTCAAGGAGAAGCCTGCAGAACCAGCACACAATGGTGACGTTCAGCTATGCCTTATGCCTGGCTCTTGATATTATTTAGCTGCAGTGAAGAGCATGAAGAGTCATTTACTGCCTGGCTTGGGCTACATGTTCAAGCTGCTTTGGCTTTTTTGAGCACAAGAAGGTGTAAGAAATAGGATTTGGGGAAAATTCTCTATTACCTAGAGATGATAGGTGTATTAGCATTCTGGCAACATACATGTCTTTCTCTTTCAATTCAGTTGTATGTGCAGAGGTGGAGGTAATACTATATGCAATTCATGAACCAGGAATGTAATTTCCTGACAATATATCATTTAGCTAAGAATACTAAAATAAGTGATAAACATATTTTGAGGAACCAATCTATCGAGTATTATATATTAAGAAGACCATACCATCAAAAGGGTAGATAGCTTTGCAGTGTCCAATAGCAGGCAAGGGATCATCATCTTCGAATTCATCATCAAATTCGCTGTGGTGGCCATGTTGTTGTGGTGGCCCACGGACTTCTTGGTTTGCATCGTCGGTGTAACTTCCCTCAGGACTAAAAACCACGAAAGTATCTCTGATCAAGTACTACAAACATGACAACTCTTTGTGCATTATTTATAAGTTGATCTCAGGAGAAGTTAGGTATCAATGTCATACTTCCATACTGAGCCCTATTTTCAAACATTAACTATGTAAATTGCTTGTGTAATATAAAATGATTCTTCACTTCATTTCCTAAAGTAAACACTTAAAAGATTACAATGTTCTAGAGTAATGCTCAGTAAATACACCTCACTATTGCAGGATCTAAAGAAGAAATGGACCAATGTAGTAGACACAAGTTTTCTAATATCAGAGCTATTCCGCAGCAGATTCAGCCAGCCCAGTCCACAGTGAGGGGTCTATGATCCTGCTCAGGAGAAGCTATGAACACAGCACATCACAGAGGTAAGCAGTTCACTAGTGCTCCTGCAGACCATCAGACAGAAGCGCTCTGCCCAGGACGGCCCCAAGACACTCACTTCCTTTCCTCCTTGAACCCGGAGAAAAACCGCAAGCTTTAAAAAAATCAGATGGAGCCTTAAAACAAATCCAGTACTACAAGAGGGACAGCCAAGAGGTAGAAAAAAAACCTGAGTCCTTGAGAATATTATCGAGGCTGTTCCTTAAATTATTTACAGTGCAAAAATTCATTTTGCTACTTAAAATCAGAAGACTCCAAATTCAAACAAGATAATTTCCAACTGATTAAAGGAAATCAGTAACTTAGAAAATCCAAAAAAATGGACAGAACTCAGGCAAGCACACCCCAGTAGATTTAATACCACTCCTAGCTAAGTTAGAAAACCGCATTTTAAAGCCACACATACTAGAGAAACCAAATCCATATAACCTGGGTTTTTAACCTACTAACAAAAACCAGTTATCAGTGGCTCTTTCCCGACAACTTAAGACTCTTTTCTGAAGTGACGGGAGCTGGAGAGAAGGCACTCTCACACCCGTGAGACGCACACTATCATCAGGCACTTCACTACTAGCTGCCTTACACCATTTCCTTTGTCCACAGGACTCTGTACAGTGTGTGTTTTAACTTCCATTCTGCAATTTTAGGAAACTGAGGTTAAGGAAATTATGAAAAACAGGCTTGCTGGAATTGTGTTGTAATTAGTAAACAATATCTGACAGTAAGCCTCTCAAAGTTTCTCAAAGATGAAGCCCAGTTCACTGGGTTTTTTTTAATGATAAAACAAAAAAAAAGGAAAGACATGTCATAAACAGTATGGAGACCTTGCAAAAACTAAGTTGAAAATTGTTCAAACTGAGACATAGCTCCTTTTCTTCTTCCAAACGGTAAGCAATTTGACAGCATCCCCCACTCCTCCCCCCATCCTAAGCTAACCAACTCCATAAAGACCTCAAGGGAATCTCTCCCATCCCTGAGGTTCCTAGGCCTGCTCGTTGTTATCATTGTTGTTTTTATACTTAGATGCTCAGGGATGTAATAATAAAACTAGAATTGAACAAGATGAAATTTCCAATTTACCTACAGCCATTACCTAAGGTTCAAAACACTTTCAAATGACTGTTAGTTAACACCAAGCTTACTAATGGGGGCACAAAAGGCTGAAAATGAAAAGAAACAAAAGCCCGACCTTTCTCTGCCCTGTGTCACAAGATGATTGATGTCACTACTGTGTCTCCTGTCTCCTCTCCCACCAGTTTTGCCTTCAACTTCGGAGAGCCACGCCTTCAGGAGAAAAAAAGACAGATCGGTTAGTCTGAAACTTCTAAGGCACCCTAAATTTAAATGTACTCTGAGACTTAATGATTCTTAGGGAAATTTTATTCTAATGCAAACATCAAAGAACAAAACCAGTAGGCTGTTAATTTGATAATTATATACCATAATGATACTTTCAGTTCACAAATTCCAAATTAAACATAAATATTGGTATATAAGTCTGGCAAAATCTAATCTATCACAATTAAGCTTATAAAATATTTTAAAATATACTTTTATCACAGACTGCTGAGTTAACAAATGTACCTCATTCTTGTGGATTTCCATTCGTAAGCGGTCAATGTTATTCATGGTCTCTGCTAATTTAGGCTGCAAACTTCCTGGATCCCCCATTTGTGGATTTTTCTCATATACATCCTTCATTTTGTTGAGTGCTTCTCTGAGAAACAAAAGGAAACCACAAAATTAAAACATCCACTTAGAGTTTCACTGGAGACTGAAGTTTATCTCAACCTTAAAAAGTCACATTCTAAGCTTAGACAAATGCATCCTAACAAAGACAATTCACATAAGGCTGACTATGGATATGACTATGTGTACACAGTCAGGAATTTAAGGAAGACTTGTAAAACATGAGTGTGCTTGAGTGTTTACATTTAAAAGACTTCTACTATAAAACACATTTCTCAGGTCTTATATAACTTATACACACATGGGCTTAATAAATAGCCAGTAGAATATTCCACACTGTTCTTACACTCATCACTTCCCAAACAGGGTCTCACTAGGTGGCCCAGGCTGGCCTTACTCCTGATCTTCCCATGTGCAGGATTATAGATGGATGGCGCCATGCCCGGCTCTCAGTCAATTATGTGTGCACTGAGCAGCACTACTCCGCCAGCATCCCTTACCATTTCCCACAGCATCACTGTCATCCCCCCCACCTAGAAACAGCAGCTTGAAGTGTGCCCCTTCAGCTGTGTGCCAGTCCTCTGAGCCTGCCGCCTCCTCTCTAGTCACATTACCTTAGATGATGCCCAATCAGTGCTGGGGACACTAGCACCTGACACTGTTGACTAAGGCTCCTTAATACTCTTTTCCTTCTTGACCTAAGGGTTCTTTCTAGTTTCCACTTCTTCCCTTCGCCTCTGCTTTCTGAACAATCACTCACTGGCTGCTCTCCTTTTGTTCAACTTTTAAATGTCTGTTACATAAGATGACAAGAAGTTTCTTCTCATCTCCTCCTACACTCCACTGTAGAATGTTTTCATCTTCAGAGGATTCTCTAGTTTTTCTTAAGTTCTAGATATATATTTCCAAACTTAACCAGACACTTTCCATGTGGATTTTCCACAAAACATAAGCAAAACTATTACTTCCAACTCTAAATTTATTTTTCTTGGTTTTTTTTTTTTCAATTAATTTTATAGTTCTCTCAGTATCTACAAGTTAGTTCCCTAACGAGTCTCCTTGTCTCCTCTCCTAACCTCTGATCTACTCATTATGTAAGTTCAGTGTTGGTTAGTACAGTTGCTAATGTCCTAGCAGCCACTCCCCTATTACCAATAGAATGCTACAAGATAGTAAGGAGTTAAGACTTTCCTGACCCATCCTGTACTCTCCCCCTTTGTCCTAGTACTACACTTTACACAATTTCAAACCAAGTTCCACTCTCTATTTATATAGTAACATTAACCTCAGATAGCTATTTTGAAGGATTTAACAACATGCTCCCTGTAAAATGCTTGATGAGTAGTGTATATAATCCCTCCAACAACTGTACTCAACTCAATTTATAATTTTAAAAATATATAAAATATAAGAGGTTGTTAGCGCTCATAAAACTACTCTTTACAATGAATTACCATGCTTTGGGTTTCTGTTTTGTTTTTACAAATTTATGGAAGGAAATCTAATAGCAACTAACAAAAATCCGCAATTAAAAAAAACTGACATTTGATTTTTGCCTAAATAATATATAAACCATAAAGTTTTCTAGTGTAGGTAGTGTATTTTCCCCTTAAAAAAAAAAAAAAAAAGATGGGGGGGGGGGCACTATTTCAGGGCTGGAGAGATGACTCAGAAGTTAAGATCACTGACTGCTCTTCCAGAGGTCCTAAGTTCTATTCCCAGCACCCACACGGAGGTTCACAACCACTGTAACTCCAGTTCCAAAGGTCTTCTGGCCTCTACAGGCACTAGGCATGCAAGTGATGCATAGATATACATGCAGATAAAACACTCATACATATGGAATAAAAATAAATAAATTTTTTTGAAAAAGTCTTAGAAAGTGTTTCAACTGGGATATATGATTTGAGGGGAGGGGATGACAGGGGTTAAACTCAGGTCCTCATGAATGCCAGGCAAGTACTCTTCCCACTGAACTCTTCCCCAGCCCAGACTGAATGGTTTTCAGATACTCCATGTGTCAGTCCCACTCGCGACCCTGAAAGGAAGGACAGGAGGACTTAGGAGCACTACTTTTGGTCCGACTCTTTCTGCAGCCCCCGGGTGAGCTCGTCGATGCGCTGCTGTAACCGCTTGCGCCTCTGCTCTGGCGGCAAATGACTGAAGTCTTCCAGCGCTGGGCCCTGAAAAGAGAGTCCAAGTCACTACTACAGACATTTTAAGGTATATTACTTTTCAACTTTACCTTTGTGTAAAATATGAATGCTAACTTCAAGTTTTAATTAGCCTCAATCTTTAGAAATTTATATAGGTATATTAGTAAAAGCTTAAATTTCAATACTTACAAAAACATGAAAACAGGCAGAAAGAAAAACAGAAACCTCACCAAATACAGGTGAGTAATAAGTCTATCACACTATTTCAAGTCTTGGCAGAGTTAAAATAAACACATGAGTCTTCTTACAGTAACAACAGAATGGGAACACAAAACATTTTTTGTTTATCTTATTTTATTACTGTGCATGTACTCTCTTACACAGAACCTTATGGAATAAAATTCACTGTCGTGACATCCTGAATACCATGAATGTGCAAAATAATATAAAATTCATAATTGAGCAAGATAAGCAACTTACCGCATAAAGACAACTGATTTAAGAAGTATATTTCAATACTGCAGATAGTTTTTGAATGATTACATTTATTAGACCATTCTTTGGAAACAAAATCTGATCACTAAAAAAATTAAAGGTACAGTCTACAGACTGGAAACTATATTCATAACATGGACTACATTTCTAATCTTTTTTTTGTAAAACTGAGTGACACACCTCAGCTGTTTCTAAAGATGTAATTCCACTTCCCTCTCTCTATTTGGTTGAGACAGCAGACTCTTAACTACAGCCTATAATGTGAACTCAGATGCTCCAGCCTCAGTCTCTCAAGTGCTACCATTACAAACACATGACACCATCCTTTAGGATGGGTTCTTGCTGAGGAAGGTTTCAATGCTTCTAAATGTAGGTAAGTGAAGTACTAGTATCTAGGTATAGACTCTCTATTAACGATGTCTTTTTCCTGAAGACTATGCCCAGCCCTGAACTCCAAGGCCTACTGTCTTAGCCTCCTGGTGTTTGGGTTGCAAGAGTGTGTCACCATACTTGGTTCCACTTTCCTCTTAAATGTTATTTTAGTCATTGTTACTTCAGTTACATTATTAGTGACTATAACAAAACCATTATTAACTACTGAATCCATTTAATATAACCTGTATTAACATATTACATTCCAATTAGCTGCTGAGACACACTTACAAAATAAAATGTATTCTTGCTCTCTGGGCTACTAATACCTTTAACATATGCTTAATAGCTTGATTTCACTATGTACAAGGTCACTTTATTTACCTTTATTTATTTTATTTTATTATTTTATGTGTATGTATGTTTGCCTGCATCAATGTTGGTACATACACCTCATTCCTGCCGACACCAGAAGAGGGCATGGGACCCTCTGGAATTGGAGTTCCAGACAGTTGTGAGCCACCATGTGAGTGCTAGGACTAGAACCTGGGTCCTCTGTAAGGACTGAGCCACCTCTCCATGCTTGCATTATTTACTTTTAAACGGGGAAACTCCCAGGAAAAGCCACGAGCAAATGTTAGTTAACTAAAACAAGAACCTCTTTGAATCTTTCCTCAGTGGCCTACACACTATGGGCATTCAACAGGGAGGATGACTAAAAGTGAAGCCCCTGTTTTAGGTGGCATTTGTTTTTTATCGGGTATAGATATATACTAGCAACGTCAATCAGTTAAATCTAAACTAAATAACAGAACATAAAAATTTCCTACATAAAGTTCTTTTAAGTTTACTAGTTAATGATCAATATAATTTGCTAGATTCATTCTAATTTGGGGTCCAGGGATTACACTATCATGAAACAGTACAAAGAAAACCTTCCAATTTATATTTCGAAAAATGTTCCTGAAAAGCGTGAAAATTACTTAAGGAAATAAAGAAATACATTTCAGTATAATGGGTTTTTTTTTTGAGGGGGGGGGGTAAAACTGGCCATTATCCATTTCCAAATATCAGTCTATCCCAAATACAACTTTGTTATCAAATGTTTTAACAACAGTATCAAGGCACTTGCATTTCTAACATCCCATTTCAACATTATAATCCATTCTTATGTAAGTGCACGAAACAAGCCCATTCTATTTATCAAGGACTTCAAAACAGCATGCAAGGCATTTAACAACCTCTCTTACTACCAAGGAACTTATAAAAGTCTCAACTACAAATGTCTAAAACAGTAACCTGCTTTCTAAATCTGCGTGCATAGTTTTCTATACAAGCACCCAATAATTTGGGTATTAGTTCTTCATAATGTAAATTCATCAATTTGTGTGAATAAACGTATATAGGAACACCTCAAACATTGAGGGATGGGGACACACACTCTCACACACTCACACACAAAACAGGTTACCTGTGATTCTGAACAAAGCACTGAGTCCATAATAAACTAACAAAACTTTTTTTCTTTATTAGACAAACCTAATAATTCTTATGATAAAGTAAACATTAAATTCGTATGATCTTTTAAAAAAGTCAATTTAAAAAGAAAAATATTTTTTCTAAATTTTACTTCTATATAACATGAACTTTTGCTCATCATGTAAATTTTAAAATTTTATTAAAAAATTTTAAATTCTCTTTAACATGACATGGATTCCATCCAGTAACATTTAAGAATTTGATGGGTTGATGACAGTTAACCACATAATTGTCAAATCTAGGACACCCGAAAGGTATTGGCATATGTTGGACTACGAATTATAAAAAGAAGAAAAACACACAAGTTGAAAATGCGGGAAGTGCTTTAACACTTGTTCTGAGTTAAACAAAACAATGCTCTGGGATGAAGTAATGTTGGCACAGTATAGAGATCAGCACACAGGGCTTACCATCTTCACCGACCACTGAATAGTTCAATGGAAAACAGAAAGAAATGGTAAATTATTCACATGAAATCATAATACAGAAGATGCAATAACCTATATTTTTTACAATATTAAAATAAATTATGTACACTTTACAATCCAAACAATTCTGCCAAAAAAAAAAAAAAAAAGGAAAGAAAGAAAGAAAGAAAAAAAGCTTTAAGCACACTTGGGAAAGCAAATCATTTGCACAAAAACAGAAAAAGGAAAGAAAGCATACACTGATAATGGGCAGATATTTTCTAATTTCACTAAACTCAAATGTGAATTGTCCTGCAACATCACATCTTCTCATTTGAAGAGAGTTTTATGATGGCATTTATTCCGATCATTCATTTTCAGAAACACTGATATTTGAAATGTGTTGAATCAAAAAGATCTAATGTCAGCCATTTCAAAGGAATCTATGAAAAGTTTAAAAACCAGAATGTCCTTCCCAATGCACTAAAGAAAGCATCATTTCCTTTAGTTTCATACTTCAAACACTATTTTGGGTTTAAATATATCAAAGTTTGGTAAAGGTAACATTCTTGAGGTGCTATTTTTTAAAATAAAAATAACAAATGATTTACCCTGTACCAAATTCTCTCTACATACTTAGTAGACACAAAGATATAGGTTAGGTTTTGCTTTGAAAATAAATTTTTTATTTTTAAGGTTTCATTCTGAAATCCATGTGCCTGAAAAACAGCACTAAATCCGTAACTTCAGTTTTAGCAAACTGAATAAAGATTATGCTTTCAGAAGATATGAACAGAGTCTGAAGAGATCAACTACAGGTGCTCTTATAGAATCAAAATATCATAAACCACTTTGACAACAGGATTCTGCAAATGGCACAAAATATATATCACACGAGTACACACACAAACGCGCGCACACACACACACACACACACACACACACACACACACACACATAGTGGCCTAGAATATGCATCTTACAAGTCTTCACACTTATCACATTTAGCAAGCTTTAGAATGTCTTCATTTTGGGGACCTGGAGATACATGTCAGTGGCAGGCTATTTGCCTCACATGTGCATGGGTTAAATCCCCAGTACCCCTCATAAAAAATGCATTTTCTCTGTTTTCTAAATCATAATGTTCTTTTAAGGAAAGGTAAAATAGATGTCAGATAAAATTTCACATAAAAATTTAAAGAAATTTAATAAATATCTAGTAAAAATATCTACCCCTTATCTCTGATGAGTTGGCCATGTATATTAATGATTATGACGAAAAGATGACATTTGCTATCCATTGTCTTTCTAAACTAAGCTTAACATTCTTTAGACTGTCAGTAAAGAAGAAAAATATCAATTTATTTTTCTATCAAAAAATTCAGTGAGAAAAATAGAAAGCTTTAAATTAAGGAAAATATTCACAGTATTCTTTGAACACCAACAAAATTATATATGAGAAGGAATAAACTAGTCAAGTGAGTTGCCACATCTTTTATACTAATTTTCACTACTCAGTGATATAATCACTTTCCTAATGTACATTTTAATCTTTTAGAGAAAACAGGATAATTATACTTGAAATATCAAATGTTTCTATTTTAGCTTATCTAGTTTAACTAACAAGCAGAAAGTAAATTTATAGTTCACTGAAAATTAAAGATCTCTGTAAATATAGTTTACATATTTACATAATCTGTTTTAAAATAGTACATGTTCAACACAAAAATACCAGAGCTTCATATAGAAATAGTTTATAAATTAGGAAATTTCATATAATCACTGCATCTTTAGGCATTA
Organism: Onychomys torridus; assembly: GCF_903995425.1. Lineage (NCBI taxonomy): Eukaryota > Metazoa > Chordata > Mammalia > Rodentia > Cricetidae > Onychomys > Onychomys torridus. The sequence goes on from NC_050448.1 coordinate 97,956,166, forward strand.
TAGAATACAGGAGAACTAACATTAAGTAAAGGAACAAAAATAACTAGGTCTGTTTCATCTTGAAACAGATCAAAACCCTGGGAACTATATTCTGAATATATAAAAGCTTAAAAGAGTAACTCTAAACTCTTTAAGATTATAAAAACACAAATATGAACTGCTATTACAAGCTAGGAAAGTCTATTACTTTGAAAGTGGATGTCTATGAAAAAAAGTAGTTTAAGAATGTTAATATGTGTATTAAGCAGTCAAATTTGGGTCTATTTCCCAAACAGTCATTGAAACTTAGAGCTTGACGTCACAGAGGGCATTATAGATAGAACCTTATACCTTAGGTCAGAGCCAGTGGCACCACTGCCAAACTCAAAAACATCCCTCTGATGTAACATTTTTCAAATTGTTAATTATGAGACTGCATACATACACCAGTTTTTCTTTAAAAGTGAGTATATACACCTACATTGTAAACTTACTGGACTGAAATCCATGTAAAAATTAAAAGGTTTACTTTCCTCGTGGAATTCTTAAGTGGAAAGAAAACATCTGTCTCTAGTATTAATTTTGAAATATTACCTAGTAAAATTGGAAGACCAATCAAATTGATCAAATATAAAAATTTCTCAATCCCAAGATAAATGCTTCCCACCCTGCTCTGTCCTCTAATCCTCTAGTTGGGTTCATCTGTCCTAGTTTCTACCTTGCACACTGCCTTCTTCTTGGTTATTATGGTAACCAAGATATGAAGGAGATTTCAGTTTTCAAAAATTATAAAAATAATTTATGACTATTTAAATTAAAGCAACATATGAAAATAAAACGAATAATGAGCAAGCTAACAATTTTTAAGTGCTGCAGTTCTAAGATTCTAGCTGCTAATTATTCAATAAGAATGTCACACATTTAAGATTCTCCTCCAGGCTTTACAGTTCTAATTGCTTTAATTTTTTTCCATATAATTTAAATTTGCTTCATATAGCTATGAGAAGCAACTTAGGAATTCTACCTCATAACTATGGCAAAAGAAATTCCAAGTAAAATCTCTCAAGCAAGCATAAACAGCTTTCCAAACTGACAGCCAGGATGCTTGTCATCAAACACAGATTTGCCTGTGGGGACCTTTCTGAAGGTCATCAATCCCTCTATTACCCACACTCAGTTAGCTAAGTTGGGGGATGGAGCTGCAGTGGGAAGACACACAGGGATAACCTCTGCATTACTGCCATCAGCAGAGCTTCTCATACTGTCTTACTGGTTAGATAAAGAATGTGATCTTGCCCTAAACAAATACATGTTGTTCTTCAGATGGCTAAAATGCATTTTAATTTTGGGAAAAGTTACAGAAAGGAAAGAGCAAGCTATTACTGTTAATAATCAGATGGTAAATATGGTATCACATCTATGTCTTTCAAATGGCCAAAAATCTTATAAATTAACTTAAATTATCGCTATGTAATTGAGAGTGCTACTTAAAAAAAAATCAAACATAAAAAAAAAAATTAGGGGCAGGAGGGTATTTTAGTGATAGAGTAAGTGCTTCTTATACACACAGACCTAGGCTCAATCTTCAGAACCAAGAAAAAGAAAAATTAGCCTTACTAATATAATGGAGAACCACTATTCATTAGTAGTGTAACAGTCATTGCTAAAAGACGGCTTAATAATGCATCTGAATTTTACTAGTCTGTACATTTCCATTTGTAGAGTACTCTTAGGAATAGCAGATGTCTAACTAGTCAATTAAAAGAGAATGGAGGAAAAATCCTAGTAAAAGGGTTTTGTTGTTACTGTTCAAGAAAACAAATACCACATGAACATTACTAATAATACTTTTATAGGCTTTATAATTTAATAGATACCTTCTAATGTATTATTTGATGTGTAACACTTTGTATACACTTACTATCTTTTTTTTAACTTTTTTTTGCTTTTGGAGATGTCATTTCTCTGTACAGACAAGACTGGATTTAAACTCCATATGTAACCAAGATTAGTCTCAGAATCTACCCTCCCGCTCAGCCTTCTAGGGGCTGGAATTACAAAGGTGTGTTCCACTACCACGTTGACCTTTTAGTTTTTTATTAAGGTATTAGAAATTATATTTTAAGTGTCTAAAGTAAGTAGGGCAATTAAAATCAAGCTTGACATTTTACTGTCGACAAAACAAGACTATAAAATTGGTAGGTGAAGTCAGCATTAGTGACAAGTCATTACAAAAGCATCTTCAGTGACAAATTACTGAAAGTCTTAAAAATGTAAATACATTACAAGACAATGGTGGACATATGATTTCACATAAACAAAAAAAGCTAAAATATGATTGTACCCAGCACCCTCTTTATAATACCATTTTTTATGGTTGAACATTTCAAATGTTATAAAGAGGAGTTGTTTTTTACTTGAGGGCAGCTATACTTAATTCTGTGGTGACTTTGAACTATGTATTTATAGGAGAGAGCCTTATAATGAGGGTGGAGAGTATTGAAAAAGCCACACTACACACACAATTAGGCCATCATGCATTTCAACCCATTATTAAACTTACCCCTCTTTTGAGGCTTCTGAAAGAAGGAATTCTGGGCTTCCCTGTTTTTATTTCATTCATACAATAATGCACGGGCTCAATGGAGAATGTGAGAAACTGGGACCCATTAGGAGTACTGGATGTGAATAAACTAGTAGGGGTTAAGGGTGGGGACTGTGGCTAATATGGAAATAAAGAAAGGAATCAATAAGCCAAACGTGAATAGTTTTTTTCCTAAATGAAAATTCTATTTCTGGCAACATATTTTTCACAAAATACACTTCAAATAAAGTTTTCTATGAAAATAGAGTAAACATAGTTTTGCCAAAACTATCTTTTAAAAGTCAGTTACTTTTAAACAATATGATTTCATTTTTTACAAGCTGGATTAAAAATATAGAGTATACAAATTATGTTAGAGAGAACAATATAACCTAGATTAAAAGATCTCTGGATTCTAGCATATTAGCACCATAATGGATTCCTATAAGGGTTATATTTAACTTGTAGTTGTCAAGAGATAAAGGCAGCCGCTATAGTTAAAGTTATCACACAAAATCCTTCCAAAACTGTATCTAATTACCATAAATAGGCAAGCAGCTCCCATCATGCCCTACCTCTCCTCTCGGGCTGTCTCTGCTGGCATTCGTACCTCTCTAAGCTGCTCTAGCTACTCTGCTGTGACCAAAGCAGGTCTTACTGCTCACCTTCATGACTGGACAGTATTATTAAAAGCATAGGGAGAGCCCAAGTTCTCTACAAATGCGGTAAAGATACTTACAGACAGGAATATGAGTTTTCTATACCTTCATGTGCCAAGATCAACACACTGAATTAAGTTAAGTGTCCTTTAAGAGCACAGCATATCAGACTGAAGGACTACATGTCCCCTTATTAGTATGGCACAATCACTAAGTTGACACAAAGAAGAAATACTCTTCTACTCCATTTGCTCATGTGTTAAGCTAGGGTTAGCTTCCTAAAATTAACAGCACATCAAAATCTGGGGTTTGACAAGAAGTCAAGACTAAGTTTCTCTTAGTAACTAGAAGTTCTTAAAGCTGAAGTTAATCAAGAACATTGAGCCCTTCTCATTAAAATTGCACATGGATAATAAAAAGTTATAGTAGTGTGAACTATAACATCTAACTTGACATTTATTATTGGTGATTTTAATCATTCATTTCAACTAAGAATTTCCATTGTAATAGTAAGTAGTAATAGTAAAACATTGCCTTAGAATTCTGACAGAAACTATATGCAAAGGAATTTCAAAAACATGTAATTTAACTAGATATTAAACTTAGTTAATACTTCCACATTATTAATTGCTCAACATTAAGATACTGCTTTCTAAACAGTGAAAGATTAATTGAATCATTCAAGCTGAATGAAATTATTCTTCTATTAGTGGTAATTATTATCCACCCAACATCTTCACCTTAACTACGGACTAAGTAAGAGTCTGATCAGCACATGGGGACTCTGGGTTTTTACCTTTGGCTTCTTCCCAAAGAGCCACAGTTTGCCCTTGGCCTTCCCTACTGTGGACTTGGCATCCATCTTGCCACCCTCCTGTTTGGATGCACTGATGGTCCCATCAGAAATGGTTCTGTAAATATGCTGACTGTAATCTTCAAATGGAAAGTCTCCTGGAGGTTCAAAGCCAGATTTGAAGGAGTCTACTACCATTTGAGAATCCTATAAATAAGAAACATATTTTTCAATCATTTTATTTGACTACAGTACATTAGCTTTCAAACCTTTTTTTTTTTTCAAATGACGGCTTAAAGTAATAGCTCTACAGTAATCACCAAAGGTTTAAAGAATTTAACTTCTCCCCACTACAATAAGCATTCAATACATTGATCTCAATTTAAAAAAGTAAAAAACAAAAACAAAATAAACACACACACACACACACACACACACACACACACACTTTGGAACTATTGATGAAAGAAACTAAAAAGCTTTCCCTTTTTAAATTTAGGGCTTCAGTTAGTCACAGGTAGCTCTTCGCTAATACTGACTGAATGGCTTTCTATGAAGACTAGAGTACAGGGCACAGACCTGACACTCCTCCAAGACTATTCTTTTTTCTCACTATCCCCTTGGAAGGTCAGTGTCTGCCTGCCCATGCTTCTTAGTGACTCACTCAGCATTTACTCAGGAACAAGCAGATCTACACTATGCTACACTTTGGCTAAGCTGTGATGCTTCTAGATCTAGGTCCTCAGGAACAGGACTGTGCTGTGTCCTGGACTCCTGATGCCCTCTTCTTCCTCCTCCTCATGGTCACTATTCCACACACCTTTGTTTCTTGCTCAGCACAAGCAATAACACTTGCATTGAAGGTAACTCTGACAGTTCTGGATTGATCTAACCATTCTTGAAACTTTCATTAGATTAACACTATAAGTTAAACACAGTTCAAAGGTTATGCTCTTGGACTAAAAAATTAACTATAAAGCTGCAAAGTTCCTTTTAAAGAATCAGAATTTTAGAGTTCAACTCATTGTAGCAATCTAACTTATGTAAGGTTTCCTCATACAGAATATAATTAAGAACTAAGTATTCCTTAGGTTACTTCATTCCTAAGTAAAGACTGGGAAACCATTTCATTAACTTCAACTGCAGAACTACACTGCATTTATTAATTCAGAGAAAATGATATAGTACTTACTCTTCTTTCATCAACTGATTTTGCTGCAAGAATCATCCCTTCCAAACACTTTGAGATGATAGGAATGACTTTGCGTTCAGAGTCTGCAAATCCTCTGTAACATTCACTGAGTTTAATTGTCCTTCGTTCATCCATTTCTTGTAGTTGCTAATAATCCAGAATTCAAACAAGGAAGGGAAATTGAATTTTCTAGTCTGAAGGAGAATAATTAATGACCTCCCCAGATAGATTTCTTCCCTATTACTTTTATATAAACTTAATAATTCTTGCAATCTGAGGCCTGTTAAAAAATAAAAGGAACTAAAACAAAGCTTTTAATACTGACAGTCAAGAGCATCTAAAACATTCCTCAGCCAGCAACCAGGTCTCTGCGCTGCAGCTCTCCACCTTTTTCTCTTCAATTGGGGTACTTTTATGCTTTCAGGAAATGTTCCACTTGAAAACCAAATTCTAGCAATAATTACTTTTTACCGCAATTAGCCATAAGACCCAAGTCTGAGAAGTACTCATTAGCTGGTTCACAGGACTAGATGGATGAAGTATTCATAATTGATGGCACACACTTACTGCAGCCAGCAACTCAGAGTTGGCGACATGAAAGGAAAACAGTAAGTCACAGCACCAAGGCAGCGCAAACTCACTATGGGAAATAGGCCGAGGCAGGCAAGCAAATTCATCAAGTTAATCTTCTTGGCACATTTGCCCTCAGCCAGCACTGGTCTTTCTCCTCCCTTCTCAAACTCTACTTCACAGGGGTTTTTGTTGTTTCTAAGGTCTGGGGTTTATTCTGAAACCTATGTTTTGTTGTTGTTGTTTTGTTTTGTTTTTATAAAAAAAAATTACAAAATGGCAAGACTGCTCTAAGCAAGCTCTAAAGAGGCCTCCAAAAACAAAGGGTACTTTACTTCTAAGTTAAAGTTGCTGCAGAATATGAAGACTAGGTTAGTTAACACAATTCTGGAGAGGATTCACAGGTTTGCTGCTCTGAATTCCACAATCAGAATCTGCTACCCAACTCTAGTCCAACTCTTACTTAGTCTGCTTGCCTTACAAATGAAAGAAAGTCTCACTGGGTGACACTCTTTCTCCAGAATCTCTGCCCTCACTCAGCACTGTTTCCCTAACTTCCTCTCTTCTAATTTATCTTCTTTCTAGAAAAAGCAGCACCTTAGCCCTCATGAAAACTTCTAATTCATTATTTGCTACAGCTATCATTAAGTGATGGCGCATGGAGCTAATAAGCAAGCCCAAGGCCTTACAATACAACTAGATCCTAGCAGACCAGCAAAGCAGACAGACAGAAAAGGCAGGCCAATAAAAACATGTTAGAAGACTTAACTGCTGCCATGTACATTAATGTCATTGATCCTAGGGTGGTGTCAAAAAAAAAAAAAAAAAAAAAAAACCACAAAACGTTAAATCCCAGTTCTAGGTGAACAGATTACAATATCCAGCCTCAGTACGCAGTCAAAATACTTATTCCAACTGTGCTATAATTTATTTCAAAAAGTGTCATTGGCTTAGTGAGTTTTATATATAACATTAATAATATACAGAAAAGTCTGTGGCATAAAAATAGGGAAATCTACTTTATTACTAATCTTAGCAACTAGTGAATTTAGAAATATTTTTATTTCTAAGACTTAATATACTTGGGTTTTGTGACTGGAGCTGTATCAGAGTGGTAAAATGCTTTTTCTGAGATCATGTAATATCCTAGGTTTGATTTCAAACTGGAAAAGAAAAAAAAAAGGTGCAGGCCTTTACTCCCAGTCCTGGACAGGAAGGGGCAGGCCAGCCAGGGAGGATGCACAGGGAAACCTTGTCTCAAAAAAAAAAAAAACTCTTTGAACTCAACTCGACTGAACTTACCTTGTAAATCTGAGGGATTACCACATAAAAATGTTTGTGCTGCTCGCCATTGAAATTCTGCAACTGTGCAGCATATTCATTTTTATTCTCATCAGCCATGTGTGTACGAAGGTTCAACTGCTGTTTGGCCTGCAGGCAAAATTGGTCCAAATGATTACTAAGAACAAATTCATTAATTTTCCTGAAAATTATACCACAGCTAGATTTTGTCAGTAGATAGGCAACAGCTGAAGAAAATGCTTCCAGACCTTACATGGTTTTCTTATAACAATGACCCTGGTGTCCCTACTACAGTAGTCCTCCTCTTTTTATTAGCAAACTTTGTTACCTCTCTACTTACAAAATTCACACAGAAAATAATAAATGACATGATGTCTTGAAACAGTACATTTATAAACAGAAGAGAAGAAAAACAAATACCTCCAGGAATATTTTCAACTATTAAAAATAGTGAAATATTTCTTTACCCTATTAGAATATAAAACTAGTAGATATAGTAGATATAGTAGATATAAATAATGACTAAAATGTGTTTTCAATAATATAATATTCAACATGTTTCCATCTCTATAAAACACTATAGGCAATTATTTAAAACAGTTGTGCATTCAATTTCTTGCAGAAAATCAAAGGAATACTATCAACACTAATGAGAATATACATAAAACTGTTAGTTCTAACACACTGAGCATGAGCTAAAAAAATTTTCCTAGCTGGTCTAGAACAATAAGAAACAAAGTAAGAACTGGCCGCCAAATGCAACACTGCACACCAGTAGTTTCCTGTACACACAGGACTGAGGAGAGAGAGGATCACCAGATTCCATAGCAACTGGGACACAACACAGCAAGAGGAGAAGAGGAAACAGGGGAAGGGTGGAAAGGTGTAGGTAGAGGTAGGTGTGTGTGTGTGTGTGTGTGTGTGTGTGTGTGTGTGTGTGTCCCCGTCCCCCAAGGAACAAAACATTGAATATACAGGGCTATATATTACAACACACACTGGGGATATGCTTCACTATTTTTTTCTTTTCTTTTGCTAAGGATTGAAATTAAGGCCTTACCCTTGCTAGACGAGGCCCCTAGCACTGACCTTCATCCCCAATCCTATCCCCCCTCCCTCCCTGTTCTGATTATAGTTTCTACAGATGCAGTTATTTACTTAACACTAGTCTGTACCTACATCTTTTTAACTCAAACAAACTGACCAGGGAAGCAAAGTAGCCAAGATCTCAGATAAGCCCATGGAACCCTATTTAATCTATGGCTTATTAGAAGATTACTGCAAATAAGTACCATGTAAACGAAACACTACGAACCAAAGTATTTCTACAGGGAAAAAAAAAAAAATGAAGCAAAACTAAACCTGAAGTTCCAACCTGGAACCCTAAGTACACATTTATTTACACATCCCCTCTTCTCTATCTATCACAACCCACAGTGGGACAAAGATTCCAAATATCCTAGCCTTACGTCATCGTGACCTATTGGGAAACTCCCCCACCAGCTGTGAGTCCCATGAGCTATGGTGGGAGTTTCAGAGGGTATACAAAGGAATATGGGTACAAACTAAAACAGTTAAGTTTTCTAATAATAAAGACTTCAAATAATTGAACATTAAACCAGGAACACCAAAATTTGGAAAAAGTTAGACCAAGTTAAGTAGCAGATGCTAAGCTAATCTCTGTAGACAAAATAAAGATGTTAAGTGAAGAGTCTACCAAACAAGTAAGTAGCTTCAAATTCCTAGGACATAAATTTGAATAACCATTATTTGATGATGAATCAAAGGAGTGTTTAGAATGGATGTTAACCTTCAAGAAGTCTCCATGTAAAAAATAGTACCTGTAACAGTAACAGTAGTTGCTGTTATTCACAATACTATCAAGTAACACACTGATCAATTATAGAAATGGCGTAATGTTGTAAAGGAAATTATACTAGATGATCAAAATTAGGATATAAAAATTTTAATAGGATCAAAGCTAATAATGGATAAAGATGTCCATACAAATCTAAAATTCAGTATAAGTTATGAGAGACACATCCTCATATTAACACACATGTGAGAAGACAAGGATTCCAAATAATCATGAACTCTACAGGAGTCAGTTCAAACAACATGGTTGTCTGGATTCAGGTAGACTCGGGTCAGGTCAGATGAACAAGAACTTAGTGCTCAGACAAGGGAGGTAATCAAAATGAGAACTTATCTGACCAAACTAGGATTATATTTCAGAAAAGGACCTAAGTGGGATATTGAAACTTAAAGGAAAGTCAAACAAAAGTAACATGATAAAGATAATTCAAGCTATTTCCTATGTGGATCAGCTGAAGAAATCTGTTTATCTAGAAGTAGAAAATATCTAACAAGCTAAAATACCTACAAAATTATTAAGAAAAATGCATTTGACTTTTTCTACGTACCTCAAAAATATGAAACATAGATGCATAAAGCCTATATAAGGAAATATTAAAGCTGGGATTAGGGGGGGGGGGGGGGGGGGGGGGGGAGATGCGACCAACTGTGCTCTATCAAATGTCAAAGAAGTTAATAGCCATTACAAGGCAAAGCCTACCAACAAATTACACTACCGAACAGCCAGCTCAGAATCAGAGACAGGACATTCAAGAAGTGAATGTGTGCCAACTCAATGCCTGTCTCCTGCAAAGCTGCTGAAGAGGCCTACTCAGTCATACCCAGTCTGTATACTTGATGGATATATCTTAGTCTTTCGGTCCAATTTTGGAGTAGGGAAGAAACAATCCTAGTAGCCACTGTTTCTTCTGAGCATTTTGAATGCAGCTAAGATATAAGATTACCATCTTTCTTTCTCAGACAATACATACCATTTCAAGTAAGCAACATCTGCATGTTTTAGATAGATATAATACTGATACGAAAGGCATCCATGCATGTCATATTTGCATCTCCACATAGGATTGTTGACTGTATACAGTAACACACATCAGCAATAATCTACTTTTAGAAGCAGGTTTGAGTCTCTTACCTTCTCAACATCTGCCTTGGTTGCATTAGTGTCATTATCCAGTCTTTCATAACTCTGTTGTGCTTTCTCTGCTTCTTTACATTCTCTTTCAAATTTCTTCTTACTCTGTAAAGAAAATGAAAATAACTTATCTCATTTGAGTAGTAACTTAAATGCTACCAATATGTGTGATGTAAAGATGATCTGAACACTCTAAAGTTTGTCCTTTCTAAGTTGGAAAATTAAATGTATTGTTATAACTAATTTACATTGGTTATAGTATTTGTGTCTTAATTATCAAGTACTAGTTTTTGACAATGAAGAAAAATGGACATGATTAATACTCAATATATACCTAATTCTCTGTCCAAAAAAGGGGGGAAATTTTTATTATAAACAAATCTTCATTGGTTGGTTTTGCTGTTTACTTCCATTTTTTTCAGTAGGACTCCAACAACACAGTGACGATGTGGAAATGTTCCTTCAAAATGGTTTTATGTTGTTTCTGTCAGATGTGTCAGAAACACTATCGCACAGACACAAATGTCTCTGTTTTTGTGTTACATTTTTTCCTTTACTATGTAGCCCAAGGTGGCCTGGAACTCACTTGTGTAGTCCAACTTGCCCTTGAACATTTAATCCTCCTGCTCCAGTCTGCAGGGTGCTAGGATTATTGGCATGTGCCACCACACCCAACTTTAATTCAAACTACTATGGCTTTTAAAATGCTGCTTATGACTGCTCAGCAGTTTAATACTTGCAGCTCTGATAGAGGAGACTGACTTACAACCATCAGTAACTCCAGTTCTAGGGAACTGACACCTTTTTTTGGCCTCTGATGGCACTAGGCACACACAAACCGTACATAAATACATGCAGGCAAACACTCATACACATAAAAAATGAAAAATTTAAAGCTATTTATGACAGAAGCTTGAATATATAAATGTGCACACAAGTTTGATTTTCAATATACACTTGTTAATTCAACCCGAGTCTCCCCACGTTGTTTAAATCTCTCCACAGTAAACCCTAACATTAGGAACACTATCAATTTTCTTCTCTGTGTTCAGTTTCTCCTTTGGGTTTCTAGTCTGCTTAAGTTTGAACTCATACCAGCTATCCCAGTGCATAACTGTTTTCTTGGGGCTTCCTCTTCCTATATTCCCCAGGATATCTTGCACCTCTGTTACTTGGATCCGCCAGATTCACTATCATTCTGCTGGATCACATTTAGCAATAGCTTCCTAGGAAGTTGGTAAAATACCATTTTTGAAGCTGGAAATATTTTTATTGTTAGCACCCACCCCACCCCCTACCCTGCTACCACACTGAAGCTTTCTGAACCCATGCTACTGTGACAGCCCATGGCCTTTACCACTTTTAACTAAGTGACTGGCTGAATAGAGTTGGAAACAATTTCTTTCAGAAATTAACAATACTATTCTACTATTTTCCCTGGGCTTTGTTTTGGTTTGGTTTTTCAAGACAGAGTTTCTCTATGTTAACAGCTTTAGCTGTCCTGGAACTCACTTGTAGAGAGGGCTTGCCTCAATCTCACAGAGATCCTCCTGGCTCTGCCTCCCAACTGCTGGGATTAAAGGTATTTGCCACCATTAGCAGCACATTATTTTCTGTTTTCTATATAAGCAGACTGGGATATGCTCAATTCCATTCTTATTCCTGATTCATTTTAAAAGGCATGCTTATATTATTTGTTGCATCATTTTTGTTGCTGTGACTAAATGTGTTTCTTTTTCAGGAAATTCATGTCTTTACATTTGAAGACTTTTTTTCTGGACTTACTTATGCCTTTCTTTTATATCTAGAATGCTTATTATTTTGAAAAAGAAACCGCTGAATGAAATCTTATGTTTTCACAGTTTCAAACCTCTGTTCTTTTGCTTTACTTTCTGAAAGACAACTTCAATTTTATCTTTCTAGCTAATGGATTTTTCATTTCTCCTTCCATGAACTTCTTTTTGTTCTTTACATCCACTGTTTTAATGGTACCTGTCCTTATTTCCATGGATATAGTATTGAGTTTTTAAGCTTTTTACCTTTCATAGTTGCTGTTTCTCCTTATAATTAACATTATTATTTTTTGTTTGTATGTAGCCCTGTCTGTCCTGGAACTCACTCTGTAGACCAGGCTGGCCTCAAATTCAGAGAGATCTGCTTACCTCTGCCTCCCAGTGCTAGGATTAAAGGCGTGTACCACTGCCCCACACTGCTGTTTCTTCTAAGTTGCTTTTTTTTCTTGCTATATATTAGTGTGGTCTCTGTCTGGAGATCTTTGGCTATGCGCTTTATTTACTTGTTTGTTTGTTTGTTTGTTTAGTATACAATGCTCTGACTGCATGTATCCCCTGCATGCCAGAAGAGGACATGAGATCTCATTATGGATGGTTGTAAGCCACCATGTGGTTGCCAGGAATTAAACTCAGGGCCTTTGGGAAGAGCTTTAGTGCTCTTAACCTCTGAGCCATCTCTCCAGCCCATCTGTGCTCTTATTTTAAATGCCCATTAAAACTCTGAAGGTGGGGCTGGTTGAGCCTGGACTTTTCCTCTAGAATGAAACAGCCAGGTAGTTAGTTTCCTTGGAAAACCCCTCTGTGATTCCCCCTCACCCCAACCCCACTTCTCTTTGTCAGAATTCCCAGAGAAAGCCTCTTCTAAGTCCTTGTCTGGAAAATGCCTTGCTACCTGTGTTCTGAGAATTACCCAGAAAAAGAAAGCAGAAGACTTGAGTATTCTGTATTTACCCAATCCCACTGAAGAGCCCGTAGCTATGGGTTAATAATTTTGATACAAATTGAGGCTACTTACAAATAAGTGTCTTATATTAGGTATCTTAATTGTTAAAAAAGATGTTTCTTGAAACAGCCAAGTACAAAATAATGAGTACAAATGAATAAAAAGTATCCATAGAAAACCGCATCTACTCCCTAATCTTGCTCAGCAGAACCTACCTCTCAATACACAAAGGCTGTAAATAGCTGTGGCTTGCCGTCCCACTCTCCCCACAGGCTCATCAAAGGCACCTAGGAGGAAGTCTGCTGGGGTTTTCTAGCAGTTTATGTCCTTGATAAAAAAGGACAGTGAGAAAAGAAATGTTCCTTTCTCCTGCCTCTGGGAGCTGCTTAAATGAGGATATACTGCCTGGCTCAAGGCCTGGCCATAAGGCACAAATCTATAGAGTAAGAACCAACATAGTCTGTGTGGCAAAGTAAGCACACATACACGTAGCGCTGTGACATCACTCCACTACTGACCAGCTGTTCTGGAGCCTCCTGACTGGCCAGCCTAGCATCTGACGTTTATCTTCCTAAGTTCTGACCATTTCTCCCAGACCTCTTTCAGCACCTATTTTCTTCTGTCCTTGGTTTAAATGCTGTTGTTCACCCTGGGAGTAGTAACTGTCTTCCACCACTGTCTTCAACTGTTCCCAGTTCCCTATTTTCCTCAATCTCTTATAGCTCCTTTCAAGTATGACAAACACATTAGGAATTCTCTAAGTTTGTTTTGACTCAAAGGAAAGACAAAGAATTAGGAAACAGGATCCTCTACTTGTTTCTACACAGAAATTATACCAGCCAGTCTCTTTCACTAACTGCAGGGTCCACAAAAAATAAAAGCCATGTCATATTTACTTTTGAACATATAGGGAAAAGTACAGGCACTGGGTTGAATTTACTTTTCATAATACTATCACTTAAAAAGCACATACATTTGAAATGCCTTATTTTTGTAATGGTTCTTTCTTTCTTATGACATTTGCAACTTTTTCTTAATAACTACCAATTTTTCTAAAGGCAAGTCAGCACATATTGTCAACAGATTTGTGTCAATAGCCATTTCTAGAGGAACCAGTACCCCCTTTGTATAGGAGTATGTTATTCTGTGCAAATGAAAACACACACACTGCCTCTCACTTATTAGATGGCAGAAACTAAGGATGGTAATTTAAAATTTAATAAAATAAAAGTCCTCCCTTAAAGTCTTGGTGAAACCAATTATAAAGAAAATGAAGCTGGGTGGCGGCGGCAGCTGTACACGCCTTTAATCCCAGCACTCGAGAGGCAGAGGCAGGCGGATCTCTGTGAGTCCGAGGACAGCCTGGTCTACAGAGTGAGATCCAGGACAGGCACCAAATCTACACAGAGAAACCCTGTCTCGAAAAACTAAAAGAAAAATGAAAACAGACTATTAATGTACCTATGAACTTTAAATCAGCGTTGGTGATTAAAATAGAATTTAAGTTTTGAATATGCATTTTACCAAGAAAATATTTTTAAAAAAACATGGTAAATATATGCATGTGCTTTCAAAAATACCAAAGATTTGCACAGTATGAAGAGAAACCAGTGTATCCTGCATGCACTTATAACATTTCAGCCTCAAAGTCCTTCTGACAATCACATCTAAACAGTAAATACACACACAGACACACACACACACTCTGAAAACTTTTCAGCACAACTCTTAAGAAAAATAGTATCTATCATAAAAATGCTAGCAAAGAGTTGGCAACCTGAACATTTGGAAAGACTATTTATTTTGTACAAGTCTTTCAATCCAGCATTTCCAGTAAAGAAGACTATAGTGTCTCTATGGGCACCTTGTTTAAATTTATCAAAATCTTTTAACAAAATCCACATTATCAAGGGCCTTAGGGAAATTTTAAATAGACAGTATGTTTTCTATCTCTGTCCTAATTCAGTTCTTTTTCTACAGTTAGGAGGCGCTTAAAGAATTGTAGAACTACAGAGCTACAAGAAACACTTCCTATAAGACAGCCCTTGCTCCTCAGTATTCATGTGCAAAAAAGGAGGCCAAGAGAAATGCAGTGTTAAAAAGGTTCAAGAACCACAATCTTGGTTCTCTCCTCTGAGGCAAATAGTCTCCCAAGAAATCTGTTTCTACTAATCCAAAGCCCTCTTGATACTGGATAAATTTCCCTAACATACACCATGATATGAAGACTAGAGAATTTGTCTAAGTATTTACACAGGTAAAAATGGAAAGGAAATGAGCTCACATTCTCCATTTATATTCTTGGTTACCACACAACAAAACAAATGGCAGGTTATGAATAATACTAGAAATATTAGACTCAGAGGTAAAGGATAACCAGGTTTGGTGGTATATCAGCCTGTACATTTTCTGATTAACCATGAAAATACTGTAACTCACATTATCCATCTGTTTCCAACACATGTCAAGGTACTGTTGAGCTTTTCGTCCTTCTTGGAGATGCTGAGGATTAAAACCATCAACAACAAACAAAAATAATTACACTTACTATTAAGTAAAAGGCTCTTCACTTTATTTTTATCAAGGTGATAAAATAATACATGTATATAGAGATAATGCATCTTTAACTAGAGATTAGAAAGAGAATAAAATAAATTTCTTTAAAATACATCTTATAGATTACTTTAATACTTTTAAAATAACCTTTAAAACAGGCATAATATTAAAGAAAATAATGATCATCTTCAATAGAAGTTTTCTATAAAAAGTCAGATAACAAGTAATACATCTTTTAGGTTTACTAGCCAAATGATATTCTGTCTATACAATACAAAAGTAGCCACAGAAATTATCAAGCTCAATGAATGCAAATTAAACTTAATGGACAGTAAAATTCAAATTTTATATAATTTTATATGTCAAAGAGTAGTTTCTAATTTTTTTTCAATCACTTAAATATGTAAAGTATTCTTAGCTTATGGGATCTTGGAAACAAAAATAAGTGACATGCTGTATTTGCTCTGTGGGCTGTATGTTACACCAAACCCTGCTTTTAAATTCGAACAGATCATAAACTGGTAAGCATATCTCACAGTTTTTCTTTTTTACTGAAAATTTTTTCACAGCATATTCTGATATCACTATTTTTAAATAAAGGAAATCTAATAATATAGGAAACCAGTTTTTATTGAACATATATTTCTAAAGAGAAAAATAATTATTTGTTTGAAACTATTTTATGAGATGTTGTGATTCTATGAAATTACAAAGGTTACCATTTTCCTTTCCGTTTTCAGATCATGGGCATATCTCATTAATTCACCATAGACTCTGTGTGCCATCTCTTCTGCGACCACCTCCCGTTGTCCTGCATAGTCGTTTAACTCATTCAGGATGTTAAAAAAGGCGATACATGAAGTAAACCTGCCAAAACACATTTAAAATAGTAAGATACATTTCTGGTTGCATTACAATTTTTTGGTGAGTTATTTTTGGTGTCTAAACCAAGTTTTAATACACTC
This sequence comes from Onychomys torridus, assembly GCF_903995425.1. Classification (NCBI taxonomy): domain Eukaryota; kingdom Metazoa; phylum Chordata; class Mammalia; order Rodentia; family Cricetidae; genus Onychomys; species Onychomys torridus. The sequence continues at coordinate 97,972,509 of NC_050448.1, forward strand.
AACCTAAATGTTAGCTACTTGTTCTAAATTTAACTATATATGGAAAGAATCCTACATTAAGCTTAAGTTGTACATGTTTAAGTATATTTAAGTAGCCTTTAATTTATAAATAAAGGGATATTTGGGGGTCAAAATATAATAAGAATACTACCTGCAGGCTCTTTTGACATAGTGGAATCTCTTAGGTTGCCAACTGACTGGCCTGAGCTTGGGAATCACTTGGGTGGATTCCTAGGCTTGGCAGCTGAACCTGTTGCAGAGATGATGTGCTTGTTCTCGAGGACAGAACCTGCCAATCATACCACTCAAATGCATCTTGATGGCTGATCTACAGAACAACTTTGCTATCAGCTCTGGATACAGCTGCCTGTATGCCTGCCCACATCCTGAATGGAGGTGTGCCATTATGACTGGCACCAGAGCGGGATAAAGGGGGCAAAAATAAGGGTAACAATGTGTGTGAAGGGAAGGAGAGAGACAAAGAAAATTACTGTGTTAAAATGTATATATCTACTTGGAACACACCAAGGAACACTATCTTAAACTGACAGCTCAGACAGGGATCCCTTAAGAATGCTAAGAACCAATACATATACAAAAGCTTGAGTCTAATTTCATTTAGTTTCTGTGGTTCATAACCACCTGCATATTCATGTTTAAGACTTCCAAAAAGCCTTTTATTCAGGACTCAAAAGTTATCCCCCAAATTTCATCACTTTTCATTATCCTTTTAAATCAATAAGCCAAGCAGTTTTCACTACCTGCAAGGCAAAACTCTTAGAAAGCTAAGGACAAGTACACAACAGTGTGGGAAAACACACTTTTCTTCTGGAGACTAAACAACTCAAGGAAAATCCTGGTCTAAATCTTACTTAGAAATTCCTCTTTCGATTATTCTAAAAAACAAAAAACAAAAAGCAACCCTAAAACAAAAAACCCCACATCAAAACACAAATAAAGCACTATTAAGTTCATTAAAGTATCTATCCTCAAAAAATAAATAGTTGTCCATTGTGATGTTTTTATTAAAGTAAACTTTAAAGAAAATCATGTACAATTACAGTATATGTTACCAAGTAATGAAGTGTATATATGTTCTGAATATTTTTAACATGCGGTAACTAACAGGTTAGATTTACCTTGGCTCTTCATCTTTGGATGAGCGTTTGGGACAGTACTTCTTAACCAGATTTCTATAGGAAGAAATGTTGTAATTTTATAAACAATACTTTTGAAATAAAAATATTCTAGAATTTTCTAATTTCATAAATACTATTGGATGTAAAACACTGAGAACAGCAATATGATCATCAGCAAACATTAATATAATAATATATGATCATCATTTACATTTTGTTCTTAAAAAATTACCACTATTTCTGTTTCCAGTATTGTAATCACAATTAGATTATGCTATTAACTGAAAGGAATAATACAAAAACAATATTCAGTATATGAAACTGAGTGATGGAACAAAGACATTCGAGGGAAATTCCACCACTCTTTTGTTTAACAAATCTTATATTTTTAATATTAACTAAGGCAAAATATAAACAGATGCTGACTAAGGGAATGAAGGAACAGCTGGTCACCATCTTCTACCATGCTATTCTTCTATGAAAACCATCCTGTGACTCAACATCCAATCCCCACTCTCCACCCCACCCCACTTCAAGGTGCTGGGCAGCCTTCACGCTAAAGAAGTGGTCGACCAATAACCATACCCCATCCCTTTCTTTAGGAAAATTACATTCTGACTTGTGACTATATGTGCCTACATCCATGTCTATCCATGACATTCTTATTTTAGAATGCTGTCTTATTTCACACTTAAGAAATAAGAGATGCTAGCACAGAGATTTTGGAGCTAGACGGGGTCATGTGGACTTGAATCTTGGCTGTTTTGCATGGTGTTTATATGACCTGGAACAATTTACATCAATTTATCTATTCCTTAGATTCCTATATGGTGTCACCAGTACCTATCCCACAGATTTCTGAGAAGTAACTGAGATAAGACATTGGCTGTAGTGTTTATAATATAATAGGTCTGCTTTATAACACACAGACCACTAAAGGTCAGATTTTTCTGACATTCGTGTGTGTGTGTGTGTGTGTGTGTGTGTGTGTGTTCAGGTGCACGTGTGCTACAGCACACCTGTAGAGGTCAGAGAACAATCAGCTGTTTCTCCTCTCCTTCCACCTCATTTGAGAGAAGGGCTCTTGTTCAGCACTGCATGTACCAGGTTGGCTGGCCAGTTAACTTTTGGAGGGTCTCCAGTTTCCAGCTCATATCTTATCCCAAGAGTGCTTAATTACAGACATGAGATGCCATGTCCAGAGTTATATGAGTTCTAGGAACTCAAACTTAGATTCTCATGCTTGAATTGAACAAGCACTGAACCATCTCCTCATCCCCACAGACTCTTTGAAAAGTAATTCCGTGTCTGTTGAATCAAAAATTTTTTAAAAACCAAGGCCTGCATTAAAAAAAAAAAAAAAAAAAACTTCTTTTATAAGATATTTCCTGGTATTTAATTTATACTTTATTTTCTAAAAGTTAAGTACACAATGGATTGGAAACTAAAAAACAAACAAAAAATTAAAAAAAAAAACTAGTCTATCATCATGATTTAAATGTAAGCATTTAATTATTTTCAGAATAGAATAAATTAATCCCACTTTCCCAGTTAAATTTATTAATTCCACAAACATTTAAGTGCTATGTACTAGAATCAAAAAATGAAGTGTACCCAAGCTCAAGAGATATTCTCTGGAAAGAAAACAGGTGTATACCAGCAATTGCAAAGCATGGTAAGTGCTACGGTAAAGACATAGGGAGGGTGCTATGACAAAAAAGAAAAGCCACCACCAATGAAGTACAAAACAGGCAAAAGTTCAGTGGCTGTGATCAAGAAATCCAGTCATTATTAGAATGTACAGGATCAAAGTACTAGGTCTTACCTGTGATTTTTACCAGAATATGACTATTTCAGAAATTAATACATACTGCACTAGTCATTTTAGTTTCATTTCTAGTGCTATGATAAAATACCCTGAAAAAAATTACTTAGAGGAGAAAGGGTTTATTCAGTTTACAATTCCAAGTTACAGTCTATCACTGTGGGGAAATCAAGTCAGAAACTTGAAGCAGCTAGACAGTCACAGTCAAGAGCAAAGAGAGCAAATATGTGCATGCCTGTGCTCATCGTCTCTACTATACAGTCTAGGACCCAAAACCCCACCATGGTCAGGCCTTCTAGCCTAAATTAATGTAACCACGACAACCTCTCACAGACATGCCACAGGCCAACCAGATCTAAACAACCTCTAATTGAGACTCACTTCCCAGGTAATTCTAGATTGTGTCTAGGTGACAACTGAAACTAACCATCACCATATTTGACACACACAACACATACACACAATTTCTAAGTAACTATACAGGCACATGCACAAACATTTTAACAGGTAAGATGACTGATCTATACCTACGAAATATAGATATTTCTAAGCAATATCACATGAAGAAACTAGTTAGCTCTTGGAAAAGCTTTCTAAAAAGAGGAAAGGCTAAAATTTCTAATTCTCTGACTTTGCCTAAAGAGGTAAATAGGAATCAGGAAACTGGAAAGCCTTGAAGGGAATTCTAATAGAGAAAGTATAACGAGCAAAGAGCAGGAAGCAAGAAAAGAAATTCATGAAGAACTCAAAGTGGGTTCTATCTTGCTGGCACATCAAAACTGAACCAGAGAATGATGAGTACTGGGGTAGAAAGGACAAATGAGGAATATAGAAAGAAAAAAAAAAAAAAAAACCCAAGTCATATTAATAAACACTAACTACTCTTAACCAATGGTTAGAAACATAGTCCAAACTCATTGACCTAGATTAATTTCACTGTTCACCTAAATACCAGCAAAACTATGAAGTACTACTTATTATTCCAGGTATCACAATGGTAGAAAAATTAGAGTCATAACTATCAAACTAGCAATTATGCGAAACCTACAGTCATTCTGAAAGAGAGCCCAAAAAGGGAAGACCTGAGGAGGCGATGACGAATCTAGGAGCTAAGCAGAATAAGCAAATCGAGAGACAGAAATAGACTAGTAGTTGCCCAGACCAGGAAATGGGGATGGGTACAAAACTTATTTTTGTGATAACAATGTTCTAAAAGTATAGGGCTCTGGAGATGGCTAGATCCTGAAGTACTTGCTGAGAAGCATGACAACCAGAGTTCTATGTCAAGCTCTCATGTAGAAAGAGCTGTGTGCACCAAGGCACACCTGAAATCCCATGGCTAGGGAGGTAGATACTAGATATCTGAAGCTTGCAACAGATCTTACTATTCTATTAAATACTTCTCTGTGTAATTAGATCAACAGATAATCCAGTCACATGACCCAGTCAGTTCTTCCTTTGATTAACCCAATCTAAACTGAGCTTCTAACACTTGAAATGAATCTAACAGGTTAACCTCCAAAGTTTTTACATAGTTGAAACAGAAAAATACCACTAGTCTGAAATCTAATTACTGAGGAAAGAGAATAGATAAGAAGACAGGAAGAAGACCTCAGATACTACACACAAGTCACAATGGACTCAACTCAAGCCAATTCTGGTATTGGAAATCTATGGCAAAGTCCACAGTGCTAGCATTTTCCAAAAATTAAAATTCCCATTGTAGCAAAATAAAAGCTCTGGAAAAACACACATCAACTTTTTATGAATACTCCTGTCTAGTGTACTGGGTTGTTTTATGTCAACTTCACAAAAGCTAGAGTCACTGTAGAGGAGGGAGCCTCAATTGAGAAAATGACTCCATAAGATCAGGCTGTAGGCAAGTCCACACCGCATTTTCTTACTCGGTGACTGATGGCGGAGGGCTCAGCCAACTGTAGGTGGGGCACCCCTGGGCTGGTGGTCCTGGGAAAGCAGGCTGAGCAAGCCAGCTATGTGGAGCAAGTACTTCTCCATGGACTCTGCAGTAGCTCCTGCCTCCAGGTTCCTATTCTGTTTGAGTTCCTGTCTGGACTGCCCCCCATGATGAACAATGAATGATATGAAGCATAAGCCCATAAACCCCTTTGTCCCCAGGCTGCTTTGGCCCACAGTGTTTCATCACAGCCATAGTGACCCTGAAACATCTAGTGAGAGGAGCTAGGAAAAAAGACTCAAATTTAGTTGTTAGAATGATCATACACTGTTTTCACATGTTAAAAACTATTAAAAGAAACACTCAAAATGGTTGATTCCTTCAAAGAAGTTAATTTCAGTGGTCTTCTAAGAATGCCTGAAGTTAGCAAAGCAGAAAATGATTCCTAAGTTCATAAATTCAGCTTTTCATATTGTATATGCTTATTAGCTCAAATAAATCTTAAACAGACTTACTTGTCTTACACATGTTAAATGTAAAATATTCAAGCTGTTTCTAAACTAAAAGAATATTTTAAGCAAATCTCAAGAAAAATCTAACCTTATATTTCAGAATGTTTATCTCTCAAAGGCACACAGATTCTCTAGGTTGTCAGTCTGTATGGAGGACATGTTTTGATAAGGTACTATAGACCAAAAGTTTATGGAAACACAAACTATTATATATACAATATATTAAAGTATAATAAATGTGACATATAGTGGTACTTTACCCATGTGTGTCCATGTCCATGTGCATTTTATCCACATTTTCTTTTCTGGTCCTATTTGGTGTTCTAAAGCCTCTTGAACCTTGATAGGCAGCTCTTGCTTTAGATTGGGGATATTTTCTTCTATGATTTTGTTGAAAATATTTTCTATATCTTTGCGCTGGGTCTCTTCTCCTGTAACTATTATTCCTAGGTTTGGTCTTTTTTATGGTGGGAATGGTTCCACTGGGAATGGCCTGGATCTTCTGAAACCTCAAAGGTGGCTTTCCTAGTGACATATCTCTTCCAACAGGGCCACATCTCCTTATCCTTCTCAAACAGTTCCACTAACTAGGGACCAAGTATTTAAACACATGAGACCATGGAAGCCATTCTCCTTCAAACTACCACAGGTAGAACTGAAGTGGGGGAGTCTGGCTTTCCTGCTTGGGATGAGGACAAGCATGTGTGGCAATGGAGGAAGGGTTTCCAGCTGTACTTGGGACTCTCTACCAGAAGGAAGTGTGCAGGAAGGGGCACAAAAAGGCAGACCAGACACATGCTCCTTAGGCAAGTGGCAGAGGCCATATGGATTCAGTGCACATTTCTTCCAGCTCTTCAACGAAAAATGAACACCAATATTCCTGAAGCTATTCCACAAAATAGAAAAAAGAAGGAACATTTCCAAATTCCTTTTATAAAGCCAGTATTCTGATAACTATAACCAAAGAACAACAACAACAAACAAACAAACAAAAAAAAAAAGGAGAAAAAGCAATTTGCAGGCCCATATTTTTGAACATAGACACAAAAATTCTCAAAATACTTGGGAGCAGAATTCAAGAATGTAAATTGACAAAAATAATCATATAAATAAGATTCAGGAAGAAAAACCACAGGATCATCTCATTAATTGTAGAAAAGGCCTTTGACAAAATCCAACATCCATCCATAATAAAAGTACTAGGGAGAACAGGGATGCAGGGGATATCTAAACATAATAAAGGCAATATACAAGGAACCCACAGTCAACATCATCCAAAATGGAGAAAACTCAAAGCATTTCCAATAAATCAGGAATAAGACAAGGATGTTCACTCTCTCAATTCCTCAGCATTATAATGGGTTAGAACAGTAAGACAAGTAGAGATAGAGGGATACTAGTAGGAAAAGAAGAAGCAAGTCTTATTACTTACAGATAAAGTAATACATATGGTCTATGTTAAAAGACCATAAAGACTACACCAGAAAATTCCTACAGCTAATAACTACATTCAGCAAAGCAGCAGGATATAAAATTAGCACACAAACTCAGTAGCCTTTATACACACAAATGACAAACATAATGAGTAAGAAATCAAGGAAACAATGTCATTCACAATTGCGTGTGGGGTGTGTGTGTGTGTGTGTTGGAATATATCTAACCAAAGACATGAAAGACTTGTACAGTGAAAACGTTCAGACATTGAAAAGATAAACTGCAGATGGAAAGAGCTCCTGTGCTCATGGATTGGCAGGATGAGTATTATGAAAACAGCCATTTTACCAGTATTTTAAAGACTCAATACAATCCCATCAAATTTCAATACATTTCTATTACTAGACACTAGAGGCTAACAAACAAAAAGCCCAGTGCGGTCCTATTAGCCTCCGAACATTATAGACTATTGCCATTGATTACTCTTGGCCTCTCTAACTTGATGGCAAGACATTATTGCTGAAGACACCACATACTTAAGCCAAAAACATGATAAAGTCAAGCTGGTACGCACCTGGCAGCTTCAGCTCTATTGGCCAGCTTTCATAGTGCTGCAAGGTGCTACACAAACTATTGGGGAAGAAAAGTAGTCAATGATACCCAGCTACAAACCCTGCAAGCTACAATAATGACGGACTTGGCAAGATAGGCCTACTGTTGCAAGAGTGGCATGAACATCATGGGAGTAACCCACCAATTTCTGACTGGATTTAGGCCCCACTCCATAAGATGAAATTTAAACCTGGCACCATCATCTAGCTAAGAACCTATTGCTAGATAGTTCATAGGCCTTGAGAAGAACCTACTTACAGATAACATGGTTCTATGTTGCTAATGGACACAATATTAACCAAACTCCTAATGATTTATTGTTATACTATAGATCAATTACATCTCTTAATTTTCATCTGTGAAGCTCCTATTTGCAATAGTGATTAACATAAAGAATCAAAACTGGCCAAGGAATAACAGACTACAGAATGCTCAGCCTTTAAGCAGGAACATACAGACTATATACATACATATTCATCCACTCACAGCTAAGGCAGTTGATGACAACAAGGAAAAAGTGTCTGCTGGATACAGCAGGGAAGCTGCATATATGAACTCACAGTAGCTGGGACAGCATTACAAAACCTGTGCAAGCCCAAGCTAGTCCAAATCCTAGCAGACAGGGGAGCTGGGCATACAATCCTACTGCTAGCTGTGAGCTACTGGCAACCGTTGGCTTTTGAGAGAAGGAAAGACAGTTTTCTCAAAAGTGTAGCCTCTAGCAGTAAGTCAACAACACTCAGTAGAATACCACACATCTGTGAATATTTGGGCAGCATAAATTGATCTTACAGGATTTAAGAGGGGGGAAAAAGGCACAAAGCTGTACGGACAGGGAAGTAGGAGGTAGATCTGGGAAGACTTGGGGAAGGGATGAATATGAAACTCTCAATCAACTAATTTTTTGAAGTAAAAAAATTATACACATAATTAGGATGTGTATAATTTCATAGTAGGAGGTTATGATCCCACTCGTTACTATATACTACTAGAATATCTGGATATAATTAATGCACACTTTCAGTCTCAATTTTTATACCCATACCAGATGCTGAGTAGACAGGGGACAGAAAAAAATTAGAAACTTTAAATATTGATGTCTGAAAAACCCAGGGAAAGGGGAAAAAAAAAAATCAAACAAGCTCCAAGATATGAAAGTACACAAATGGTCTTCCAATATTTTTTTTACACACCAGCCCCTAGTTTAACTTTATTTTCAACATGTCAAGAATATACTAAACATAAAATACAGACGAATGTGAGCTACACATTAGTACATCAACTCCAGTCTACACTCAAAGAATGTTAGCAATTTGTTATTACTCTTGTGTGATAAAGCATAACAATGAGTTTTTTTTAGGAAACTGTTGATCTTACAGAAGAATATTTTTCAAGTATGTTTAAAATAGAAAAGAAAAAAAACTTATCTGTTCAATTTAGACTGAGGAACAAACTGACACCACTGACTTAAGTATTATGTTTTTCAGATAAATTCTGCTAAGGAATTTGATCATTTGTTTCCCTTTTATGTTAGATTCAAAAGACCAACCAAATGAGAGCTATTAGGCTCAGTGCCTGAGTGCCTGTTTAACAGACATGAGGCCCTGGGTTGATTATCAGAAAAGGGTGAAGGGCTGAATAAAGTGTACACAACGATATTATGAACAACCAAACTATTTTTTCAGTTTAATGTTTAAACAATGAGGTCCTTCAAGAGTGAGAATTTCACCATGAAAACATTCAACCCAAAAGGTTTGAACTTATTTTCTTTCTTAAAAGGTTTTCTGCTTCACATGTAAGTTCTGTTTGAATCATATAATCTATGAAAACATTTTTATTTAATAGTCGAGAATATGCCTTACAGTTCTTATGGAAATGGCTGTGTGTGACTTTAGTAGAAAAGTGACAGTTTACTGAATCATCCCACAAAAATTGGAGGTAGAAGCCTACTTTAGAGCAGGTGCTCTGTAAGCGTTACAAATAGTTACAGAAGTCATCAAACTCCTGTGAACATAAGTGGACAGCAGTTTAGTCACACTGTAAAATAACAAAATCCAGCTGTTATACATCTAACTAGCTTAGTAACTGGCTGGCAATTAAACTGAACAGCCATCTCTTAGGTACACCAGGAAGAAGGAAAATTAACTAGAGCTCCAAGACACACAAAAATATAAGAACGGGAAGAGAGGGCAATGACAAGGAGAAAACAAAAGCCACCTGCACTAACGACAGCTAATGGGGTCCAAAACATGTCACATCATACTCAAGAAAGGTTCTCCAGACCATTAAAAAAAGAAAAGAAAGGTTCTCCAGACCATTAAAAAAAAAAAGAAAGGTTCTCCAAGTACTGTATTTTTTTTTCTTCTGATAAAGCATCCAAAGAAAACAGTTAATAGAACTGAAGAGAATATTGGGGGAAATCAGAGAAAACTAGAGTAATACACCATCTGTAACTTATAACAGGTTACAGAAACAAAAGCAAACAAGATTTACTCAAATCTTCATCATAAAGAAGACCAGTCTCTAAATGAGGTTTAAAACCTCAAGTAATGGAAGTACCCCAAATCTGTCCCTCAGACAATTGGGCTTCTTGAAATATTGCTGGTTTTTATGCAGCTTCATTAAAGAGAAAAATATTTTCTTAAAAGGAAGAACTTCTAAACTGTTAACCCCTTTTACCTTAACTTTATGGAAAAATACACAGCTAAAACTAAATTTATAAATTATATGACTTTTCTTCCTCTTTGAAACAGGGTCTCAAAAGGCAGACCTGGATGGCCTGGGACTCACAACGATCCTACTGCCTCTGTCCCACAGATTAAAGGCACGTGCCATCATCTAGGATATCTAATTTATACTTTCATTAAATGTCTACGATTGTTACTATGCTATATTTACATGGATCAGTTAGTTGGAAAGGGCATGTTACTTAGTTTGGGGATAAGTTACTAATGTATGCAGCGAAGTCTTTACAGATATAAAGATATACTATGCACTGGCTATGGGGTAGGGGGGTCGATAGAGAATTAGTAAATCTCTTAATGGTGAAATGTAATAACGCAATTCCAAGAGCCCATGTTCAACAGCAACAGATAAATACAACTAGTTCTATCTTAACCTTCCTATCTTCAATTCCAAATCTGTAAAATAGTACTGAAATTTCAATTGTTTTTAAAGGAAAATGTGTTAATAAGTAGCATGGAAAATAGTGCTGACATATTAAGTGCTATAGTAAGGATTAAGTAAATATATTTTTACAATACTGCTTGTTCTTGCCAAGCACTGTTCTAGGAACTAGGAAAAAACAAAACAGAACAAACAAACCCCTCCCTTTGTGGATTTTATATTTTAGTGTAGAGATTATATTCTAGAATTAAGAAGCAGAAATTATTTAAGTAATAAAAATCATTCAGTGATTTAATTCAGGTAGAGATATGTACTGAGGCAAAGTGGGTGGCAAGAGACTAACAATAACTACTGGATTTCCACCAGATCAATTCTATACAGGCACTATAAATATAGCTGGGCATGGTGACGCACAATGGTAATCTCCCTGGGCTACATAGCAAGACCGTCTCTACAAACCACGGGGAAAGCCTACGGGCAATAAAGCAGTCACAACTTAAAGAACGGCAGACCAAAACCATAAAATTCATTTTTACTTTTAGAAAGTCAGTACAAAAATGGGCTCTCTGGGTTCTTCTCAGTTTAAAACAAGTGACATGCTAATGGCAGATTCTGATAAAGGAACGTAAAGTATGTAAGCTCATCCTAGAAACATGTTACATAAAATAATAACCCTAAAACAGTGATGTACATGATACCAAACTCTAGTTTGGTAGAGAGCAGTGCACCATCAAAGGTCATAAGAGTCTAAGTTAGATGGAAATAGTATTTATTTATTCATTCATGCAATGTATACTTAGCTAAATTATCTAGCCTGACATGGGAATACAAATGCACAGAATTAAAAAATAAGTCAGAGAGATTTCTGCTTTAAGAGAAAATTAGCTTATTATAGTTAGCTCCTAGTATCCCACACTATCACATTTGGGTATTCTAGTGTGGAGGTTGGAGGATATAATTTTATACAGCCATACTTCTGTGATAGAACATAATACTGCAATTATTTTTACTAGAAGAGAAAATAATATATATTTATTGTGCATATAAAGATTCTTTTATACTTAGAAGTCTTAATTAATCCCTGTCATATACATATACAAGTTTATTAAAATAATTATTGGACTGGAGATCAACTTGGTGGCAAAGTGTCTGCATAACAAGGATAAGGCATTGCATTTGATCCCTGCGCGCGCGCGCGCGCGCGCGCGCACACACACACACACACACACACACACACACACACACACTGCACACACAGAAACTGATTTCAGTTGGCTGTCTCTGTAAATACAAAACAGTAAACTAAGTACTCTGTAACCACCATTTAGCATCATTCAAAATGGATATCACATGCCTTTAATCACAGCACTCAGGAGGCAGAGCAGATCTCTGTGAGTTCAAGGCCAGTCTGGTCTACAAAGTGAGTTCCAGGATGGACTCCAAAGCTACACAGAGAAACCCTGTCTCAGAAAAAAACAAAACAACGGACATCAATTGTCTTTGATTAGAAACTTTATTTTCTATACTTATATTTGAACCAATCCCCCAAATCAATCAATATCCAACACCAAAATACAGTTAAACCTCCTAAACTATCAAAACACATGAACACAGGAGCGAGGTGGTATACTCCGTTAATCCCAATACTCCAGAACCAGAGGTGAGCAAATTTGAGTTGGAGGCCAGCCTGGTCTACACAGTGAGTTCCAGGACAGCCAGGGCTACACTGAGACTGTTGCAAAAACAAAACAAAACAAACAAAAAACACAGGGAGAGAAATCAAGACTTTAAAAAAGGAATAACGGAAGGTGGGCACAGGATGCCTTGGTATCAAAGTCTTAAAATGCTTAGTTTTGCAGTGTATTTGAACTGGAGCAGACATAATGACACAAGACCCAGCACTTTGGAGGCTCCAACAGGAAGGACAGTGAGTTGGATCAAGACTCTGCTCTCTGTCCCCACTGGGGAAAAGAAGGGAGATATTTAACACCCTGAATACAGTTATTACAAAGGAACAGAGTACCTCATTGAGCAGCATTCTCCTCCTAAACATGAAATCAACCTCTATAAAAAAAAGTAGGAGAAGGTAGCTAAAAGAGGAAATAAACAAGACAAGCCTCTTCCCTTTTTTGAACAAAAAACACACTACAAACAGCACCTGATAATTCAATCATTTACCAGTCATTCATCCAAAGCAGCAAATCTCCATGCAGAAAGGAGTAGCCTGCTTCAAATTAAACATGCCTCCTCCCAAATCTTTACCCAAACACCTCAACATTATCTAATAAAATAACTCTGTTACTGGGTGGGAGCCACCCTTAGGATGGAAATATGCCAAATTCCTTAAGTGTGTGACGTTCCTTTAAAGAGGCAAATTCTCACACAAGGTGGACATGACAAACCCATTTCTCCCTATAAAATTAGAGGTTTTTTCATAAATAATTCTGAGCTCCAGCCATCTTCCTTCAATAAAGTACTAATACCTGGCCTCCCTTGCAAGGGAAACCATAGTTCATTACCAGTCTCAGAACAGCAGCAAACAAGCCTGCAACTTCATTAGGTAAGTCAGTCCTCCACCATAACTCTCTGAGATCTAGGAGTTATCCTGGATAATTAGATAGTCTAGAGTGCTTAATTTATCTTATAAATTATCAGGTTTTTATTTTGCAATTTGTAATAGTACTCTTTCCAAGTGTACCATCACTTTGCTTAGAGTTTTAAATTATCAATCTAGTACAGTCATTGAAAATAACACAAAGGTGCACAAAGTAAAAACACCTCCCTTCCCTTGTCCACAAGAGCAACAACTTGGAACACCTAAAATCCTTGAGCTCTTCAGGATACAAATTTCACAAATTTTTACCTAATCATCCATACAAATTCAAACAAGCAGTAGGACCTACTATTGAGCTTTGCAACCAGCTGCTTGTACTGATGGACTGAATAGGAACAGTCTTAAATAAGCTGGATGTTTAGACTGGTTATATACAACAGTATTTTTCATCATTCATATGTTGGTAGGTATTTGTAGAAGGGAATCCTATTTTTCTGCAATAAATAATTTTGTGCATACATGCTTATGTGTGTTTTCTACAAAATAGTTTAGAAATTAAAATGTGAATTAAATGACATTCATTATATTTTAAGGGACCCTGTCAAATGCCCTATCTTCTTGGAAAAAAAAAAAGTGATTAGCCTTTTTCCTGAGGACCTAGGCACATTCCTATCCATTTTCACTTTGTTGTTGTATTGTAACTCAGTGGTAACATTCTTGGGGGCCACGGAAGTGAATTGGTTGTTCCTATTATTTCATATGGTTTGTTTTTAACCTTTTATCATTTGTCATTTTGTGTATGTCTTCACTTCACTTGTACTGGAAGCTTGAAACCATAAATTTTTATTTGCTAGAATTGAGTACAAATTCAAAATTAGACAAGAGCTGGAGACTGTGCTCAGTAGTTAAGAGCTCTGGCTGCTCTTCAGAGAACCAAGTTCAGCTCCCAGCACCAACATGGCACTGACAACCATGTGTAATCTCAGTTTCAGGAGATCTAACGCCCTCTTCCGTTTTCCCTGGGCACCAGGCACACACATGGTGCACAGATATAAATGTAGGCAAAACACTCATAAACATAATAAAATAAAATAAATGTACTTCTAATAATTAGATGGCAGACATTTTTTAATTTGCACATGAGTAAACTTTTCATGTTAACCTCTCAGAGGTACTTTATGTGTAAGAATCCCAGATCACAATTTTGAACAGATAAGGTATCATCACTGTTATTACTAAAATACTGACAGGCTCCCTATTTTGTATTCTTATATGAAAAGAGCCTTAAGAAAAACCAGAAGGGAACAGACCAGGAAACTGGTACAATGTCAATGTTTTCATAAATATCATAATAGCTTAAAAAAAAAAGTTTTGCAAATCATTCACTCATTATACTAGACTTCTGTCATCCCACACCCAGTGAATTGACCATAAGGCTATAACTGACTTATCGCAAATATTTTCTCCTCTTTCTGGGTCTACTATCATTAGCTATCTTTCTTCTACCATTAACTATAAGTCAATTCAGTACCATCATTTCAATAAATTATACAAAATAAGCATAAAACCTAATCCAAGTCAAAAAAGACAAAGATCTTACTAAAGTAACTAGAAAAAATAAGGTGGAAGTGTGGGGGTGCACACCTTTAATCCGAGGCAGAGATCTCTGTGAGTTCAAGGGCAGCCAGAGCTACAGAGTGCGAGTCTGTCTTGAAAAACATTCAAACAAATGGTGGTAGAGAGACCTCTGCTCTTCCTTCTGCCTCTCTCTGATCTTCCCTCCCCTATCTCTGTTTTTCCTTTCCCCCTCTCCCGTTCTTCCCTTTCCCCCTCTCCTGTTCTTCCACTCCCCCCCTCTCTGTTCTCCCCTTCCCCTCTCTGTTCTTCCCTTCCCCCTCTCTGTTCTTCCCTTCCCCCCTCTCTGTTCTTCCCTTCCCCCCTCTCTGTTCTTCCCTTTCCCCCTCTCCTGTTCTTCCCTTTCCCCCTCTCTCCTGTTCTTCCCTTTCCCCCCTCTGTTCTTCCATTTCCCCCTCTGTTCTTCCCTTCCCCCTCTCTGTTCTTCCCTCCCCCGTCTCTGTTCTTCCATTTCCCCCTCTCTGTTCTTCCCTTCCCCCTCTCTGTTCTTCCCTCCCCCGTCTCTGTTCTTCCATTTCCCCCTCTCTCTGTTCTTCCTTTGCCCCTCTCTGTTCTTCCCTTCCCCCTCTCTGTTCTTCCCTTCCCCCTCTCTGTTCTTCCCTCCCCCATCGCTGTTCTTCCATTTCCCCCATCTCTGTTCTTCCATTTCCCTCTCTGTTCTTCCCTTCCCCCTCTCTGTTCTTCCATTCCCCCCCCGTCTCTGTTCTTCCCTTTCCCCCGTCTCTGTTCTTCCCTTTCCCCCTCTCCTGTTCTTCTATTCCCCCCCCTCTGTTCTCCCCTTCCCCTCTCTGTTCTTCCCTTCCCCCCTCTCTGTTCTTCCCTTCCCCCCTCTCTGTTCTTCCCTTTCCCCCTCTCCTGTTCTTCCCTTTCCCCCTCTCTCCTGTTCTTCCATTTCCCCCTCTCTCCTGTTCTTCCCTTTCCCCCTCTCTCCTGTTCTTCCCTCCCCCGTCTCTGTTCTTCCCTTTCCCCCTCTCTGTTCTTCCCTTCCCCCTCTCTGTTCTTCCCTCCCCCGTCTCTGTTCTTCCATTTCCCCCTCTCTGTTCTTCCTTCCCCCTCTCTGTTCTTCCCTTCCCCCTCTCTGTTCTTCCCTTCCCCCTCTCTGTTCTTCCCTTTCCCCCTCTCTGTTCTTCCTTCCCCCTCTCTGTTCTTCCCTTCCCCCTCTCTGTTCTTCCCTTCCCCCTCTCTGTTCTTCCCTTTCCCCCTCTCTGTTCTTCCCTTTCCCCCTCTCTGTTCTTCCTTCCCCCTCTCTGTTCTTCCCTTCCCCCTCTCTGTTCTTCCCTTCCCCCTCCCTGTTCTTCCCTTTCCCCCTCCCTGTTCTTCCCTTTCCCCCTCTCTGTTCTTCCATTTCCCCCTCTCTGTTCTTCCCTTCCCCCTCTCTGTTCTTCCCTTCCCCCCTCTTTGTTCTTCCCTTCCCCCTCTCTCAAGGGTGTAATGGAGAAGAGTGACTAAGATGCAGAGTATGAAATGAAAAATCCAGAGGCGAGGGAGTAGAAAGGAGGAAGCTGAGTGGAATTTACACACAACAGAAACAAGGAAAAGTAGAACTACAACAAGGAGCAGTTTATTTCACCCCCAAGTGGAAATATACCTGGATTTTTCAATCACATGGGCCTATTTAAGTTGGAATTTTGTCCTCTGAAGCACCCTAACTCTTAGCTAAAACTTTTATAGGACGGTCTTCAAACTTCAAGCCTTACTTTTATCAAGTTCCAGCAAGACTACTTGTAAAACTGTGATAAACAATAGCTGTGCTATTTGAACAAAATCTTAAGATTAATTCCACCAAATTTAAGATATAAAAACTCCCCTGTAAGTATTCTGCCAATAAATATTTTAACACAGAAGCTCAGCTCAGCACAAGTATAATTCTCAAGTATTGTTTGGTTTGCTCTTTTTGGGGCCCGCCACCCGGCTCCCAAATAAATCACACATGGAGGCTTATTCTTACTTATAAATGCCGGGCCTCAGCTTGGCTTGTTTCTTGTCCGCTTTTCTGAACTGTAAATTATCCAAGCTACCTTTTGCCTCTGGACCTTTTACTTACTTCTATAACCTTATTTTGTTTCTTACTCCATGGCTGGCTGTGTGGCTGGCCCCTGATGTCCTCCCTCCTTTTCTTGCTCCTTCCTTTTCTCCTCCCAGATTTCTTCTTCTACATATTCTCTCTACCTGCCAGCCCCTCCTATCCTTTCTTCTGCCTTGCTATTGGCCATTCTTTCTTAGACCATCAGGCATAGTAACACAGCTCCACAGAATTAAACAAATGCAACATAAACAAAAGTAATACACCTTAAAATAATAGTCTACACTCAAGTTCAGTGCATTAGAGACTTCTAAAAAATTAAATATCAGGGAAGATTGAAAGTGTAAAACACTGAATACCCCAGGTCTTGTGTGTTTAGTCACCGAATCATTTTATTCAGAGGATTGAAGGTGGAGAGAGACTAAGGAAGACAGCAGACTCTGGCTGCTTAGACAGGGTCTCCCTTTGCTGTGAGTTTTAAGGGTGTTAAATGTCTTTGTGCAATCAAAGTGACTTATGATCCAGTTAGTCAATATTCCCCATGACTTCAATTAACCATTAGTTCTCTAATTCAAACCAATTTGGATCAAAAACACAAGGTTTAATCTGTACAATATTAAAATAATATTAAGATATTTAAACACATAACTTCATTTCTAAAAAGTGAAAAATAAATCAACTTACCTCAATTGCTTCGCATAGTTCTGCTCAATTTCAATCCTCTCTTTAACAAATTTAGCATATCTTTCCAAGAAGTCAATTCCCCATTGTGTATGCTTATCTAAGCTATCGAACTGATCCTAGAAAAGGAAAGCAAGAACAGGTTGAACAAGCTTGAAATTGTATCCACAAATATGTTAACCAGTTTGATATTTGTACAGAGAAGTAATTAAGTAAAAAGCTAGGAAACCCCTAGTTCCACTCACCTTTTCCTAAATCAGAAAGACAAATGTTGGGGACCACCTTTGGTCTGCAACTGTAGCTTTTCCTGGACTATCCTTTGCAGCTTTTGGTCTTGCCAAACCTCCACAACCACATTAGCCAATTATTTAAAAGAAATCTCTCTAGAGTGCAGTTATTACTTCCTACTACCTCAAGCACAGAGAGCTAGCCTGGGCTCATCAAGTGAAGCAGCACATCTCTAAGACTAGTGACGGCAAACACACCCTGTGTCTACAACTGGAAGGAGGAAGCAGGGGAAACAACTGTAAAGACAGGCTCAGAAAACCAAAGAAATGAGGCTATTTTGGGGGAGGATAAAGCCATCAGGCTACAGGAAATAATACAAGCTCACTGTTTGCTCCTAACTTCCAGTGGGCCATACTTAATAAGCAGATGAATGAGGAGGACATATTCCTGGGGCTGTGCTGAGGAACTACCAGGCATTCTTACAAGGAGCTCCCTAACCACCTGCACATGGGTGGATTTCACCTCACACCTTGACTTCTGTCACTTTCTGTGAGCTCAGGAAGGCAGTTTCCATTCTTTTCCTTTCTGTGGCACTTTGCTGATCCACTACTGTGAAACTAAAAAGCAAAAAAACAAAAACAAAAAACCCTTTCTTTGTAAACATACATGTATGTGTCCTGTTGGTTGTGTCCCTAGAGAACACTGAGGAAAACTTGATTCACATTGAAACAAAGAGAACTTGGCAGTCATTGTTTTGGCCTAGCTCCTCTACTAAGTCCTAACAGACCAAACCAAACTGGATTGACTCGTGCTGAAGGTCTCTGCTCACCAGGCCCAAACTAAGTTACGCATTTGGCCTGAGAAATCAGGAGAGGGAGAAACAGAGACAGATAGTAATAACCAAGCCCCCAGCCCCTATGCAGGCCAGTTCTAACACGCACAACATCTTTAGCAATGTCCACAAGGCAAGTAACATTTAAACCTCTCAACTGCCTTCTGCTCCACTCTGCTGTCTCAGCCCTTCTGTCTTCAGGACCAGAACACTCCTTGGGTTTTATGGCATCAAGCGTTGCCCAGATACAGACCTGTAAATCAGGTCAATTATAATCTTTAACTTTTAAATTTTGTCTTTTGACAGATTTGCTGCCAATAAAAGATACAGTATTTGTAGGTGACATAGATAAGTAATAGATGCATTTCCAAACATTCATTATCAAAATGCTTTCTCCATAATTCAGATTGCTTTGAAAAAGCAACTAATCACTAACCACTAAACCTTCCCTTTATCTTTTAAAGATACAAAATTTTCAAAATTACATATTATGTGAGCATATAACTGACAACCACTTATTTAAAAGGGTACCGTCTTTAAAGCATCCAACAGATAAACAATGAGTTTATGAGAAACAGATTTTCAAGGGTCCCTCCCAATTCTTCTTGGGAACACTGTAAACAGTTTATCTTCCTACACGATAAAAGTATTATTTTTGTAAGATTAACTATAACAATATATCTCTCTTTTATGGACTCCTCTCATTCATTTTCTCCTTACCTATAAACAATGAAGTGAATAAATTTCAACATTATTTCAACTTCCCTTTAAAAATTCCAGTCAAAGCACAGGACTAGTGACAGAATGGAAAAACTCCAGTCAACATACAACTTTACTGGTAGCTAACACAGTTTTTTCAAAGAATATTGTTTATTACTGCCAATAAATGTTCAACAAACCTTTTCTTTAATGGCTCACACAAAAAAAGTGATTCTAAATATACTTGTATATTGAAACAGAACAGGCACTATAAGCTGAGGAATATTAGAATTATCTATACTTTAATCAAACTGCATGATCAACTGTATGACATCACTGGGGTGCATTTTGTTATTGTTATTGAAAAAAAAAAAAAAAGCCGGGCGTCGATGGTGTACACCTTTAATCCCAGCACTTGGAAGGCAGAGGCAAGCAGATCTCTGTGAGTTCAAGACCAGCCTGGGCTACAGAGTGAGTTCCAGGAAAGGCGCAAAGCTACAGAGAGAAATCTTGTCTCGAAAAACAAACAAACAAACAAAAACATTCCTCTCATGGCAGCTACTTTGAAGGCAGAGTCAGAAGAACCACTTGGGCCCAGGAATTTTCAGAGGTGTTTTCTCTGCAGCTTCTAAAGTACTCAGGTTGTTGCCATGTTGTTGCTATGTGTTGTTACTGGGTCTGTGACCTTGTTCTTGGCATATACAGCTTCTAAAACCTTTACACTTCACTGAGTGACAAAGACAGGCTTCTTTGTTGATCTTCAAATAAGGCAACTCTTTTTCCTTCCCAGTCAGATGTGTGTGTGATCTCAGAGTCCCCTTTGAACAGCACTTGATTTCACTGCTAATAAGGTGACTTGGAGTTGGAGGCTGTTTACCAAAGGAATCCTGTTAATGTAGGGTTGAAACTTTCAGTGTTCTTAGGAGAAGAGGAGATAGGTACTGATTTCAATAACCAATGATTTAATCAATGATGCTTATGTCATGGAACTTCCATAAAAAGCCTAAATGATGTGTTTAGAGAGCTTTCTTAGTTGGTGAACATAGCCATGTGCCTGCCACAGTAGCCTTTCTGGACCTCATCTTTTTTTTTTTTTTGGTTTTTCGAGACAGGGTTTCTCTGTGTAGCTTTGCGCCCTTCCTGGAACTCACTGTGTAGCCCAGGCTGGCCTCGAACTCACAGAGATCCGCCTGCCTCTGCCTCCCGAGTGCTGGGATTAAAGGCCTGCGCCACCACCACCCGGCTCTGGACCTCATCTTACGTGCCTTTTCATATGGCTGTTCACCTGCATGCATCATCATCAAGGAACAGTTAAGTGTTCTCTGAGTTCTGTGAGCCCTTACAGCAGATTATGAAACCTGAGGAGAAGGTCAGAGGAACACAGTTGACTACAGTCAAGTCATTCTGAAGTCCTAGAGGCCTAGAACTTATACGCAGCACCTAAGGTGTGGTCAGTCCTACTGTGGTAAGCCCTTAAACTTATGAGGTCTTTCCTTCATTAAAAATAAAAACCAGTTTTTCCTCAAAATACAGTAAGATGACAAACATTAGCTTAGCCATTTCTTAATGTCTGCCTATGCTCAACATATTAAATTTAACCTAATATCTCTTTAAATCTAAGACAGTGTCAATTTGTGTTTTATACTAGTAGAGTTGTAGATAATATAGGAATTCTAGGGTTTTCTGCTGAGCAGATCATCTTGCATGCTCTTAAGATTCCTGCTTTAAATAATGAACTATGCCTGTCGACTCTGTATTAAGTCATTATTCCCCTGCTGAAATGTTATTGAGCATTTCCAGCACTCGTAGGCTGATACGGGAGAATCAATTATGGCTGAGGCCAGCCTAGGCTAGACAGTGAATTCAAACCCAGTCCAGGTACATATACTGAGACCTTGTCTCAACAAACAAAACTGTTTTTAAAGTATATGCTATTTTTATTTTCTCTAATAGTCAAAGGCATTCACACTGTAGTTTCACCAGCTAGAGTCTTGGGCTTTTTTATGTATTAGCTTTGCCCTTGGCCATGCTATCCCTGAACCTGCCTGTTCTCACCCTAATCTCAGACACATCAGCTTTCAAAAAGGTATTTTGAGTTGTTCATCATTTTAAAACTTAAAAAATGAAAGTTTTAAAATTTAAGTAATCAAGCTATTGAGACAACATGGTTAAATTTTATTATTAATAGTTAAGTTACAAACTATAGAACCTTTTAAAATATAATACCTTTTCACAATGTTTTACAGTTTGTAAGATTTATTTTGTGTATTGTTTTTGTGTTTGTTCACCTTCCCCCCCCCCCCAAAAAAAAAAACACGGATTCTCTGTGTAGCTCTGGCTGTCTTGAAACTCATTTTGTAGACCAGGCTAACCTCGAACTCAGAGATCCCTGACCTCTGCCTCCTGTGCTGGGATTAAAGGTGTTCGGTGTGCGCCACCATGCCCGGCTATTTTAGCATTTTTAATTAGGGTGTGTGTGTGTGTGTGTGTGTGTGTGTGTGTGTGTGTGTGTGTGCACGCGCAAGCAGGTTCCCAGAGAGTCCAGAAGTATCAAATCCCCTGGAACTGGAGTTACAGGCAGTTGTAAGCCTCCCAATGTGTGCTGAGAACAGAAAATACTCTTAACTACTGAGCCATCTAGCCCACGTTTCTTAATTTTTGACAAAAATCTTATATATGTATACAATTCTAATTAGTTTGTTTTAAGACAGAGTCACATACAGCTCAAACTCACTATGTAGTTGAGGATGATTTTGCATTTCTAACACTCCTGTTTCCACTCAAGAGATTATGGGTGCTGTAGTCATGCCCATGAAGACTGAGTTCAGGGCTTCAAACATGCTAAGCAAGCACCTGTCGACTGAGCTATCGTCTTAACAACTTATAATTGTTAATGTAAATACTCAGTATTGGTATTGGAGAGTTGGACCTGGAGACTAAAATCAAGAGTTCAAGACAAGCTACATAGTGAGTTCAAGATCTGCCTGTACTAAATGGCAAGACTCTGTCTCAAAACCACAGAACAATCAAAAGAGAAACAAAAATACTGGACAATTAACAAGTAGAAAACTTAAAAGTGCAATAATTACATTAAATATACTTTGACTAAGGTTTTACTATATTTTTAAATTAAACAGGTCCTAAATAAATGTCAATTTTATTAAACAAAACAAAAGTGAAAAAGTAGCATGAAGGTAAGTTACAAGTCAGGTAGGTTCTGAGTGAAACAGACTTTTCATGATAACCGCTGGGAGCAAGAAGATCAGAGTTGGGAGGAAAAACAGTTGAGGTCAAGTTTTAAGATAGAAACATTCTACTATGCTATAAAATATTTTATAGGTTTTATTCTATCTCAAATAGTAAATTTACAAGCTGAAAATCATTATTAAAAAACAGTTAATCTATTTAAAATGCAAATAAAATTCTTTACTTTTATGTTAAATTTTGCACAATGCACTGAATACTAATATCTTGGTCTTCAAACAAACACATTAATTGCAATATGTCAAGAAATAAAACCTGTAATCCTAGAACTAGGGAAGATATAATACAGAACAACTGCAAGTAGTTCAAGGACAGCCTCAAGTACATAGGGAATACCAGGCCACCAAACAACAGTATTCTTACTTGAAAAACTAAAATATTTGATAAGTAAATGCTCATTTTAATTCTTTAATTTTAGTAATGATTTTACTTGAATCACCTTTAAGCAGAACCAAAAAATACACTGGTTGGCTAACTGACTGACAGATGTTGGAAACTGGATCTCACAATCCTCCTGCCTCAGCATCCCCACAGTTGGATAAGCATGCCCTACTAAATCCAGCTCACAGGTCAATTTTGTAGAAACAAAATAGTATCAATTACAAAGTTGGTCTAGTTATTCTAAATTCAAAAACATTAGATCACAAAGAATATTACTTGCTGTTATATAATTGTCTTCAATCAAATAATTTAATTTTTCATAATGTATATACTTATGGAATTAAAAAACAAATGCTCAATCCAGAAGAGATGACAAAATGAACTTCATCTGAAACTTTGGCACATGAAAGGCACTTAATTGCTGGTTGAATAATCATTCTGTTTGCACACAGCTTTGGAATTTACAAAGCCTTTGCATATATTATTAGATGTCATTTACAAAGTCTTTTCAGATATGACATTTTACAAACGTGGACAGCAAGTTTCTGAAATTGAGAAATTCACCTAGTATTTTCACTCTAAATCTCATTTTCTTTCTACTACAAGACATTATTATTTGGGTAAGGTTAAATATTCACATTTATTAGGACACAGTGGTCCCAGACATCTCATTTTGATATAAGATCACACACTTCCTACTCTAGCCTGGCAAACACACTAGGGAAAAGACAGAGACAATCTAAAACACAGGACGGATGAAGCCACTCTGAAGACATCTACAAGTTAGAAATAAGAATCAGAATATTGGGCTGGTGAGCTGGCTCTGCAGATAAAGGTGCTTTGACAGCAAACCTGACAACCTGTGTTTGACCCCCAGAATCCATGTGATGGAAGGAGAGGACTGACTCTGGCAAGCTGTGGCATTCTCATGCCCACCCACAAACACATATACACATGTAAATAAATACCAAAAAAAAAAAAATTAACTATTGCATTATCAAGGCAGGCAGCACATCATCACTCCCTTGTTCTTGCCCTCTTTGGCATGTCTCTCATTCCAGATTACTACTGAGTGTAGATGTAACCGGCTTGTTAAATAAGAAACACAGAACCAATTGCAGAGTTAAAAACCACGAGGTCAGAGCAAGAGCGGAAAACCTTACCCTTCACTGCTTCTGCTGTTCTTCCTCTCCACCAGAGAGCTACCTCTGTGTGTCCTATCTTTTTTATAGATTTTGTTCTGTTTTCTCGAGCTACCTCTGTGTGTCCTATCTTTTTTATAGATTTTGTTCTGTTTTCTCATTGGTTGTAAACCCAACCACATGACCTCCTCATCACTGCCTGTTTGTACAGACGTCCAGGTCTTCTATGGTTGCTATTGAAATTAAAGGTGTGTGTCTGCCATGCTGGCTGTGTCCTTGAACACACAGAGATCCGCCTAGCTCTGCCTCCCAAGTGCTGGGATTAAAGGCGTGGACCACTACTGCCCAGTTTCTGCTCTGGCTTGCTCTGACCTCAAGGGAACTTTATTAACATATAAATAAAATCACATTTCAATACAAATAAAATATCACTATAACTGAGTCCAATTTCTGTTCCCTGACTTAATCATTCTCTCTTCCTTTCAAACACATTCATTCATACATACAGTTTCTGTGAAATGAATCCTCCCGGTTAGTGTTGTGCCCTAAATTAATCTTTTCTCATATTAAATTCAAGACAGCTCTTCTGCTTCTTTTGGACAGTTCTTTTTAATTTTGTAAAATATTTCAAGTTAGTTTACTTTATTTACCTCAGAATAAGGAAAATATTCTTAGCTAGAATTAGTATCAACTTAAATGTCCCACACTATTAACTCAAATTACGTTTGTTGCTCCAATAATCAGCTCATAAATATATCTATTCAAATTCATCTAGATACCTTAAATATAATTCAGTATAAAACAACTATCACAAAATGTTACAAGTTTTTTCAAGTCACTTTTAAATATGCAATTCTTGTTTTTATAGTTACTTTGGTACAGCCTTGCTGCATCCAAATGAAGTCCCAATACAGTACTCTGGTAAAGTACCAAGGGACACCACCATTTAAAGAAGACTTTTTAACTGAAAAGCTGAATAATGACTCTGCTGTCCTAGTTTAGACTTACTTTATGGCTCTGATTTGCCTGCCAGAGTTCCTCCAGCACTTCTGAATACCAAACTACTACTAAAGGCACTTCGAAGACCTAACATGACTGATTTTCCTCCTCTAACTCCTATGGACTGCAGAAAGATTTTCTTTTTGCTTATGTGTCATGAATCTAAGAAATCAATTATGCCCCAGAGTCAATCAACAGCATCTACACACAAAGAAAACTGAGCAATAATGTACTTTTGTATAACAGTTTAATTATTTGATGTTTCTCTAAGGTAGAATTAGAAGTTGTATATCTGGACAACTCAGGCATCTTTATAAACTTAAATTTTTCAACTCAATTCTAAATTAAGCTCACAGTGACTAGAATTTCAATACAAACTATCCCTACCACAATTCCCTTTGTAGCTTCTCTAACACTGACTAGACTCTACCTACCTCAAATACGCATTCTTATGGTTATTTCTATTGTAGTTAACAGTACTACAGCATGACCCTCCTCCACACCTACAGGGAAATTCAAGAATCTCATTCAGATGTCTTGTCCTGTCTCTATCCCCTCAAAACCCTAGTCCAGCAACTGACCCTACAGAGACTACTACCAACATGTTACTATCTTTTATTCCCCCTTCTTCACTTCCATCTTTTGCACACGCTGGGTTCCATAAGCCATCATTATAATCACTCCTTGCACATTATTGCTCATTGTCCTTGGCACTGTCAATTTTAACATTGATCTTATATTTAGCTTTTAATCAACCCTTCCTCATGCTACCGTAGAAAGGTAAAGACAAGAATCACATTAGCTGGTCAAACTGAAATTTCTGTCTACTAAACTAAGGATTCTTTAATGCTACTTGAGCCCGTTCACTACCCCATTATCCTATCCAACTATCTCATACCTTATTCTCTTAGGTTAAATTTAAACCATCTCCTACCCATTCCACTTGTAGTTAACAACTACTTCCTATTTCACTAAAAAAAGAGAACAATCGAAGATTTCTATTCTGAAGTGGGATAAAAAGATGGGAAGTTAGCAAAATTAACATGTGCTGTGAAGATTACTTATAGAAACATGATACTCCTTTTATATACAGATATTTAGCCATGAATAATGCTGAAGGGCTACGCACACATGTGCGTGTACACACACACACACACACAGACACACACACACACACACACACACACACACACACACACACACGAATTCCACAAGAAACTACATTTACCGTAAAAGTCTTAGCCCCCTATGCAATCTTCTGTGACCCAGAAATCCTATCCAGTGCACCTCCAGAACAGTCCTGTAATTTTACTTATCAAAGGCAGGAGGAGCTTGGCACTAGAGGCCTTTTGAGACTAGCTTGAAAGCCGTCAGAACAGCTACGGCTTCTGCTCAGACACTTTGAGATTCACTATCTCTTGTGACTCCCACACTCATATTTGGGGGTGTCTTATCTTTTCCCTGAATGCTTCTCTTTTTAAAACTCCTTCCTGCTTCAACACAGGTTAATCTCTCTTCCTAAGAAACTCCACTCTTTTCATACTAGCTCATCCCAAAATTCTTTTCTGCAGCAAAGTCAGGAACCCTAGCTTCATTTGAGCAGAGATCTCTGCAAAGAACCTCCTCAAACTGGTGCTGGTTGGAGCATGGAGCTGGGTGAAGCTCCTGCCCCAGGCTACTGACTTTGACACTTTTTACCACCAACACCTGTGTGTTTTCTTCTGCCTGCCTCTTTGGATTAGCTGTCTACACTCCCTCCTATCTTTTGCTTACCTGGAGACGAGCAGTCTCAAGTTCAGCTCTTAAAACATTTAAGTTTCTACACGCTTACACACACTTGGTTTATTCCAGGGTTAAGCAAGGTACAACTAAAAGGCCAGGAAGGAAAGTAGCTGATGTTAAAATGGAGTAATACAAGGGTCAGAATGCCAATTATGTATCTGTATCTTCTACCCCCAAAATCTCCCACTTAGTCCAGTTATCTATTCTTTCTTGATCTCTGGACTTCAGATTCCATATCTACATGGTTTTAATGGGAAAAGATCAGATATAAATAAAGCATTTAACATAGAACTTGGCACTGGTATCTATTATTAATTCATTTAATTTATCAAAGGAAAGAATGCTGAGTTTGGCATTAGACATAAAAAACACTGTGAAAAAGAGCACTATTAATCAAATAATCATAAATTTAATTTTACTGGCTAATATCTATGGAATGTGTGCAATACTAATAGTTACAAGAGTTAGAAGTCAGATTGAAATACTTCAATCACATACAAAATTTGGGTTTTTTTTTTTTTTAATCTTCTAAGGAACTCAATACATGTTTTGTGTTTTCACATAAGTTAAACTACAATAATATAACAACACACAGTACAGCAAGGCTGTAATGGCTGTGACCCCAGCACTTGGGAGGCTAAGGCAGCATTGCAAATTTGAGGCCAGCCTCAACTAGTGAGATTTGTGGTGGTATTTTATTTGTGCACCCCAGTAAAGCTTATCTGGGGATCAGAGGGAAAAGCCAGCCATTATATTAAACAAAGAGGTCAGGTAGTGATAGCACACACCTTTAATCCTAGTATTTGGGAGACAGAAATGTGGATCTCTATGAGTTCAAGGCCACACTGGGAACAGTGTGGCATGGTGGTACACACCTTTAATCCCAGTGCTAGTTAACCATGGAGGTCTGGAGGTCTGGACAGACAGATAGGAAGTGACTGAGCTGGGTGGAAAGAGGAAGTGATGTAGCTGGGTGGAGAGAGGAAGTGAGATGGCAGGGCACAGACAGGCATATAGGCATGGATATACAGAAAGTAGGTCTCTCTGGAGGCTGAGGAGTTGGTGAGGTGAGGTTGGCTGTGGCTTGTCCTATTCCTCTGATCTCTCAGTTTTAACCCCAATGTCTGGCTCCAGGCTTTTTATTAAAAAGACTGTTTAGCAATTTGTCTTAGAGAAACTGACTCCAAAAGAGGAGGGGAAGCTAGAAAGATAGTTCTTACAGGCAGGAAGACCTGAGCTCAATCTCCAGAACCCGCATACAAAGCCAGGGTGTGTAATGGCATGTGCTTCTAATTCCAGCAATGGCAAGATGGAAAGTGGACTGTCTTAGTTAGGGTTTCCATTGCTGTAAAGAGACACCATGACCATGGCAACTCTTCTAAAGGAAAACATGGCTCACTTATAGTTCATAGGTTTAGCCCATTATCATCATGGAGGAAAGCAAGGCAGCATACAGGCAGACATGGTGCTAGAGAAGGTGCTGAGAGTTCTTACATCATGACTCACAGGCAACAGGAAGTGGTCCGGGATAGTGGGCGTGGCTTAAGCCTATATGAGACCTCAAAGCCCACCTCTACAGTGACACACTTCCTCCAACAAGGCCACACCTTCTAATCGTGACACTCCCTTTGGGGACCATGTTCTCTCAAACCACATGCTCCTAGGTAGATCCCTCCAAGTCAGTCAGCTGGTCTGCTAGTGTAGCCTACTGGGCAAAGTTCTAGGCTAGTGAGAGACCCTATTTTGCATAAAAGGTGGAAAAATTTGAGGAAAGACACTTGAGATTGTCCTCTGACCACCACATGCACATACATGTGCACCCACACACACAATAAAATGTATGTGATCTCCACCCTCCTCTCTCTTTCTCAGAAAAAAACAAAAACAAAAACCACCCTTACTGTGCTGTATATCTTAGCAACCTCAGGACACATTTTCTTTCCCCCTGCTTCTTTACTGAAAATTCATCTCTCCCCTAAAGAAACACTTTGTAGATGCTCATCCTTTTTGTTTCCCTGAACATAAACACTGCAGGGCAAAGACAGCATGAAGTTCTCAAGTGGTATGAGCTTAAAGGGTGGGCAGCATTAATAGCATTGAGACAAAGGGATTTTACAGTGTATTCCGAGTTTACTTCTGGAGTTTTTACCTCACCCCACGGCTGACTTTGGGTGAGTGAAATTGTAGAAAATAAAACCACAGATAGTGAGACTACTGAATCATTTCCTTGGAGCTGACATTTTACCCTGAGACCAGAGAACATAATCAGCAGACAGAAAAGCCAAGAGCAGAACTGGTCTTTATGTGTATGCTTTGTATTTTTAACACGGAAACTCTCAGGAACAGTGCTAGCTTCCTGCTGCAGGTTCCTCTTTGATTTCTTGGCATTCTCAGCTGGGTTCATTTTCTTTTTCACTCTGGCCTGGCTTTCCCTTTTCCCTTTCCAAAAGAGAGTCTTAATCTCCGTGCTAAGTGCAAAGTAAGTATAAATTCTAATCCTAGGCCTTTAATGGCTAGAAAGGACTTTAAAGATCAGTGTTTGTGGAGAAGGAAACTGAAGCATAGAAACTATTTGCCCAAGGTAACAGAGCTAAGTAATGTAACTGAATCAAAGACCTGTGAGTCTTAATTTCCTGATTTCTTGCTTCAACTCAGTCCACTTACTTAAGTAAACACTCTTAAACTACATTTATTATTTAGAAATCAAATGGGCTTCCTGGTGCTAATCTAATCTGAAGGGATACTTAGCTGTTAGTATATTCTTGGGAACAATTCCAAGGAGTGACCTCATGCTACTCTTACCATGTAATTATGGTTGAAAGTGGAGATAATTTAGTCCTACCCACATATGCTGCTTTGGAAGAAGCAGAGTTGACCCAGACAATACTTGATGCCTTACTTCCATTAGTACTATCAGAAGGCCTTAACATTTACAATTAAGAAATTATCATTAATGAATTATATCATAGGGGATACATATACAAGTATTTACATCTATCTGATGAGTTAGGTAGCTTGTCAGAAGTTATCAAAATGGACTAACTCTCCCATCCACACCCCCATTCCATCCCACCCCCAAGACCTCCATTCAGCTTTGAAAATGAGGATGAGGTGGTACTCCGGCTTTGTTGAAGCTCTTTCCTTCCGGTTAACCTAGTTACTTAGGTCATTATCCTAGTTACTTAGGTCCTTTCTGTGACAAACAGCCTGACATGAGCAGGTTAAGGAAGGGTTGGCTCCAATTTTGAGAGTACAGTCCCTTATGGGAGGGAAGCCACTGTGGTAGGAACCTGAGCAGCTGGCCACATTAAATCTCCTTGCCATTCAACTGGGAACCCACACAACAGAATGGTATTACCTACAATACAGAATGTCAGTTAAACCATTGGGGTAACACCTTGTAGTCACATACAGAGGTGTTCCCATGGTAATTTAAAATACTGTAAAATTGACATGTAATAATCATATCTGTTTTATAATTTTTTATTTTTCTTTAATTATTTTAACCTACTCACTCTTGTTACATGATTTTTGGTACAAAGAATGGGACCTGAGTTCTACTTTGGCCCTGAGTAAATACATAATACTCTAATGTGCCCAAAAGATTATTCTCAAATTACTTTTTATGTGTTGCATTTAGTTTTTCTGCCCCCCCATGCTCTCAGGTCTACCTGGTGGTCTGAACGAGAGTATCCCCCTAGGCCTGTGTGTCCGATGCCAGATGGAGCAGTCTGTGAAGCCTTGAGGTGTGGCCTTGTAGGAGACATGTCACTGGAGGCAGGCTTCCAGAGTTCAAAAGATTGACATCACTCCCAGTGTGCTCTCTTTACCTCCTGCTTGTAGTTTTGAATACCAGCTAAGGCATGGTGGCAAGAACAGCTGAGACATCATAGACTTAACACTTTGGAACTGTAAAGCCAATTAAATACTTTCTTTTATAAAACACCTTGGTCATGGTGTTTTATCAAAGCAATTGAAAAGTAGCTAATACAGTAGTTTATTCAAAAAGATCTTCTATATAACAAATACATAATCAAGATAAAGATATTAGCACTGATTCAATCCTACCACTTATTTTTCAGATCCATTCAAGTTTTAGTATTATCTTTACAGGAAAATAAAGAAAAATCAGTTCTAGAGTATGTCACGGTTACTGGCATGCTTAAGTCTTCTTCAATCTGAAATCATTCTTGTCTTTCCTAACTTTCATGGCCTTCTCATTTCTGAAGTTTACAAGCTAATCTTTCTGTAAAATAGCCATCAACTTTAGGCTGTCTGATACTTCCATATAACCCTGATTGTGTTCCTTGGGCCACAAACATTTTGTGCTTTTGTACTGCATCCAGTGAGGCGGCATATGACTTAGACTATCCTATTACTCATGATGTTGACTGATCACTTGACTAAGGTGTTACCTTAAGATGTCTTTTTTTAAAAACACATCTCCATCATTCTTTAAGCACTTTTAGTTTCTGAACTAAGATTCTACATTTTAGATTCACATTGCATTTCTCCTGCACTAACTTGGCATCAACTGTATCTCAAAACAACAACAACAAACCAGAAAGTCCTATTTCCTTTTTAGTGAATAAAGGTGTTCAGAAGCCAAAATTTTAATGCTATGTATGCTCACTGCTTGCTGTGGATATCGCTCTGTGTAAATAAAGTTCTGATTGGCCAGTGGCTAGGCAGGAAGTATAGGCGGGACAAGAGAGAAGAGAATTCTGGGATGTAGAAGGCTGGGGGAGAGACACCGCCAGCCGCCGCCATGAGAAGCAACATGTAAAGACACTGGTAAGCCACAAGCCATGTGGCAAAGTATAGATAAGCAAAAATGGGTTAATTTAAGATAGAAAAAGTAGATAACAAGCAGCCTGCCACAGCCATACAGTTTGTAAACAATGTAAGTTTCTGTATGCTTTCTTGGTTGGGTCTGAGCGACTGTGGGACTGGCAGGTAAGAGAGATTTGTCCTGACTGGGCCAGGCAGGAAAACTCTAACTACAAATGGCACCCAACGTGGGGCAAGAATTTCCACCTAAAACCTGAAAGAAAGATTCTAAACCAGAGCTAAAAACAGCTTGCTAGTTGTCTCTCTCAAGTTAGCGGCAGTCTGCCGGTTTCAGCTACTATGGCGGGTTCCTGGCGTGTGCGTCTGACCTGCAGTGTGGCGGGAATGAGGAATCTATAAGCGACACTTTACTCTGCTTCGTGGTGGATTTAGCCTTTGCTAGTTAAAAAAAAAAAAAAAAAAAAAAAAAAAAAGATTTCTGGGCTGTGCGCTGCTTTGATAGAACTGCTTCTGATAGTTGATGGTACACATGGCTCCAGACCCAGAGCTGGCGGTAAACTGTACCACCGCCATGTTGGGAAACTGAGATGGGTGGAGCCAGCAGCCACAGCAGCGTTTCAGTCTTACAAAGATGGATATTACACAGAGAATCTGGTTTATGTTGTCTTTGGGATTTTTAACTGCAGAAAAAGATTTGATCGTAAAAGCTGTTGAGTTAAACAAATATGTAAATTTTAAAGGTACCTTGACTTCAAAATTTGGATATAAGGATATGTTGCTTTGGAAAGGAGTCTCTGCTTTTGTTTCCACAGAAAGCCAGAGGCTGTGGATTTGTTCCAGATTAAGATACATCAGGTTTGATCAGCCAAGACTACCTGAAAGGTCTCCGATGACACCATGGCCCAGATGATCCAACATCCAGAATGGTTTCAAGGCAACTGGCTCAGAGGTTCACCCTAATGGACTACTCCATAATCCTAAAATTATCTTTGTGTCCCCATAAGATACAGTGCCCCCCTCCAGCAGGAAGTAGTAAGAAGAACTACGCCCACATTCCCAAAATTATCAAGCTGGCTTTGGAGATGGAATTGGCTCACTCCTTCTCTAAACCCAGACGTATTGTTAAAAGAAAAGGTTAAGAGATTCTTATGTCCCAAATCAGAAGAGCCCTCTGGTGTGGGACAAGAAAAAACAATATTTTTCTTTAAAGCAGGTTGATTATAAATGCAATCTCTTTCTAAAGAAGAAAAGGGGATATGATATAGATATAATAGGATGAAAGGGTAGATTAAGGAAGGAACTTACTTCTAAAGAGCAACAACTTGTTTAAAATGTTTTACATTGGTATAGATTTTAGTCTATTGATACAAAGTTAAAGTTAATTTTGTTATACTATGTATATATTTCTACTGTGTTTAAGGTATTGTGTTTGTATAGCTCATTTAAAATTGTAATGGATAATTAAAAATAGATTAATAATTAATCATCTGTGATAATCATACTCATAGCCATGTTAGTTAAGTCTTCTAGGTATACAAAGAGATATTTCAGATAGATAGGTAATCTTCAAATACTTCAAAGACCTTCAGAATATGGCATTTAAAATATTTTTAAAATTTAGACTTTCTGGACAGTGAGACATGTCTGCTCCTGGCAACACTGATTTACTTCAGAGACAATGATGGGCATTGAAGACACTTCATATCTTATCTTCACCTTGGCAAAAATAGCCATTTTGCAAGAAACTGTTCTTGCCTGGACTGCTTGTTTGACTGGACATGCAGGACCCATAGAAAGGTGACCAGTAAACTTTGCTTGACAAAATGGTCCTTCAGGTTCCTGCTTCACAGAGGAAACTGCCAGACATTCTACAGGACACTGAGAGAAGTGACCGAGAGACTCTACCCCTGTGGGCTGAAGACAAATGCCCCAACTTTACAAAGGAACATTAGGTGACTGTCCAGGCTGCCAGCTGTCTCTGTCTACTCTTGCAAGACTCCTGAAAGTAGCTTACATCCTTCTCCCGGTTCTCAGGTAATATTATATCCTTCTGAGGTCTTTGATGTGGTTGAAGACTAGATAGTTATAATTTCCTCAGTTATGATAAAAGATACATTAGATATAAAACCTTAGACTCCTAAATATAAGATAGATAAGATATCTTCTTTAATATTGTAATTGTAATTCTTGCTTGATAATTGTTTTGTTATATGTAATTGTACTATGTAAAAGTTAAAACCTTCCTTAAAAAAAAAAGAAAAGGGGAAGTGCTGTGGATATCGCTCTGTGTAAATAAAGTTCTGATTGGCCAGTGGCTAGGCAGGAAGTATAGGCGGGACAAGAGAGAAGAGAATTCTGGGAAGTAGAAGGTTGGAGGGAGACACCGCCAGCCGCTGCCATGAAAAGCAACATGTAAAGACACTGGTAAGCCACAAGCCATGTGGCAAAGTATAGATAAGCAAAAATGGGTTAATTTAAGATAGAAAAAGTAGATAACAAGAAGCCTGCCACAGCCATACAGTTTGTAAACAATGTAAGTTTCTGTATGCTTTCTTGGTTGGGTCTGAGCGACTGTGGGACTGGCAGGTAAGAGAGATTTGTCCTGACTGGGCCAGGCAGGAAAACTCTAACTATAACTGCTATTTGAGGTATCTCATTTACAAAGCCTGTCAAAAAACAGAGTACAAATAAAGACACAATACACATATCTATTTACCTTTTTATTGCTATATGTGTGCATGTATGTGTATAAAGTGTTTACACCAAAATCTCTAATTCCAATCTAACACCACCACTTTGAATATTGGTAATTCCATTCTCCAAAAGTAAAAAAAGGTCTGTTTTTGTTCTGTTTTGTTTTGCTGTTCTTTTAAAATCCCTAACACAGCACTCATTTGAACAAACCCTAGTGTGTATAACACCAATCTCCAAGTGCCACTGGTGATACTCCCCACTCAGATACTTTCTTCACTGTGCTCAGGTCACATGTTGCCCCTACTATGGCCTTCTCCTTCAGGCTGATACCACTGTTTCCTCCCATCCTCCCATCCATCCATCCATCCATCCACCCACCCACCCACCCACCCACCCACATTTCTCTCACCAGCTAGATCCACTACTTTGCAGCTGACTTCATGTATGGATGCCTGCCTTCCTCATTTCACTTGTATTCCAGTGTACTGCAATGGTTACTCTCACCAACCTCATGGTCTGATACTCCAGTGTCATGTGGAAGCTGTCCTATTTTTACCTGAGCCCTGGCTTACCATTCCCACTCCTGACATCCTTAAAATTCAGATTTTCAAACCTTGATTTAGGGTATTACCTCTTCTAACCCCGTGAAGAAACGAACATTGTACAATCTCCCCTCAAGTACTCAGACAGTAAAGAGAAGGGGAAAGTTCCTGCAACTCACTTTGGATTCCATTTTGCATCCCCCACTTATCCCTAACTGACCCCCCCCACACACCCCTGAAACAGGGTTTCTCTGAGTAACAGTCCACGTTGATCATCAGATAAAGCGAGGAAAAAACCACAAGGTCTATTTAACGAGCAAAGGAATTTATTAGGGGGTAAAACTCACTACAGCACAGGTATTTGTTGTAGGTTCTGGGAAAGCTGAGCTATGTCCCAGGTTGATCTTCTTCCAAGATCTGTCTCGTCTATCCCAGCATCCAAACCACAAGGGAATGAAGACAGCGCAGCATATATGCATCCCAGGTCTTAAGGGTCATAGGCAGGTATAGCAGTTACCTGCTGCCTCACTAGGGACAGCGTTTCAAGATCATAACTAGAACAGCTACCCACTACACTGTCCTGGAACTCACTTTGTAGACCAAGCTGCTGAAAATATTCTTAATTCACACCATTTGCTAATTCTAAACCAAAGTGAGTAAGTGTATGTCCAAGAAACTTTCAAAAGTAAAAATGCACTCAAACAGACATGATTGTAACAACCTGGTGCCACACGGTAAAGAATATCCTAGCCACTCCAGGGACTTAGGTAGTAGAGTCACAAGTTCAAGACCAGCCTAGACAACTTAGTAAGAAACTCGCAAATTTTAAAAAAGTAGAAAGAAGCTAGGGATGTAACTCAGTAATAGAGTGCTTGTTTAGCCTTTACAAGAACCTGGATTCAACTCCCAGTACCAGAAAAAAGGAAGTCTGTTTCTGACAATGAAATAATTAGATGGTCTGTACTTATAATGGTATTTAGAATTACAGAAAGGATTAAAATTGATTAAAGAAACAGATGAGGCAGAATAATAAAATTATCATTAAGATTTTATTGCTTTCAAATTTCAAAGATAAAACATTATAACCACAAAATAATTTAAGGCAAGATATGGTTATAGTAGGACATCTAAAATAGAAATATGGATTTTTTTTTTTCAAATTAAACCAAAGAATTTATTTTTTGCTCATGCACCTTTATTACTAATAGTAAAACCTTCAGTTTTAGAGTAAATGGTGTCTTCTTTTAATCCACTCAAATTTAGAGCACGCTTCCTTTACTTTCATATCTGGGGCAGTAACAGCTTTATACTACAACTTGCTTTGTATATTTAAAGGCTTAACAAGAACCAGAACTGTACAATATTGGGTGTACCAAGAATTAAGGATGAACACACAGAGCCTGTTATTACATAAACCAATATCTACTATATATGTAAGATATCTGCCTTGGAGTTTTTATTGCAACAGGTCATTCAGCAGTTGTTCCTTATAAAAACCAAATACTGAGGCAGCACACATTTATGTGCAAGTCACAAGTTCATTTTCCATCTACTCACAGGATACTCACTTTGTATAATAAACCATCTATTCTCTGCATCTCTCCTGCCATCACTCACTCTCAAGATACAACCGCTGTGGATATCGCTCTGTGTAAATAAAGTTCTGATTGGCTAGTGGTCAGGCAGGAAGTATAGGCGGGACAAGAGAGAAGAGAATTCTGGGATGTAGAAGGCTGGGGGGAGACACCGCCAGCCGCCGCCATGAGAAGCAACATGTAAAGACACTGGTAAGCCACAAGCCATGTGGCAAAGTATAAACTAATAGAAATGGGTTAATTTAAGAAAGAAGAAGTAGATAACAAGAAGCCTGCCACAGCCAAACAGTTTGTAAACAATGTAAGTTTCTGTGTGCTTTCTTGGTTGGGTCTGAGCGACTGTGGGACTGGCGGG
Organism: Onychomys torridus; assembly: GCF_903995425.1. Classification (NCBI taxonomy): domain Eukaryota; kingdom Metazoa; phylum Chordata; class Mammalia; order Rodentia; family Cricetidae; genus Onychomys; species Onychomys torridus. Next base: position 98,009,269 of record NC_050448.1, read on the forward strand.
TAAGAGAGATTTGTTCTGACTGTGGGCCAGACAGGAAAACTCTAACTACAAATGGCGCCCAACGTATTGGCAAGAGTTTCCACCTAAAACCTGAGGAAAAAGATTCTAAACGGAGCTAAAAACAGCTTCCTAGTTGTCTCCCTCAAGTTAGCGGCAGCCTGCCGGTTTGAGCTACTCTGGCGGGTTCCTGGCATGTGCGTCTGACCTGTACTGCGGCGGGAATGAGGAATCTACAAGCAGCACTTTACTCTGCTGCGTGGTGGATTTAGCCTTTGGTAGTTTAAAAAAAAAAAAAAGTTTCTGGGTTATGCACTGCTTTGATAGAACTGCTTCTGATAGTTGATGGTACACATGGCTCCAGACCCAGAGCTGGTGGTAAACTGTACCACCTCCATGTTGGGAAGCTGAGGTGGGCGGAGCCAGCAGCCACAGTGGCGTTTCAGTCTTACAAAGATGGATATTACACAGAGAATCTGGTTTGTCTTGTCTTTGGGATTTTTAACCACAGAAAAAGATTTGATCATAAAAGCTGTTGAGTTAAACAAGTATGTAAATTTTAAAGATACCTTAACTTCAAAATTTGGATGTAAGAATATGTTGCTTTGGAAAAGAGTCTCTGCTTTTGTTTCCACAGAAAGCCAGAGGCTATGGATTTGTTCCAGATTAAGATACCTCAGGTTTGATCAGCCAAGACCACCTGAAAGGTCTCCGATGACACCATGGCCCAGATGATCTGACATCCAGAATGGTTTCAAGGCAACTGGCTCAGAGGTTCACCCTAATGGACTACTCCATAATCCTAAAATTTTCTTTGTGTCCCCATAAGATACAGCGCCCCCGTCCAGCAGGAAGTAGTAAGAGAAACTACGCCCACATTCCCAAAATTATCAAGCTGGCTTTGGAAATGGAATTGGCTCACTCCTTTTCTAAACCCAAGCACATTGTTAAAAGGAAAAGTTAAGATATTCTTGTGTCCCAAATCAGAAGAGCCCTCTGGTGTGGGACAGAGAAAAACCAATATTTTTCTTTAAAGCAGGTTGATTATAAATGAGATCTCTTTCTAAAAAAGAAAGGGGGATATGATATAGATATAATAGGATGAAGGGTAGATTAGGGAACTTACTTCTAAAGAGCAACAACTTGTTTAAAATGTTTTACATTGGTTTAGATTTTAGTCTATTGATACAAACTTAAAGTTAATTTTGTTATACTATGTATATATTTCTACTCGTTGTGTTTGTATAGCTCATTTAAAATTATAATAGATAATTAAAAATAGATTAATAATTAATCATCTGTGATAATCATACTCATAGCCATGTTAGTTAAGTCTTCTAGGTATACATAGAGATATTTCAGATAGATAATCTTCAAATACTTCAAAGACCTTCAGAATATGGCATTTAAAATATTTTTAAAATTTAGACTTTCTAGACAGTGAGACATGTCTGCTCCTGGCAACACCAATTTACTTCAGAGAGGAGAATGGGCATTAAAGACACTTCATATTTTATCTTCACTTTGACAAAAATAGCCATTTGGACAAGAAACTGTTCTTGCCTGGACTGCTTGATCGACTGGACATACAGGACCCATAGAAAGGTGACCACTAAACTTTGCTTGACAAAATGGTCCTTCAGGTTCCTGCTTCACAGAGGAAACTGCCAGACATTCTACAGGACACTGAGAGAAATGACCGAGAGACTCTAGCCCTGTGGGCTGAAGACAGATGCCCCAACTTTACAAAGGAACATTAGGTGACTGTCCAGGCTGCCAGCTGTCTCTGTCTACCCTGCAAGACTCCCGAAAAATGCTCACATCCTTCTCCCGGTTCTCAGGTAATATATCCTTCTGAGGTCTTTGATGTGGTTGAAGACTAGATAGTTATAATTTCCTCAGTTATGATAAAAGATAAGTTAGATATAAAACCTTAGACTCACAAATATAAGATAGATAGGGTATCTTCTTTAATATTGTAACTGTAATTCTTGCTTGATAATTGTTTTGTTATATGTAATTGTACTATGTAAAAGTTAAAACCTTCCTTAAAAAAAAAAAAGAAAGAAAAGGGGAAGTGCTGTGGATATTGCTCTGTGTAAATAAAGTTCTGATTGGCTAGTGGTCAGGCAGGAAGTATAGGCGGGACAAGAGAGAAGAGAATTCTGGGATGTAGAAGGCTGGGGGGAGACACCGCCAGCCGCCGCCATGAGAAGCAACATGTAAAGACACTGGTAAGCCACAAGCCATGTGGCAAAGTATAAACTAATAGAAATGGGTTAATTTAAGAAAGAAGAAGTAGATAACAAGAAGCCTGCCACAGCCAAACAGTTTGTAAACAATGTAAGTTTCTGTGTGCTTTCTTGGTTGGGTCTGAGCGACTGTGGGACTGGCGGGTAAGAGAGATTTGTCCTGACTGTGGGCCAGACAGGAAAACTCTAACTACATACAACCACCATTTGGGATATTGCAGTACTATCTTATTTCTCAATGTCTTGTCTATTGACCCTTGAACCCAAATTTCACATTTTCTAGACCAAACATTTCAAAATCAAAAGTGATCATGTAAGGTGATACAGTAGTTAAAAGAACTGGTTTTTGGGCGAGTGAGACAGCTCAGTGAATAAAGCATATGCAGTGTAAGTACTGGAGATCAACTGCTCTCCATATCCACATAGGAAAAAGCTGGCCAAACATGGCAGCCTGCCTCTGTCTCAGAAAATAAAAGGAGAGAACTCACAGAATGCTATAGGGAAGACACACCCAATGTCAGTCTCAGGTTTCCACACACACACACTCTCCTCTCCTGGATAAAAATTCTCTCAGAGCAATGTCTCTGCTCTGTACCACTCTGCCTCTCTAGACTCACTCTCTATCTGCACTCCTCTGGACCCCAACAGACTGCATCAGTGGATTCTCTTGTTTTCTAATTCTTCCTTTGGCTCTGGCTACAGGAGAGACAAACAGGTCAAAAGTGAGGCCAAGGTTCTTAGTTATCTGGCACTCTGCCTATCAGGAACCTACAAGTTTCCTATGTTCCTCTACTGAAAGTCATAGATCCTATCAGGTACACTTCAGTCCAAACTATGTAGGAGCCTGGCAACCATTTCCTTCTCTTGCCTTTAAGGCCTAAGGAGCAATAGTTCCATGCTGTTACCATGACAACTATACTGGTAATGTACTATTGGTGGTACTTCTTTATTGCTAGGCATGGTGGTGCACTCCTGTAATGTCAGTGCTTCTGAAGTGGAGGTTTGAAGATCAGTTCAACTGACTACAGAGCAAGTTCAAAGCCAGCGTAGGTAACATGAGACCATCTCAAAAAACCAAAAGTGTCTCTTTATTAAACATTGTTTTTGTGGGATATTAACTGAAGATGTGTTACATTTATTTATGCTTTGGAACATTTGTTTAATGATGCAAAGATGTGTTGCATTCTTTTATGTTGCATTTGTTTAACTCTGTGCAACTGTGTTACTTTGCCTGTCTAAAACACCTAACTGGTCTAATAAAGAGCTGAACAACCAATAGCAAGACAGGAGAAAGGATAGGCGGGGCTGGCAGGCAGAGAGGATAAATAGGAGGAGAAATCTGAGAAGAGCTAAGAAGAGGAGGAGGACCCCAGTGGCCAACCACCCAGCTACACAACCAGCAATGGAGTAAGAAAACAAGAAAGGTATAAAGAAAGATAAAAGCCCAGAACCAAAAGGCAGCTGGGATAATTTAAGAAAATCTGGATAGAAACAAGCCAAGCTAAGGCCAGGGATTTATAAGCAATAATAAGACTCCATGTATTTATTTGGGAGCTAGATGCCCCCCCCCCTCCACACACACACACAAAGAATAAAGAGCCAAAGAGTAAAAACAACCTACTACAATTATTCCACTAGCCTTAAGTGTGCTATTTCCTACTGGGGCCATGACTTTTTCTTCCCCTCTGAGACAGGGTTTCTCTGTGTAACAGTCCTGACTGTCCTGAAACTCGTAGACCAGGCTGGCCTCAAACTCACAGAGATCCACGTGCCTATGCTTCCAGGGCCATGACTAATGTGATGTCTATTCAAAGATATGCTAAACTCAAGCAAGACATTCAGACTGGATAGAGATGGCTCAGCAGTTAAGAGTGCAGCTGCATTTCCAGAGTACCCAAGTTTGGTTCCCAACATCAACATTGGACAGCTCATAGCCATGTATACCTCCAATTCCAGGGGTTCCAATGCCCTCTTCTGACCTCCATGGGCAGTGCACGCATGTGGTGCATATAAACACAGGCAAAACAGTCATACACATAAACTAAAAATAAGTAAAACTTTTTAAATGAAAAATGTTTCCCATGAGTATCATAGAGAACACTAGTATATAACAGGCAGCATTATCACTGTCTTCTTCTTTTTCCCTTTCTTTTTTTTTTTTTCTTTTTTTTCTCCATGTTGTTTTGGAGCCTGTCCTGGATCTTGCTCTGTAGACCAGGCTGGCCTCGAACAAACAGAGATCTGCCTGGCTCTGCCTCCCGAGTGCTGGGATTAAAGGTATGCGCCACCAGCGCCTATTACTGTCTTCTTTACAGTAAACTGACAGACTGCTATGCTATCAGACCAAATTCATCCTCTTAATTGACTTTAGTATGCTATCAAGGTTCTCCAAAGGCCTTCAAACGTCTAGCTTCATCCATATTTTACTTTTCTGTCAATACCAGTTATTCTCCTAATACACACTACCACAGGAATTTAAGGTGAACTTTCCCATATTTAAGTTGACTGAGGTGAATAGATTTCCCCCCCTAAAGTTTTACAAATGGGTTAAAGGTATGGCCCTTTTGTTAAGTGTCCCTAAAGCTCTGGGTTCCAGTCACAGTACTGGGGAAAAAATACACAACAGGAAACAGGTACAGAAAAAGATGCTTAGGGGGCTGGAGAGATTGCCCAGTAATTAAGAGCCCTGGTTGCTCTTTCAGAGGACTCTAGTTTGACTCTTAGCACCCACATAGTAGCTCACAACCTCTACAATTACAGTTCCAGGGGATCTGATAGCCTCTGTGGGCACTGCATGCATAAGGTACACATAATAAATACTTGCAGGTAAAACATCCAAATGCATAAAATATAAATAAATAAAACATTTCAAAAAGATGCTTAACACCATTTGTCACCTAATAAACACAAATCCAATATACTATGATATAGCTATATGGCTATAAGCAGAAGAAGAGCTGGAGCAAAGGCTCAGAAGAATGCATACTGCTCTTTCAGAGGACTCTAATTGCAGTTCACAGCATCCACAGTGGATGGCTCACAACCAGCAAGTCCAGCTCAGACAGCCTCTCTGGCCTCTGTGGGAACCTGCACTTCTATATACAGACACACATAAATTACAAATAAGAATAAAATATTAAACTAAAACCATTTTTTAAAAAAAGGCATATGAAAGCCAGTGAGATGGCTTAGCAGGTAAAGGCACTTGCCACTAAGTCTGATGATCTGAGTTCAATCCCCAGAACCCACGCTGTGAAAGGAGAGAACTGACCTATATCTCCTCTCCTCCTAAAAAAAAAATTGATGTTAAAAAAATTAGGGTAGATGATTGTTGTGAAATAATTTTTTTGTACACAAGTCTTCATAGCAGCATTATTCATAATAGAAAAGAGTAGAAACGACCCAATGGATTAATAAAATGTACATATGCATACAATGAAATATTATTTGATAAAAAGAATCAAACACTGATAAACGCTACAACGTGGATGACCTTTGAAATCATTATGCTAACTGAAACATGGCCCATCAGCAGTAACTACACATTCTATGACTCTGTTTATATGAAATGTCCATAATAGATAAATCTGCAAAGAAAGCTGGATGGTTTCCTAAGGCTGTAAGTAGAAGAGGAGAAAATACAGAATTGACTTTAATGAATATTATTTCCCCTTCCGGCATGACCAAAAAAAAAAAAAAAAAAAAAAAAAAAAAGCACAGCAAACAGACCACTGACAGGGAAAGCAATAAACAGACAAGGCACATGGAATTTGTGAGGGAGTAAAAGGGAGGGAGGGATGGAAGAAGCCAAGAAAGGAGGGAAGGGAGGAACCAGGGAGACTGGGGAGAGCCAGTGCATGTACACACACATTTGTGTCTAAATGTAGAGCCTACAGGTTGATAGCAGGTGTGCAGATTGAGTAATTTATAGTAAGAACAGAATTGAGGGCTAGAGATGGCTCAGTGGTTAGGAACACTTGTTACTCTGCAGATAAACCAGGTTCAATTCCTATCAACAACATGGTGACTCACAACCATCTATGACTCCAGTCCCAGGGTATTTTATGCTCTCTTCTAACCTCCACAGGCACCAGGTACCCACATACACACAAGTAAAATACTCACACATGAAATAATAAACTGTATCTTTAAAAAAACAACAACAACAACCAAAAAAAAAAAAAACAGCATTGACTTCCAACAGTTCTGGTACCAGCTGAAACTGCTCTCTGCTTCCAAGGATGCTGTGTTATCACATGATGAAGTAGGAGAAGCAATGAGGGGAAGCTCTTTCCTTCAAGTCCTTTATAAGGGCTCCAATCCCATTCTTGAAGGCAATGTCTTCATGGCCTAATCATCTCCTAAATCATCTCCCACTTCTAAATACTGTGGTGTTTGAGATTAGTTTCAACTAGAGTTTGGGGAGGGAAACAACCAACCAACTATATTTTGACTATATGAGTAACACTTCAATAAATAGAGAATAAAGTCATCTCTTCAACATGCTCTCATCATGTGCTTTAGCTATATACCCAAGAGATTTTTGGACCATATGAAGTCTAGTTAAAAATCTTGAGGAACTTCCATACTTTTTCCACGAAACATACACAAGAGTTCTCTTTTCTTACATGTTCACCAAAACTAACTTTTCATCATTTTGCTAAAAGCCACTTTTCATGAGATACGAGGTGGTATTTCACTGTGATTTCAATCTGCATTCTCCTGACGAGTGGTGACACTGAACATGTTCCATACTTGTTGGTCTTTTGATTAATGTTTATTCAGGTCTGCATGTGTATGTCATGATGTGTGCATGTATGTGTGGGCGCACATACGGAGGGGAGAAGACAGTCTCAGGCGGCAGTCCTTGTTGTCTACTTTGAGACAGGGTCTCTTGGTTTCTCACTGCTGCATACACCTCATTATGTGCCTTGTGCATGGCCAGGGTTCTCCTGCTTCCACTTCTCACCTCTGCGTAAGAGCACCAGGACTTCAGATACATACTTTACAGGGAAAGATTCAAACCCAGGTCCTCAGCACACAGCACTTTGCTCCCTGAGCCACTTCCACAAACCCGTTTCCCTATTTCTAAGATCGTGTTACGCATTATCTTGAGACTATATCCCTTATCAGATACAGATTACAAAAAGTAACCTGTTTCCTTTGTTGTGTAGATGCTTTTCAGTTGGATATAATTCCATGTGTGCCTATTTTTGCCTTTGCTACGAACACTTTTGGGGTCATATTAACAAAAAAATCTTTGTCAAGACTAATGTTATTATGGAGCTATCTTTGTTTTCTTCTAGTATTTTTAAAGTTTCAGGTCTTCCATTTAGGTTTTTAACCCATTTGGTTTTGTTGTTTTTAGGGCTGTTGGGTTTTTGCGGGGAGGGGTTATGGTATGAAATAAGGGTCTAGTGAGGTTTTCTTTAAAAAAGCAAAACACAAAAACAAAAATGAAACTATCTTCCATCTAAACCAGCAGTTCTCAACCTGTGGATCTCAACCCCTTTGGGGGTCAAATGACCCTTTCACAGGGGTTGCCTAAGACCATTGGAAAACACCAATATTTACATTACAATTCACAGCAGTAGCAAAATTACAATTATGAAGTAGTAAAAACAAGCTTATGGTTGGAGGTCACCACAACATGCACTCTATGAAAGGGCTGCAGCGTTAGGAAGGTTAAGAACACGGATCTAGACAATGAAGTGCTGGAGACTATCCGCTAAGATACAAACTGACAGTACTATTCAAGAAGTACTCAGAACTGGGGTCTCCTCAGTTGGGAGAGTGCTGGCCTGGAATGCACAAAATCCTGGCTTTAATCCACAGCTCTGTACAAACCAAGAGTAGGGGTAGATGTCCACAATCTCAGTATCAGAAAGTAGAAGGCAGGAGGATTAGACATTCAAGGCCAGTCCTTGCTGTGTAACAAGTTTGAGGCCAGCCTAAAAGTTACAAGAGATCTTGTCTCCAAAAAGAAAAAAAAACAAAAAACAGTACATTCAGAAAACAAAATATACAATAAATCAGCTCTTACCTATTAAGAACATAATAGCAAATGTTAAAGTTTCAATATAAGAACATCCTGGCTTCCAATAATGCCAAACTAGGTTATTTAGACCAATACCCTATTCCACTGGACAGTCTAGATGAAAATGTGGATCAAATGTATTTCAAAAAGCTAAAGCAACAAAGACAAGTCAAGGTGTGTGGTTTAAATGTGAAATGTCTCACATGGTTCATGTATTTGAAAACTCGGCCCCCAGTTGGTGGTACTGTTTTGAGAAGTAGTGGAAACCATTAGGAGTGGTGTCTAGCTAGAGGAAGTGGGTGACTCAGAGGCAGGTCTAGAGTGTTACAGCCTGCCCCATTTCCAGGGCACTGCTTACTGAGCCAGAGACAAAGCAAACCATACAAACCATAATCTCCCAGCACCACTGACAAGAGCTGCCTCAGCCACCACGTCCCCCCTCCCATGGCCAGGACCCCATGAATAAGGAGCCAAAACAAATCCTTCTCCCTTAAAATGATTCTGTCTGGTACTTTGTCAGAGGACAAGGAAAAGTCACTAAAAACAAAATAGTATGAAATTACAAGGTCATAAGTAAAATAGAAATGAGCATCCAGAGATGAATGAAAGCTCCCTCTGTCCTAGGAAGTTTGACAATTTTGAAAAATTAGATCTTTAATAAAATAACAAGAGATAGGAGAAGAGAAAGCAAATTCAACAATCACACAAGTGAACTCCAAAACCTTAAACTTGGTTTAAAATGGTCCCAGAGTGGTGGTGACCCTCAACAGGGCAAAAGAAAAGTCTATAGATGGACAGTCCTTACAGATCTCGGGCCAAGATGGAAGAGGACAAACACAGGAGGACATAGCAATTGGAGGAGCATGCAACAAAACCTGGTGCTCAGAGTTCTCTCCCTTTTTGACTGGAACAGCCCAAAAGTGTGCTATTAAAGACAATCAATTGTACTGAAATAATCAGGAAACAAGACTCCCAGATCTAAATAATCTGAGAACATTTTCATATGAAAAGATGCAGCTGGTTTTATTTCCAAGCTATGAAAAGGATCCTAAGGCTACAACAGATACAACAGGTGTATCTCTCCCTCAGAATCCAGAGGGGGCTGAACCCAGTATTGCTCACAGGAAGGAAGTCTATGAGTGTTTACGTCCCTTCCACAAGGTGGACCCATATCTGGTATACCCTGAGCAATCCTGACAAATTTTCCACATACTTTAAAACATCTCTAGACTACAAATGATACCTAATACAATATAAATGCTATGTAAACAGCGGTTATACTACATGGCTTAGGGAACAATAAACTGGGAGGAGGGTTGAGGTAGTGGTTTTTAGTGTTCCATACAGACACAATCTTTTTTAAACATTTTCAAACCACAGATGGCTGACTACATTGATGCAGAACCCAGGGAAGGCCAACGAATTATACAACCAGGAAATAAAAACTACCTTAGTATCCAAAGCATAATTTAATTACAAAGTTACAGCAATCTATTGAATTCCTCCAAGTCAAGAAGTATCTGAATGCTTACTACGTGCCAGCTGCATGTCTAGAAAAGCAGAAACAAAATAGGTACAAATGTAAATTAAAATTCTAATGTGCTGAAAATGATGATAGAGTGTGCTTTTCAAATTATAATAAACATATAATAGACTTTCACACCCAGTGCTAGAATCGAACCCAAGCTACTAGGCAAACAATCTGGAGCCATGTCTCCAGCCCCCTCATCAGGTGTTTTAAAGACTGCTGATTAGTATTCTCTCAAGAAATTAAAGAGAAGCCAAGCAGAACAGTGAACACCTGTAATCCCAGCACCTGGGAGCTGAAGGAGGCCGACTTAGAATCTAAGTCAGCCTCAGCTACAATAAAGAATTTGAGGTTAGCTTGGGCACAAGATCATGTCTCAAACAAACAAGGAAAAAACTGCTCCTAAACCCTAAATATTAATATTAGCTTGGAATCAATGGGGATATTTTATATAAAACATTTCTCACTATGCCTCTCAACAGCTCTCCATACAAATCCTAAATGCTGAATCCCACATTAACAAAGCAGTCAGATATCTTATAATGCCTAATAGCATCCCTTTATACTATAAAGAATGCTTCAAAGAACTAGTCAGTGGAAATTATGCAAAAGCAATCACAAATTTTACCACAATGTTACTTTAGGAACAAAAGAAAATACTGAAAAGCATGAATGACAATATTAAAATGATGTGTAGTTCTAATAGATTATTTTCAAAGCACAATTTGCAACTTAAAGCATTTATTATTCTATCATTAATTAGAGCGGTGTCTCACTCAAGAACAAGATTTTACACACACACAAACACACACACACACACACACACACATTCTTAGTGCATAAATCAGCTCACAAAACTCTATAGAGCAAAACACAATCAAACTCACTGCCTTTCCCCATTGAACAGTCTTTCACTTCCAGAAACAGCTCTGGTAACTACAGTGAAATGGAAGTAAAAACACTAAATGACAGATGAGGAGAGAGACGAGAGGTGATAGTATTAACAAGCTGTGGTAAGAATACATATTAAAAGTTACAGCTGGTTTCAGAATCCATAACATATTAATATACTGAAGAAAGTAACAACTCTTCAAATACTTTTTCAGGAGTGGTGAAGTAGATGCAATGTTTATCTTCTAAAACCCAAAGAAGGGGCTGGAGAGATGGCTCAGCGGTTAAGAGCACTGGCTGCTCTTCCAGAGGACCAATGTTCAATTCCTAGCACCCACATGGCAACTTACAACCATTTTTAACTTCTGTGACTCCAGTTTCAGGGAATTCAATGCCTACTTCTGGCCTCCAACAGCACCCAGGCACACACATGGTGCACAGACATATATGCAAGCAAAACATTCATACAGATAAAAATAAATAAATCAAAAAATCAAATAAAACCTAAAGGAATGCCTCTTCCTTTCACCAAAGAATTGGGGAAGAAAGATCCCTTCTACCATGGCAAACTAACATTTCCTTCTGTGGATTTTTAAATGGTCCAAAATTTGGGTTAATTATATGCCAATGCATAGCTACACATAAACAGACACACAAATACCAAGTTCCTGAATCAAGCAGTCAGCCAAACCGACCTCTGCCTGGTCCCTGTCTACAACTCACTACTTTCAGACATCTTACGTTTAATCCAAGCCAAATCTAACCACTATAATCAGGTCAGCCCAGAAAGTATTTATTCAAGCTCCTACCAGTGTCGGGCTCTATGCCAAGAAGCATGTTGACAAGTGAGGACACAGTAATGAAGCACAGAATGGAAGAACAGGAGTAAGATGTGACCTCTGCCCTTTAGGAACCTGAGAGCCCCCCATGCACAGCCCTTCTCATCCTAAAACCTAGGTGAAATGGCACAATTTTCTAAAGAACAGAGTGAAAATCATTTTTTAAAATAGTTTTAACCTTCAGTTGTAGCTCTCTACTCATTTTAGTGTTACTTCTAAATTCAGGGCTGGACAGATGGCTCAGTGGTTACGATCACTGGCTGCTCTTCCAGAGGACCCAGGTTCAATTCCCAGCAGCCACATCGTGTTTCAGGGAATCTAAGGCCCTCTTCTGACCTCCAAGAACCCCAGGCACACATCCTGGTGCATAGATATATATGTACACAAACACTTATATACAGAAAAGAAAAAATAATAAAGTCTTAAATTACATGAGCTACTGGAGATTCATTTTTCTGTCTAATTGATTCTTTTAGTACATATCCACAAAGCCAACATTACTGTATAAGCCAGAAAAACAAAACTAAAATCTGCTTGGACAACGCAACATCGGTCTCTCCACAGCCTTTAGCAGGTGGCTTGGGCTGAAATACGGGGCAGCTCTCAGTTCTCTCTCGAGCCAAGTCTGGGGTTGGCCAACTCTGGCTAGTCTTCTCCAGGGGCCTGTGACAGCCCTGAGTACTAGGGTTTCAGACAGCTGCCATACCTGTCTGGCTTTTGCATGAGTTCTTGGGGATCAGAACTCCAGTCCTCAGACTTGAACAAACAAGTGCTTTATCCACTAAGCAATCTTCCCAGACCCAGGTAGCAAAATTTTAATAAACCATATAAAGGGGATATATCCAGTCTATTTCTGTCACATATATACATGCTATATATCTGTACTGATTCATATTTAACTACGATCCTCTATTCTTTGTGTGATTAAGAAGTCAACATAGTAAGTAAGCTCAAGATGTACCCACATAACTAACCATGCATGCTAGAAAGAAAGAGAAAATGCAGGCTGTGACTCTAGTCACTACCTCACTTAAAACACCACTTAAGGCCGGGCGGTGGTGGCCCACGCCTTTAATCCCAGCACTCGGGAGGCAGAGGCAGGCGGATCTCTGTGAGTTCGAGGCCAGCCTGGTCTACGGAGCGAGCTCCAAGAAAGACGCAAAGCTACACAGAGAAACCCTGTCTCAAAAAAAAAAAACCACAAAAAACAAAAAACAAAAACAAAAACACTCACTTAAAACTACAAGTCTCTTAGAGCACAGCTCGAATACATTAATGCATAAAGCTTTATGCATTACTACACAACTACACAACAAAAGCCAGCTCCAATCCACTTAGCAAGTTACTGTTAGTTGTGCAACCCAGTGCTTCAAATATTCTATAGAATACCTTTATTCCCTATTTTAACGTAAGACTTTAAGAAGCATTAAAACAAGCAAGCTGTTGTAGGGCACACCTGTATCCTCAGCTCTCAGGAGCCTGAAGCAAAAGTAACAGGAATTCAAGACCAACCTGGGCTGCATAGTGAGACCCTGCCAAAGAAGGAAGGATTAAAGCTGCAAAAAAAGTGGGACTGCGGAGATGGCAGCGTTGATAAATTAGCCTTGCAAGTATGAAGACCTGAATCCAATGCGCAGAACCAGGTTAAATAAAAGCTAAGCACAGAGAGACAGAGAGAGAGAGAGAGAGGGGAGGGGATAGATAAATGCTTCTGCAGAGGATCAAATTCAAATCCCATTATCCACCTCAGACAACCCACAAGTACCTCTAACTCTGGCTTCAAAGCATCATACATCCTTTTCTGGCCTCCTTAGGCACCCATGCATACACACACACACACACACACACACACACACACACACACACACACAGAGAGAGAGAGAGATTTTAAATATTTTTTTAAAAAACTGAAAACAAAGTCCAATAAAGTTTTATGTTTACTCCATTCCCAATCACAATCCTTTATTCCAAGTTCTATTTATTTAAGGTTTAGAAACTAAGTTGATAATAGTGGAGTCTACATTATTAATTTATAATAAATGTTCCCCACAAGTCCTCAAACCACAAAAAAATACTCAAGTTTAATGGAAAAATAAAAAGTATTTTTCAAGAATTTCCAAGTTATATTTAAAATAACTTTTAATTTGAACCTAAATTCCCATCACTCTGTTTATCTTCAAATTACTGAGAAATTATTTAGATGTTTAAATTAACAAATTACAAGACACACTGGAGGGCTGAAGTTATCTCCGAATGTAACATATTCTTAACGTTAAAAAAACTTTTGAGCATGGCATGGAGGCTCACACCTGTAACCCCAGTATTCTGCAGGCTAAGGGAGGAGCACTGCCATTTCTGGGCTAGCATGGGCTACACACACTCACACATACATACTTTAAAATTATATTCAGTTTAAAATTGTTTTGTCTTCAAACTCTCTCTGTAGTAGGATACCAAGCGAATTTCTTTACATTTAAGTACTATTCTTTCCTGGTTTTCCTACAGGTACTTTTTAAAGCATTCTGTTTACCTTCTAGATTACTCTATGCTTGGGTCATCTGAATAGCCAAAAAATAAAAGTCTCTTCTAATTATAAAGACGGAAAATAAGGGGCTGGAGAGATGGCTCAGTGGATAACAGCACTTGCTGCTCTTGTAGAGGGCTGAATTTGGTTCCCAGCATCCACACTGAGCCTCATCGCTGTCTGTAACTAGAGCTCCACTGGATCTGATGCCATCTTCTGGCTTCTTCACCATATATACCCACAGTATGACACAAATAAGTACATGATTTAAAATAAAAAAATAAGGGGCTGGAGATACAGCTTGATAGTAGTGTCCCTGTCTAACATGTGTGAGGTCTCGGGTCCAAATAGATAAATAATAAATTCTGTAAATGGAAAATAAAACTACTCATTTCCATGAGCACTACATGATGACATTGTAATCCATCATAAAATGTACAAATAAAAGGGGAAAACTTTAATCCCAGCAATCAGGAGGCAGAGGCAAGTAGATCTCTGAGTTCAAGGATAACCTGGTCTATATAGTGAGTTTCCGGCCAGCCAAGGCTATAATGTGACCATCTCAACAAATAAACATACAAACAAACGAGAAAGAACCAACAATGCCTGAAAATCTAACTAATGTTACACGATTCATTTACAATGATGCTCCCCATTATTAGAACAATCAATGTTATCTAAGCAACAGAATGGAGAGGCTCCTGAGGTATTTTGTCTTGGAGTGGTGTGTTTGCAGACTGGGCAGACACTTGTGCCGAGTGTTAAGAGGACAGATTCCTGGGGCTGGGTTAAGGAGGTGACTAGACTGGGCTTTTAAGTGTCACTTCTAAAATTCCCAATCTACAACACGTGGAAAATGAGAAAACATTCGGTCTTCCAGTTCAACGATCCACACACTCAAAACTTGTTCCTCCTCCTCCTCCTCTCTCTCTACAGAGATTGCCCGAGATTTTCGCAAACAAAGGCACGGGAAATATGCACAGGTGGGATAAAAAGGGGAGTGGCGGAGGCCAGGCGGCGCTCCAGACAGCGCCCCCAAGCCGCCAATCTTCCCGGCCGCACCTGAGAAATCACTGCCCTGCACACCTCCACCCTCCGGTGGCGGCGGCGTCCCGAGCGAATTCCCCGACCTCTTAGCCTCCGGCCGCACCTTGCTCAGGCACTGGGCATTGTCTGGAGCCTCTAGCGCCGGAGAAAGGCACGGAGGAAAGACAAAAAAAAAAAAAAAAGAGAGGAGAGAGAGAAGTGAGAATAAAGAACGGGATGGGGGGGGGGGGATCAAGCCATCGGCCAGAGGAGCGTCCCCTCCTCGATCTCTCTACCTAATTCCGGTCACAAAAGCAGCCCCGCCAGCCCAAAGAGGCTGCAGCCGGAGCTGGCCGGCGCGGAGCCCGCGGGCGCCCTGGGTCCCGAGCACGGAGGCAGCGGCGGGAGAGGGAAATGGGCGTGTGGGTTGGGCCTGACTGGCCCGAGGCCGGGCTCGGAACAAAGCCGCCCCGGCTCCCCCTACCTGGAGCTGGGGCGTCGCCCAGGCGCGCGGCGCGGGGGAGAGCCGAGCGCCGCTCCTTCGGGACAATGGCCCCCTGCCCCCGCCCGCCGTCGGGCGCCGGGTACAAAGGCGCGGCGCAGCGGGGCCGGGCGCCCGTCCGCCAAGTCAGGCGCAGGCGGGAGAGGGGACGGCGGCGGCCGTCTAGGGCTGCGGCCGGTCCCCTCGGCGGGAGCACAGGCAGCCGACCCGTCGGCCCCCGGCCGAAGCGGGGGGACTCTCGCGGCACAAAGAGGAGCGGGACCCCGCGCCGCGCCGCCCCCCGGGTTCCCGCCGCCGCCGACGGCGCGCGCCGCCCCGGCTCCCCTCACTCACCCACAGCTCGGTGCCCCAGCTCATGGCGGAACCTGAGGCGACTTCGCGCCGGCAGGCTGGTTCCCGCTGGTCCGCTCGCCCCGACTTTTCCCTCCACGGGCTCGGGCCGCCGAGTCTCTGCCTCGAAAGCTGCCGCCAACCACCGGGTTCCCCAGTGAGTGAGGGAGAGACACGACTGGAGCGAGCCGCCGCCGCCGCCGCCGCCGCCGCCGCGTCCCCGCCTCCCGGCAGCCGGGAGGGAGGGGGCCCGGGCCGAGGGGAGGCGGGACGGCGGGGAGGGGGCGGGCCGCGGTGCACCCTGGGATCGGGGCGGGCCCGCACTCGGCGCGCGGCCCGGCCGGCGGGGGTCTCCTGGAGGCGGCTCGCCCCGCGGCCCTCCGACCCTCCCTCCGCGGCGGCGGCGTCGGATCCGGCCGCTGTCTCGGAAGCCGCACTCACGACCCCGGCCCGCTCCAAGATGGAGAGGGGAGGAGGGCGCCCACTGCCCCTGGCTCGCTCTGAGAGAGCCCCCCTCAAATGAGGCGACCCCCTGGCGTCCGCCTTCCCTGCCGCCCGCTGACAAAGAAACCTCGTCCAAACGTTTGAGCAGAGGGGTGTGTGTTGAGTTCAAAAAAAAAAAAAAAAAAATCTTTCCTGTTAAGGGACTTCGCATTCCAGGCTTGATGCTTCAGCCTGGGGTTGTTGGGAATCTCACACACACACACACACACACACACACACACACACACACACACACACAATGTGTAGAGGTCAAACGTCCAATGTGAATGCAACGTGTCTCAGTCTGTCTTAATAAAGCATCTTGATTTTATTGTAAGTCCTTTCGGGAGATCTTTTTTATTTTCGCGAGGCAAACGATCCAGTAATCATCTGGGGAAGTTGCCATGGTGAAAGATAGACTTGGTGTAAAGCGAACCGGGCTGACACCTGCTGGAGGTGAGACTTTGAGCTTGCCGGAATTCTAGGTTGATGGGCACCTCCGGGAACCGATGGTGCCAAACAACCTGTTCAGAACCCGAGGTATCTCTTGCCTCTGGTAGGAATCTTGGATACAGACCACCACTTGGTTTTTCCTCTGCTGAGTTATCCCAACCTGCCTCCACTGGCAGTCAGCAAATTTGGCTGGTGCTACTAGATACGGAGCACACAGTATGCTCAGTAACTCCCTGACATATGCTTTAGTATTAATTGCTCCTCGCTTTTAACACACACACACACACACACACACACACACACACACACACACACACACACACACACGTTTGCAATCTATAACTAGTTCTAACTCTAGTACTCCTCAGTGAGTCATGACACCTGAACGTTTCAAGGTCCCCACAACAGGCTTCGTGTCAGCATTGAAACTCCTCCCCACTGGACCTGCACAGGTGTTCCAGCTTCTTCCGCCCCAAGCTTCCTGTTTGCCCAGTTCCGCTCCCTCTTGAGGTCCAAGCAAACAACCAGAGCTCTCCTGCAGTCTAGCCCCCGCTCACCAAATTCTTTGCTGTCCTTTTCTGGGGTAGGCTGAGCAAAGGAATACTCTCTTCTAATTAGGTTAAGGCCGGTTTTTAAATGCTTTTGGAAAAAATCTCTAAAGCCAGGTATGAGGACTCCCACCTGTAATCTTAGTGCCTCCTGGAGAGGCTCAGGCGGAACTCCTGGAACTGGAGCCTCGCCGAGTTACAGAGTGTGCTGTGGTGGGGGTGGAGGTGAGGGTGAGAGAGAATATCTTCCAAGCATTACTTAAGCAATATTTACTTTCCGATATTTTTCTGTCTTTCTCTAGTTCAAACAATTCTTTCAAGGTATGTCCCCTAACAGTGCTAATCACCTCTGCTTTCACTCTCTCTAGATAGCATGGATTTATGTAGCAATCACAAGTTACACTAATTAGTAGTGGAAAGTATTTACTAAATGACCGTCTCCTTTAGCGGTATTCCAGTGCTAAGACGTACCTTACCGAAGTTCAGCCATATAAGACGTAGGGACCGTAATTCAAACCAAAATTACACCTCTGAGAGGCAGAGGCAGGTGGAGCTCTGATTGCAATCAAGGTCAACCTGGTTTACAGGTGGAGTTCAGGACGGCCCTGTCTGCAGAGATCCTGTCCTAAACAAAACAAAGTGAAATAAGCTATTAGCCATATGAAAACTATACTGACTACATAATTCCCCAATAAAGCTTTGACTCCAAGCTGAGCCATTTTTCTTCTCCCCAAACTTGTGAACAAGACTCCACAACTGAAGAAAAAAACTTATTTTCTTAAAAATAAAAATATGTTTTCAGTTGGGGATGTGGGTAAAGCACTTGCCCAGCATGTGTTTGACCTCCAGCACCACAAAAAAAGAAAAACAAGCTCTTACAACACAGGAATAAAATGTCTAGTGTTATATGTTGTTTTAAAAATTAATATTAATCAGAGTTCAAAACATACCCTATCTATAGCCCTATCTCTAAAATAGTAGCCATTTAGCTATGCAGAGGTGTTACACACACACACACACACACACACACACACACACACACACACACAACACAGGCAAACGTTAGATGACAGAAGTTTTGTGAGGGAGGTTTTTGTTTTATGATTGTTGTGTGTAAGTGTGCATGAAGGGAGGTGGGTTGTAGCTGCTCCAATGTGCACGTGGACGTGAGAGGACAGCTTTGTGTGCTCAGTCCTTTCACCCCTACATAGGTTTCATGGACCAAAATTTCATCTGCAGACCTGCACAGCAGGCGCCTTTGCCTGCTAAACTATCTTGCCAGCCCAGCATAGCCGTTCAAGCTATTTGTGATTTTTCACACAGTCATTTTTAAGTAGTTTAAATACATCATTTTCATCTCTAAAATTTTAGCCCACAATTGTGAATATCTTTGTCATATAACAAGACTATCATCTATTCTGGATGCTCTCCCTACAGCTTGCCTGGAACCCTAAACAAAACTCTCTTCTGTCAACTGTACCTTTTTGCTACTTGACTTATTGGCAGTGAATTGCATCTTGGTTTCTAATTCATACTACAGGCATTTGAAGGTAAGAAGCACTGAGAATCAAGGGGAAAATTATCTACTTTCTGCACATACTTACTCCAATGAGTAAACTGTGAAGGCTTGCATTAGTACAAAAGCTTTCACGATTTTATCCATTTTTACACTGTATCCTTTCTTTTAAAAAGCAACAAAACAAAACAAAATCACAGGGTCTCATACAGGCCAGGATGACCTCCAATAGCTACAAAGCTAATGTAGACAAGGCTGCCTTGAACTCCTGATCCTCCTGCCTCTGCCTCTAGAGGGCTGATATGCCAACACCTTGATACACTTTATGGAAAACACTTTGACAGAGTTCTGTCATAATAAACCAAGTGATGTATTTTTCCTTTGATCACATATCAATTCAAACACAAGCCCCTTATATGATTTCTTTTTTTCAATTGATACAAAATAATTATTCCCCTATAATTTCATTACATCATAAACATTTATCTCATACCCTTTCCAGGTTCTAGTTTCCCCGAATGAATTGTGGCTTTTTTTAAAGTCAGGGTGTAAAGCACAGTTGTTCACTGTCACATTGTGAATATGTCATAATTCACTAGTCCGAACACACCAACCTCCAAACCTTTGGTTGTAGGAAGAAACAAAACCTCAGCCACCTTACTATCTCATGCAGGAAGCTTCCCCTGGCATGTATGTGCCGGTGTCCCCTCCAGGATGGTTACCAAGCATACACAATTTCTACTCCCAAAGTATAAACAGCTCAAGTAGCAATTCACTTTTTCTCATTAGAAACATTTTAATATTTTTTATTAAGGCTGTGTTTTAGAAATAAAAACTATTTCTAAAGTGTGCATGGTGGAATACACCTCTAAGTTCCCCACTCAGAAAGTAGAAGAAGGAGCATCAGTAGTTCAAGGCCATCCTCGGCTACATAAGAGTTTGAGGGCAGCCTAGGCTACAGGAGCCCCTGTTTCAAGAAATGAACAAAACCTACAGAGGCAGTGTCTAGAACTGAAATTATTACCTGAGTCAGCAGGCCAGAAGAGCAAGCTAAACTTTACTAGGAGGAATGTCAAAAGCCATTTTCAGCCTCAAATAAAGCACCGCACACGGGGAAGAGTGTATCTAGCTCCCCAGACCCATGCCAGCCAAGCACAGAATGGCAGTAGCTGGTTAGCAGTCGTCATTACCTTCTGTGCTGCTGAGAGCTGGAAGAAACCCAAACTTCAAGGGCACGGTTTAAATGAAGGTGGCTCCCTGGAGTAAAGAGAAATCATGAAGAAAGAGAGCAAGGTGCACAGAAGGGCTATTCTATGCCTTTGGGGGATTCTACTCTCCCTTATTAAATACAGCTAAGCCATCTCCTGTAATAGTTCTAATGGAACTTTGCAAAAAGAAAAAAAACGTATCTTCTGTACATGGAGATGCACCCCTGCAATCCCAGCACTCAGGAGGCAGTGGCAAGAGGATCATCGCAAGTTCAAGGCCAGCCTGTTGTACACAGTAAGTTCCAGGCAAGCCAGAGTGATAACAGGAAGACCTTGTCTCCAACAAAGAAAAGAACTTTATAAATCAAATGTACTGGGTCCAAAGAGGTAACTTGCTTCTCCACATCTATGGTGAGTTGTCTCTCATTTTTGACTACACTATGATAGACTGTACAGTTTTCAAAACAGTTCAGTATGGGGCTAGAGAGATGGCTAGGTGGTTAAGAGCACTAACTGCTCTTGCAGATGACCTGGGTTCAATTCCCAGCACCCACATGGCAGCTTGCAGCACCTGTAAGTCTAGTTCCAAGACAGCAGGTATCTTCTTCAAGCCTGTATGGGCACCAGGTATGTGCACACTTACATGCAAGCAAAACATTAATACATATAAAATAAAATAACCTTCAGAAAATTTAAAAAGTTAGGTATTTAGGTAAATTCTCTTCAAAGCAACAGAATAACTATTACAGGTTTCTTTGGCTATCTATTGAAGTTTCTTAAACTAGTTTAAAACTTTTACAAGTTAATGATTTTTTAAAGATGTATTTCATCTAATATGCATGAGTGTTTGCATGTATGTATGTATGTATGTATGTATGTATGTATGTATGTATGTATGTGAACTGTGTAAAGCACCTGGTGCCCTTGGAGGCCAGAAGAGGGCATTCAGTTCCCTGAAACTGGAGCTACAGACAGCTGTGAGACTCTTTGTGGATGCTGGGAGCTGAACTTGGGACCTCTACAAGATCAGTAAGCACTGTTAACCATTGAGCCATCTCTTCAGCCCCTCCACTAGTTAATTAAACTACTCCTATGGTTTCTCTTACTTGTTGGTTTGTTTGAAGGTAATCTGTGTTGACAAATTTTAAGATATGACTATCACTTAGCAAAACAATACTTAGTTCTCGGTGTTCTTTTAGGAAATCTAGTCAGAGCTGGATGTGGTTGCATACACCTGCAATCCCAGCATTTGAGAGGTAGAGAGAGGCAGGAGGATCAGGTGTTTGAGGTCAGGCTCAACTACATAACTTAAAGCCAGTCTGGGCTACATGAGACTCTGTCTCAAAACAACACATTTTACTAGGGATTTATTTCCATTCTTCCGTTTATTTTTTGTTGTGATACAAGGGCTCTCTCTGTAGCCCAGGGTGGCCTGAAACTCACTGTGTAAACAAGGACAGCTCTAAACTCTCGGCAGCTCCAAACTCATGTATCAGCCTTCTGAGTGCTGTGATTACGTGACAATGACCCTGTCTTGGAATTTAGTTTCTAATACAGGAACTTGAGGAACATGTTCGAACGATAGCATTCTGGTCCCCAAACTATGTTCTTCTTACATAGAACATACAATCATTCTACCTCAATTGGCCCCAAAGTCTGAATTCATTCTAGCATCAACTCCAAAGTCCTTAATTCGTGTCATCTAAATCAAATATGAGACTCAAAGTTTTATTTACCTTTTTCCCCCAGTTGCTGGAGATCAAATTCTAGGCCTCAGGCCAGTGGTTCTCCGCCTTCCTAATACTTCCAGATTTTAAGACCATTCTTCCTGCTGTGATGGTCCCCAACCATAAAATTATTTCTGTTACTACTGTTATGAGTCATAATGTAAGTATCTGTGTTTTTCAATAGTCTTAGGTGACCCCTGTTGTTTGATCCTCCCCCCCGCCCCCCCGAAAAGGGATTTTGACTCACAGACTGAGAACCACTGCCTTACACCTACTAGATGAGCATCCTGCCTTTGAGCTGTATCCCTGCTGTTGGTTGTTGCTGCTTTTTAAGATTTATTTTTATGTTTTTACTGATATATATGGACAGGGAAGTGTGTGTGTGCACTGTTCCCAGGAACTGGAGTTACAGGCAGGTGTAAGCCGTCCATCCTGGCTCCTGGGAACAGGACTCAGGTCCTCCAAAGGAGAGTACATGATCTTAACCACTGAGCTGTTAGCTTCTTTTAGGTGATAACTCATTATATAGCCCAGGCTAGTCTCGAACTCGCAACCTTTCTGCTTCAGTTGTCTAAACTCTGGGATAACTGGTGTGACCTAGCCTAACTGTGTGTTTTATTGAGTCACCAAGTTCAGGCTGTGTGATTTTTTTTTTTTTTGAAGCAGATTCTCCTCCAACTGTGAGCATATGAAATCAAAACATGATATGTCGTTTTAAAATAAACTGGTGGGCTGAGTACAAGACAGACACCCTCCTTCTAAAACGGAGGAGTAGGCAGGAGAAAGAATAACCTATTCTAAAGCCCAACATGGAAGACAGCAATAAGTCTCTTACATTTTTAATTGTATTATTAATGTGTGTACCTGTGTTTGATGTGTGTGGGTACACATGCCATAACGTGCATGTAGAAGTCATAAGACAACATTGTGGGGTCGGCTCTCTCCTTCCGTCTTCTCTCAGGTTCCAGGGATCAAACTCAGGTTTTCAGGCTTGTGCAGTCAGAGCCTTTACCCACTGAGCCATCTCACTGGCCCTTCAGTAAGTCTTAAAGCTGGGGAAAAAATTCCTTTTGATTCCATGCTCCACTTTCTGAGCACAGGGGATGGGCTGCTGCCAAGGACTCTGCCCCTATGGCCTCGCTCAGGCCTGCCTGTTCAACAAGTCTCATGAGTTAGTTAGTTCCCCACCTGTAGGGTTCCCAGGCTGGCGTTTCTCACTGGTGGCCTGTTGCCAGCATTCTTTCCCTGGGGAAATGTAAACAAACGCCTACTCCTCCTATAAAACCCCGATGACAAGACAAACCAATGTACAATTCCACCGAAGTCCAACTTGTGAACTCTTGAGTTTACTGGGCTTACTTACTGGGCATGGTGAGGAGTTACTACTTACAGAATGGGAAACCCCAAAGCAGCCACACTACATGATGGCTTCCCCATAGCTGCACAGATAGAGGACCTCCCCTCCACGTCTCCTTCCCAGACCCCCGCCCCCCCCTCCGTGCCAATCCACAGTCTGCGTGCTCTGACACTCCTGAGCTCGCTAGGCTGTGTGTAATTAGGGCAGAATTACATATTACAAACATCTGAGAACATGGAAGGGCGCTCTTAGACTCTCAGGTGAGGGTCCAGGGACCCTCCTCACCCCTTCCTCTCTTCCAAGGGAAATCAACAGTCATGCCCTATCTCAGGGGTCTCTTGTGATTGATTACAGTTGTTCTGATGACAACAATGGCTGGTAGGCTCAGGATAGAATTCTGCAACGTGATTATTTGTTCCCTACTCCACTAGACATCGCTACTCTGAGGGTTTTCAGCAGGTGGTCTACCTCTGTGACAAATCTCTACCTCGGATTCTAGGTAGTCCGTGATAGCCTTTGAAATCTATGTGGCTGCCATCACAGCATCACAGCTCTCGCAGCATGCAGAGTTAGTACCACGTGGACACTGCCAAGGCTCACTTCTGTGTCCCTTAGAATGGAAGCAAAGGCCTCCACCAGGGCCTTCATGAGCCATCGCTGGGGAAGCCAAAGAGATCTGCACTGGAATGCATGGAAGAGAGTTCTAAGATGGCCCTAGCTCAGCCCAACGTCACAAACCATTCTTCTGATACTCTGGACCTGTAATAGGCGGAGCAAGCCCAACGACCTCTGAAATGCTTTGGGTGAGTCTCTCATTGCCTTGAACAGAACCTGGCTTTTGTCTACCCATAGTAATCTCCAGTGAATGGTCACTTGGCCACATGCTTTGTGTTTGAGACTAAACAACAGTTTTTAGATTTTTAAACCATACCACCATGTGGTATGGTTTGAATGACTCATTACAATTCATTTTGAAATTTAATCCCCCATTGTATGAAAATGATGAAAACTTTATTCAATTGTTGTATTTGAAAGTGGCATCTTTGGAGGCAATTGGGTTCAATAAGATTGCAAGTACAGAAACACACACACACACACACACACACACACACACACACACACACTGTTCCCATGATTGCATTAGTGACTTTATAAGAAGAGAGGATGGGTGAGAGGGTTCAGTGGGTTAAGACACGTGCTACCAAGTCTGAAGACCTGTGTTCGAGCCCCAGAACTCACACAGCAGAAACAGAAGAAAACAACTTTGACCTCCACTTGAATGCCTCAGCATCCACTTGGAGATGACACACATAGGTACCAGAGTTTTTCTTTTGGGATCACCAACCAGCTCCCAAACAATGACACAGAGACTTCTTATTAGTTATGAATGCTTGGCCTAGCTTAGGCTCGTTTCTGGCTAGCTCTTTTAACTTACATTAACCTGTTTCTCCTTATCCACCTTTTGCCTCGGGGCTTTTTACTTTTCTTTCCTTCTGTCTATCTTACTTTCCCTGCGTCTTGTGTCTGGCTGGTGGTTGTCTGGCTTCTGGACCTGGGCGAGTCCCCCTCTTTCTCCTCTTTCTCTTCTTTCTTCTCTCTTATTCTTGTTTAGCCTAGATTTCTCCTCCTATTTATTCTCCCTGCCCACCAGCCCCGCCTGTCCTTTCTCTGCCTAGCTATTGGCCATTCAGCTCTTTATTAGACTAATCAGGTGCCTTAGGCAGGCCAGGTGAAACAAATGCAACACATCTTTACATAACTAAACAAATGTAGAGGAAACAAATGTAACATCTTTGCCTGATTAAAATAATATTTCACAACACACATAGATAAATGTAATTTTAAAAAGAAAAAGAAGAGAATCCAAGGAACCAAACTTGCTCTGTCTTGCCATGTGATGTCCTGAATGGCCTTGGGACTCTGAAGAGAATCAACACCAGCAGGAAGGACCTCAATAGATGTGGCTTTTCCACTGTGAACTTCCCAGCTTCCAGAGGAGGAAACCAAAGAAGCTTTAATCTGTGGCACAGCAACAGAAAACAAAGTAAGACATGTGACCAAGGTAAGAGTATTCCAAATCTTTCCACTCTGCTTTCCTTTTGATTATAAATGCCTTCCTTTGAGTGGAGCATTGAATCCCAGCTTGCACATGCCAGTCAAATGCCGACCCACCCTTTAACTATAGTCCTAGTACCCTCTCCCTTTCTGAGATAGAATCTTACCACCTCAGAGTGGCTTTGAGCTTAAGAGTCTCCTGCCTCTTCCTCATCCTCCTCCTCTCAAGTGCTGGAATTACCCATATGTGCCACCATACCTGGCTATATAAATCCCATCTTTAAATCGCTTCTTTTTTCTCATTTTACTGTGGGTGGTAAATGTAGCCATGCAGCCTCTTCAGAATTTTGTTGCTTAGTGATTTCTTCCGTTGGATGTCCTGGCTTTCCACTTTCCTAGAGTCCTGGAAATAAATGTAATTCTATCGTGGTCTTTATAACTGTGTAACAAGAATGGTCTTAAACTCGAGTGTTTGTTTTTAAATTATTTTCTGATTTTTATGTGAATAGATGTTTTGCCTGCATGTATGTCTGCCACTACTACCGTGTGTGTGCAGTCCCAGAGCCAGAAAAAGAGGTCAGATCCTTGAACCAGAGTTACAGAGGGTTGTGAGCTACAGCTGTATGGCTCCTCTGAAGGAGCAGCCAGTGCTCTTAACCAGTGAGCCATCTCTCCAGCCCCAAGCTCCAGTTTTCAATTCCTTCTCCTCAATTCAGTCTAAAGCCTCCACTAAAGTGGCCATTACTGTTCGTATTTCCGTGACCATTTAAATGGCCTCTATCAGTCCCAGGCTTTCCCTATAGTTGTCTTCCTTAACTTTCCATTCATGACTGTCTGGACTTTTCTAATTTACACCTACAATCTGCCCAGCTTCCATGAATTGCTCGATCCAAGCTACTTCTTCATTTTCAAGTACTTGGTATGTGAAAAGCCACAGCTGTTGGGTTTTTTGTTTGTTTGTTTGTTTTGTTTTTGTTTTTTTCCCCTTCAAGACAATGTTTCTCTGTGTAGTTTTGGTGACTGTCCTGGATCTCACTTTGTAGACCAGGCTGGCCTTGAACTCACAGGGATCCCCCTGGCTTTGCATCTTAAGTGCTGGAATTAAAGGCATATGCCACCACTGCCTGGCTTGGTGTGGGGTTTTTTGTTTTTGTTTTTGTTTTGTTTTTTAAACCAATTGTCTATCTTAGGTCTTTGTGATGCTATAACAGAGTAGCCGGGGCTGGTAAATTATAAGGAATAGACTCACTCCCCCCTCCACTTCCCCACACCCCCACACCCCCCACCAACACACATAGTTCTGGAGGCTAGGCAAATGACATCTTGCTACACTATCCCATGGAATGATGGTTAAAAAGGCAGAAGAGATTAGAAGGAGGCCAAACTCACTTAAATAACAAACCCTCCCTCTTGTCAGCAGCCCCATTCCTGTGTTAGTGATATTAATTCACTGTAAGGAAGGAGTCCTAATGAGTAATCACCACCACTTATTGGATTGAGGGTGCTATTTCCAACATAAAACCTTATGGGGTACATTTGGACTAGCAGCTACTGAGAGGCTACACTCTTTTTTCAGCTCTTAAGTAACAGAACCTTTCCATATATTATGACAGTCTGCGCTTCTTTTTAAATTTTTCATCAGAAAGTGAGGCAGGTTCTCAAGTTGCCTAGGCTGGCCTTGAGCTCCGAATCTTCCTGCCCCGGTACTGTAATCACTGGCATGGACCACCATGCCCAGCTCAATCCTTGCTTCTTACTAGTGTTCTAACATTTGTAATTAATCGTCATTTGGTATTCATATCGCGTTATTAATTTCTTTAAAATCATAAATCAAGGAGCTAGAGAGATGACTCAGTGGTTAAGAGCACTTACTACTTTTCAGAAGACCTGGGTGCTGTTCCCGTCACCTAGGAGGTGGCTCACAAGTACCTGAATTCCAGCTCCAGGAGATCTGATGCCCTCTGGCCTCCCTGGACACTTCATGCATGTGGTACACAGACATAAACACAGGCAAAACACTCATACACATAAAATGAAATAAATCTAAAAGCACCATAAATCAACAACTGTTCATCCTTCATGTCAGAATCTTATACCACTTAAGGAAATACTTGATAATTTCTTTAGTGACAATAATGATTTGTTGTACTGAAAACAAACATTAAGGTTAAAATGAATGTCAGGGTTGAAACGGAGCAGTTGGGGACACCAAGGAAGGTCAGTAAGACTTCAGCTGGGTATGGAGCCAAGATGACCAGATAAGAGAAAGGACAGAGTTCTGGTCTGGAAGTCCCACTCTGAACCCAGCCTCCACCCCCAGAAGGTGCAAGTGACCACTGCCCTTTTTGCTAGCAAACTTCTCAGCTTTATGGGCAGTTAAGCTTCTAACTATTGAATTGTGGGTAAAGATGGCTTCTGAGAAAGTTTCCACCTGTCCCACAGAGGACACCACCCCAAACCACCCTGAGAGTGGGAAAGAGAGGGAGACATGGCAGACCAGAACTTGACCCTCCACGCCGGAGAGGGCACCTTCTTTCCACGCTTGCTTTCTTATCCGTTCAATATTCCTTGGTTATTTGCTTGTTCTGCCTTCGACTTGGCATGAATTCTTCTATTTAGGGAGCCCAAGGTCCTAGACAACTGCCCTGGTTGGGATGAGAGAGAATGCAGGTGGAGGTATATCTCCTCATGTATACTCTCTAGTTCAAACTCAACTAAGGGTTTGGCTGGGGTTCAAACCTAGGACCCTGCACACTGAGGGCAAGCATTCTGCCACAGAATTATATCTCTGGCCCTTTTAAGCTAAGATTGAAATTTCCATTTCAAAACAATTGTAGCTCAAGTCTTAGATATTTCTGAGGGAGTTTGTCATTATATATCACCTAGGTCATCTCTAATAGAAGGCATCCTAGGGAATATTGGTTGGAATAAATCCCCAGGAATAAACATTTTCTGTAAGATTCTCAAACTTAGCAGCTAAGAATACAGAACTACCACTCAAATTCCAGGTTCAGAAACTGAAAGTATTGCATAGAATGGAGTCACACAATTGTGCATCAATTAATGACGGGGACACATCCTGAGAAATACCTCCTTAGGCAGTTACATCAAAGTGCGTTTGTCCGAACTACGACAGCGACTTTACTAGCTGAAATCATAGGGGGCCACCATCGTACACACAACTTCTCATCACCCACAACACTGTCATGTGGCTCATGACTAGACTAAAACATCATCTTGTTATCTAAAATTCAAAGTTACTAGAGAATCCCATAGTTTATCTGGGAACATCAAATATCCATGCTTTAAACCCCACGGTCCAGGGCTTCTGACTAGACTTATCTATACTGTGGATTTCAGAGAGCTCATGCATCATTGCAGTTGTCTGTAACGATGCTTGGTTACCTGGTGTTTGAGAAAAGGTTTCTTGTAACTCAGGCTGCCTCACACCCACTGTGTAGTCAAAGGACCTTAAACTCCTGATTATCCTGTGCCTACCTCCCAAGTAGCAGAATTACCGACGTGCACCAACAAGCCTGGCTTATAAAATATTTTTAACAGACGTGTCTGTAGTGCTTTTCCCAGGCACTGGAGTGGGGGGAATCTTTAGTCGTGACTCTTAATAAAGACTTGCTCGTGCTTGGGAATCCCTTAGAGAACTCTTTAAAAAATCAAAAAACTCTGACAAGGTTCAGAACAATAGGTAGAGGGTGCTTTCACCTCTGTCTGAAAGAGGAAGGAACACAGGTGTGGTGACTCACACCTGAATCCCAGCCCCTGGGAAGCCAAAGTAGCATGGTTGCCCTTGGTTCAGAGACAGCCTACTATATATAGTGAGTTTGAGCCCAGCCTGGACTGCAAGAGTGAGATCCTGTCTCAAAAGC
The DNA here is from genome assembly GCF_903995425.1 of Onychomys torridus. Taxonomy (NCBI): domain Eukaryota; kingdom Metazoa; phylum Chordata; class Mammalia; order Rodentia; family Cricetidae; genus Onychomys; species Onychomys torridus. Next base: position 98,038,426 of record NC_050448.1, read on the forward strand.
TCCAAAATAAATAAATAATTAATTAATTAAATAAAGAAACAAAGGAAGAAAAAGAGAAAAAGAAAAAAGATCAAAATAGGGCCTTTTAAGCCCAGACTACAGAATGCTTGTGAAGAACTCATGAAGGAGAGTAGAGGAACTAAGAGATTGAGAAGATCCTGCCCACTGTTTTCTCACAAGGTACATGCTTTGTTTATTGAAAAGAGTTTGCAATTACAAAATAACAGTAACAAACCCTGACAGTACCCAGGCCCTCCCCTGGGCCTACGAAGTCAGAATTCCTAATTCTGTAATGTGCTGTGATTCGACATTAAGAGCACATATATTTCTCAGTAGCATTTACCCAAACAAACACAAATGCATGTAACTCTCATGCAATACACATCATCCCTTGAATCTCCCTGAAAAGAGTCAAAAAGAAGAGTGATTCTCTTCAAGCTGGGCCAGGGGAGTTCTGTTTAGAAGTCATACTCGGTGAACCAAAGCACTCCACCCTCAGGTTTGGGTATGACAGGAAGCTACTAAGGGTTTCAGTTGCCGGCTCAGGACATCAGACGCCTAATGAATGTCTTTGGCCACCAGATCACAACTAGAGGTAATTAAGCCTTTATTTATACCCCTAATCAGCAAGCTGCTTTTTCTATGCTTGCTCTGGGCAGGGCCAAGAATAACAACAGCCGGACATCCTGCCGCTCCTGGAAACTTCTCGTGTTCTGGCATCATAGGAATCTGCCAAGCCTGCTTCAAGGTGACACATCACCTGCTCATAACTGACCTCACTGTTGCTCATGACCCAGCAAATGCCACTAGACGGTCCAAGATTTCTTGATGGGAAACTTCGTTGCCAGCTAGGTCTGCTTGAACAGCAGCCCTGAGATCACTGTTCTGGAGTCCACTGCAGAAGTGTCTCTTTATTGGTACCTCTCTGTATCTCAGCAAAACTGGCAGCCAAGGCTTACTTTGGGGGCAAACATGCAATCTGAGAGGGGGAAAAAAAACCAAACCAAAACCAAAATAAAGAACCAAACCAAAACCAAAACCCACTGTTTATGGGGCCTGAAGTGTTGGCTCAGCAGTTGAGAGAGCTTGCTGCTGCTTTTGTAGAGGACCTGAGTTCGATTCCCTTGCTCACATCAGGCAGCTCACAAACACCTGTAACTCCCGATGCTCCAGTAGCTTTCTGACCTCCACAGGCACCTCCACTCACACACAGAAACCCAGACCCAGACCCAGACCCAGACACACATACATATAGTAAAATAAATAAATAAATAAATAAATAAATTTAATGCATGTAAATTAAAGAAAATCTGTGTATTCCTTCTCTTAGCACTCTGTTTTTGTCTGATGTATCCAGAAGAAAGAAATATCACAAATTATACAATACCATACACTTGATTACGTTCACAAAGCCAACCAAGGCACTGCCAGGAACCCATACCCTAGAAATATGGTAAGTTTCTTTTGACAGTAATCCTGGGGTTCTTCAATCTCTAAACTGGGGATCATCGTAAATATTTCGTGTGTTCTTTGGGAGGTAGAGGTCTAAGCCTCCCATAGTGGTCCTGTTAGTTATAGTGAATCCTTAAGGTAGCTTTGAGTGTTTGTTTGGCTGGCTTGGAGGTTTTAAGGGTCTATGTTTTAGATGGAGTTTTGCTATATAGTACAGGCTGGTTCAGGACTCAGAATCTTCCCACCCCAACCTCATGAATTCTGGGAGTATGATGCACTCTACCACACAAGATAAATTATATATACACATATATAATGTATATAGGTGTTTTGCCTATATGTAGTCTATAGTTAGAGTTTTCCTGTCTGGCCCAGTCAGGACAAATCTCTCTTACCCACCAGTCCCATAGTCGCTCAGACCCAACCAAGAAAGCACATAGAAACTTACATTGTTTAGAAACTGTATGGCCGAGGCAGGCGTCTTGTTATCTACTTCTTCTATCTTAAATTAACCCATTTCTGTTAGTCTATACTTTGCCACATGGCTTGTGGCTTACCGGTGTCTTTACATGTTGCTTCTCATGGCGGCGGCTGGCGGTGTCTCTCCAGCCTTCTACTTCCCAGAATTCTCTTCTCTCTTGTCCCGCCTATACTTCCTGCCTGGCCACTGGCCAATCAGAACTTTATTTACACAGAGCGATATCCACAGCACTTCCCCTTTTCTTTTTTTTTTTTTTAAAGGAAGGTTTTAACTTTTACATAGTACAATTACATATAACAAAACAATCATCAAACAAGAATTACAGTTACAATATTAAAGAAGATATCCTATCTATCTTATATTTGTGAGTCTAAGGTTTTATATCTAACTTATCTTTTATCATAACTGAGGAAATTATAACTATCTAGTCTTCAACCACATCAAAGACCTCAGAAGGATATAATATTACCTGAGAACTGGGAGAAGGATGCAAGCATTTTTCAGGAGTCTTGCAAGAGTAGACAGAGACAGCTGGCAGCCTGGACAGTCACCTAATGTTCCTTTGTAAAGTTGGGGCATTTGTCTTCAGCCCACAGGGGTAGAGTCTCAGTGTCCTGTAGAATGTCTGGCAGTTTCCTCTGTGAAGCAGGAACCTGAAGGACCATTTTGTCAAGCAAAGTTTAGTGGTTGCCTTTCTATGGGTCCTGCATGTCCAGTCAAACAAGCAGTCCAGGCAAGAACAGTTTCTTGCCCAAATGGCTATTTTTGCCAAGGTGAAGATAAGATATGAAGTGTCTTCAATGCCCATCCTCCTCTCTGAAGTAAATCGGTGCTGCCAGGAGCAGATATGTCTCACTGTCCAGAAAGTCTAAATTTTAAAAATATTTTAAATGTCATATTCTGTAGGTCTTTGAAGTATTTGAAGATTACCTATCTATCTGAAATATCTCTGTATACCTAGAAGACTTAACTAACATGGCTATGAGTATGATTATCACAGATGATTAATTATTAATCTATTTTTAATTATCCATTACAATTTTAAATGAGCTGTACAAACATAATACCTTAAACACGATTAGAAATATACACACAATATAACAAAATTAACTTCAAGTTTGTATCAATAAACTAAAATCTATACCAATATAAAACATTTTAAACAAGTTGTTGCTCTTTAGAAGTAAGTTCCTTCCTTAATCTACCCTTTCATCCTATTATATCTATATCGTATCCCCTTTTCTTCTTTAGAAAGAGATCACATTTATAATCAACCTGCTTTAAAGAAAAATACTGGTTTTTCTCTGTCCCACACCAGAGGGCTCTTCTGATTTGGGACATAAAAATCTCTTAACCTTTTCTTTTAGCAATATGTCTGGGTTTAGAGAAGGAGTGAGCCAATTCCATCTCCAAAGCCAGCTTGATAATTTTGGGAAATTGGGTGTAGTTTCTCTTGCTACTTCCTGCTGGAGGGGGGCGCTGTATCTTATGGGGATACAAAGAAAATTTTAGGATTATAGAGTAGTCCATTAGGCTGAACCTCTGAGCCAGTTGCCTTGAAACCATTCTGGATGTCAGATCATCTGGGCCATGGTGTCATCGGAGACCTTTCAGGTGGTCTTGGCTGATCAAACCTGATATATCTTAATCTGGAACAAATCCACAGCCTCTGGATTTCTGTGGAAACAAAAGCAGAGACTCTTTTCCAAAGCAACATGTCCTTATGTCCAAATTTTGAAGTCAAGGTACCTTTAAAATTTACATATTTGTTTAATTTAACAGCTTTTACAATCAAATCTTTTTCTGCAGTTAAAAATCCCAAAGACAAGACAAACCAGATTCTCTGTGTAATATCCATCTTTGTAAGACTGAAACACCACTGTGGCTGCTGGCTCCACCCACCTCAGCTTCCCAACATGGCGGTGGTACAGTTTACCACCAGCTCTGGGTCTGGAGCCATGTGTACCATCAACTATCAGAAGCAGTTCTATCAAAGCAGCGCATAGCCCAGAAACCTTTTTTTTTTTTTTTTTTTTTTTAAACTAGCAAAGGCTAAATCTACCATGCAGCAGAGTAAAGTGTCGCTTATAGACTCCTCATTCCCGCCACACTGCAGGTCAGACACACACGCCAGGAACCTGCCATAGTAGCTCAAACCGGCAGGCTGCCGCTAACTTAAGAAAGACAACTAGGAAGCTGTTTTTAGCTCTGGTTTAGAATCTTTTTTCTCAGGTTTTAGGTGGAAACTCTTGCCAACACGTTGGACGCCAGATATTGGTGAAATTATTAAGGCCACTCCACGTAGTTAAAAGGGAGGTTTATTTTGTGGGGTAACTTACAAATGAAGGGGTAGGTTGCAGGGTCTGGCAAAGGTATAGGGCAGTCCGGCGGTGTTCTCTGGAGAACTCTGCTCGGTCCACTTCCCGCGTCCCACGTCCGGGAACCAAGAAAGCCACCTCCTCTTGCTCCTGGGTCTTCTGCTCCCTCCTCTGCCCCGCCTTGTGGGTGTGATCATTACTGAAGCCTCAATGGAGGTTGGAACTTCCAGGCCAATGCTGGGATGGCTATCCACTACAGTAGTCTGTTCACCATGTGTGTGCCTGGTGTCTGTCAAGGCCAGAAGAGGGTGTCAGATCCCCATGGAACTGGAATTACAGCCTATCTTTGAGTTGTGAGCTGCCACGTGGCTGCTGGAAACAAAACAACAATCCTCTGCGAGAGCAGCAAGTGCCCTAACTGCCCTAACTGCTGAGGCATCTCTCCAGTCCCCTAAGGCAGTGTCTTCAATAAAAAGACAAATTACAGAATTGTGATTTTACTTGTGTATGTGTGTGTGTGCCTGTGTGAGCATGTGTGTGCTGATGTTGAGTCCAGAGGTTGACATCATTTGACTTCCCCTGTTACTCTCTACCTTATCTTTTTAATTAATAGATTTATGTGTATGAATGTTTTGTATGCATGCATGTCTGTGCACCATGTGCACCCCTGGTGCCCTCAGAGGCTAGAAGAGGGAGGTCAGATCCTCTAAAAGTTCCAGATGGTTGTGAGCCACCACATGGGTGCTAGGACTTAGACCTGAGTACTCTGGAAGAGTGGCAGTGGTCTCATCTTTTCAACTCACCACCCCTAACTAAGTTTTTGAGACAGGGTCTCTCACTGCACCCAGAGCTCACCAATCAGTCCTGCCAGGCTGGCTAGCAAACTCTAGAGTTCTGGCTGTCTGCCATCCACCCAGCAGTGCATGCTGCCATGCCTGGCTTTTAGGTGGGCGCCGGGGAATCTAAACTCAGGAACTCATGCTTGGGCAGCAGGATTTTACCTTCTTGATTTGGCCTCCAAGGACTTTCCCAGCCTGTGGTGCTGCTCCCTCCACTTTGGAGCTACCCAACTGCACATATTCCATGACGGCCAGAGTACTCTTGTACCTTCGACTTTCATCTGGAGGACTTTTACGATCCTTGGAGGCTTACCTTGAAATGGTAAGGAATGCGTGCTCAGTGAAACTCCCTTTCCTCCTTCCTTCCCTGACGTCATGCTCTGTGTCCTTCCTAACATCATTGCTTAGGGTGTTGTCCTCTGTAAAAGTAGATAATCCAAACATTGCTTTGGGGGCTGTGTGTGTGTGTGTGTGTGTGTATGTGTGTGTGTGTGTGTGTGTGTGATTATGTAGCCTTTGCTGGCTTAGATCCCTATGTCAGTGGTTCTCAACCTTCCTAATGCTGTGACCCTTCCATACAGTTCCTTGTGTTGTGGTGACCCCAACCATAAAATTATTTTCATTGCTACTTCATAACTGTAATTTTGCTACTGTTATGAATTATAACAAAAACATCTGACATTCAGGATATCTGATATGTGACCTTAAAGGGGCCACAACCCACAGATTGAGAACCACTACCCTATGTAGATCAGGATGGGCTTGAATTCACAGAGGTCTGCCTGCCTCTGCCTCCTGGGTGCTGGGACTAAGGGTGGGACCCACCAGGACCAGGACCATATTTTGAGGATAGAACTTTTCTGATGTACGGTAAGCATTCAACCAATATTTACTGAATGAACATCAAATGTTCTCAATGAGAAAATTTACTTTCTACGTTTCCTTGAGGTTGACTACAGATACAGTTAGTCAATACTTCTAGGATTGATTTTTCAATTTCTCTTATTATATATGCCTAATATCCCATTCTTGTTTGCTTTCAAAGTATGAAGAAACAGGATTAAAGAAGATTAAAAGGAAGTCTTAGTGGCCGGAGAGATGGCTCAGTGTTTACTAGCACTTGCTGCTTTTGTGGGAGACCTGGCTTTCATTCTGAGCACTGCATCGGATGGCTCACAGCTGCCTGCGACTCCAGTTCTGGGGGTCCGAAACCCTCTTCTGGCCTCTACCGGTACTGCAAGCACATGGTTTACATACAGACAAGCAGGCACACAAGCTTACACGTGAACAAAAATAAAGTGTTCAAAAGGAAATCTTAACCTCTGAGAAATATTATTAACTGTTCACTCTTTTTTGCAAAATAAGAAAAATGGATAAGAGCCAATTATTTTAGATTTGTGTAACACATAGAAAATTTTATAGATTACCTTTGACAAACACACCATGTTTTGGACTAGCCTTGCACTCATAGCCCTGCTGACTAAGCCTCCCAAGTGGAAAAACTGTAGGCATGCACAATTCCAATCATAGATTTCTGAAATGAATAAATGCTCTCCAACTTGAGGTTTTTGACAGTTCACATGGAAATGGTGTCAGCTGATTACCATTTTTAAACTTGTTCAGAAATCCAGGTTCAATGAAATACCTCTTAAACGAACAAACCGACTGTACTACCAGCACCCAGGACATGAGGGAGGAAGATTACAAACTGGAGACCAGTTCAGGCTAGGCAGCAAGTTCAAGGCCAGCTTGGGCTATCTAGTGAGATGTTTTCACAAAAGCAATCAATAAACAGAATTCAGAAAATTTAAAACAATTGTGGCTTCGACACTCCAAGCAGTAAACCAACACGAGTGAATGGATTTGTTGTTACTTGCACATTGACCAATGCACAAAAGACAGCAGACTTGAGGAACAAAAAAGGCAACCAACAGCAACCCCCAAGCTTTTAACATAAAATGTCCTTTTTGAGATAGTGTCCGGTTATGTAGCTCAGGATGACCTCTGCCTCCTACGCACTGAGATTACAGGCACATCCCTGCAAGCCTTGCGCTTATCTTTTCCAGCTGTTCCCTTCCTAAATATTTATACTCACAGATAAATAATACAGTGTATCAAAACATTTCGTGTATTCTAATATGGCAGGTGCTTTAACAAGGTTTGGATAGGTTAGAAGTCAATAAGATAAAACCATCCATGAAAATACAGAGCCAAGACTTTCAAAGAAATAGGGAACACCTTAACCTACATCTTAGGAAATTAAATTATGAAGTACATGGTCTGTTATTCCTCCCTTTCTGTTCTTGATCCAGCTGGGATCTCCTGCTCCCCTAAGCTTTCTTGCCCTCAAATCTTGCCCTTCATTATTCCCACTGTCGTCCAGGTTGTTCATGTAGATCTCATCCATTTCTCTGTCATTGGGTGATCCTTGGGTCTTTCCTAGAGTCCCATTTTCTAGGTAGCCTCCCTGGAGTTGTGTAGCAGTCTAGTCATCTTTGTTTTACATCTAGTATCCTCCTATGAGTGAGTACATACCATGTTTGTCCTTCTGAGTCTGGGTTACCTCACTCAGGATGATTTTTTTCTAGATCCATCCATTTGCCTGCAAACCTTAGACCATGATAAATGAAGACCACATGAGAACAGGAATAGGCAGAGTGCTGGAGAGGTCCCCAAAAATCCACAATGATACATCCTCTGTAGACTGCTGGCAATGGTCGAGAGAAAGCCTGATCTGACCTAGTCTGGTGATCAGATGGCTAAACACCCTAACTGTCGTGCTGGAACTCTCGTCCAATAACTGATGGAAGTGGATGCAGAGATCCTCAGTCAGGCCCCAGGTAGAGCTCCAGGTGTCCAACTGTCGAGAAAGAGGAAGGTCTGCAAGAGCGTGAATTGTTGAATCCAAGATTGCAAAAAGCACTGGGACAAATAGCCAAATGAATGGAAGCACATGAATTATGAACTAAAGGCTGTGGAGCCCCCAGCTGGATCAGGCCCTCTGGATAAGTGAGACAACTGAATAACTTGATCTGCTTGGGAGGCACCCAGTCTGTGGGACCAGGATCTGTCCTTAGTGCATGAGCTGGCTGTTTGAAACCTTGGGCTTACACAGGGACACTTTGCTCAGACTGGAAGGAGGGGACAGGACCTGCCTGTACTGAATCCACCAGTTTAATTGAATCCCCAGGAGTGCCTTGATCCTGGAGGACATGGGAATGGAGGGGAGGGAATGGGGGGAGGGGTGGGGATAGGGGCTGGAGGGGGGAGGACAGGGGAGCCCATGGCTGATGAATAAAATTTAAAACACATAATAATAAAGAAAATAAATAAATAACTAAATAAAAAATTACGAAGTACAGAAATCATTTTAGATTATGATACCTCTTTTTTAAAACCACACGGTTAGGCTTTTAAGTTTTACTATTTATTGTGGGGTGTGTGTGTGGGGTTGCATACCATGGCACCCCTGTGGAGATCAAAGGACCACTGTGGGAGCCAGTTCTCTCCTTCCACCGTGCTGGTCCATGGTGCTGGTACCAGAGACCGAACTCAGGTCCTTAGGTAACAAACACCTTCACAGCTGAGCCATGCCCTGGCCCACAATTAGATGTTTGACATTACAAATATAAAGCCAGCAAAGATGGCTCATCAGCTAAAGATACCTGCTACCACGCCTGGTAACCTGAGTTCAACCCCCAGGACCCATGTGGTAGAAGGAGAGCTGTCTCCTGATAGTTGTCCTTGATTTTACACACCGTGTTGTGAGTATGCCCACACGACATGCACAACACATAATAAATCAATCAATCAAACAATCAATAAGATTTGAACTATGCATTTTACTGTTTTGAAAGAAGACTCCTGTTTATCGACTGTCGCTCATTCCCACCACGAGGAGAGGGTTATAGAAGCATTTGACTTTACTGTGCCTAGTTTCTGATGAGTTGACATGTTGGTCTTTTCCAGTCTAGATGATAACATTTTCAAAGGCTTGAGTCAGGCCAGTCACAAAGGCATATTAATCCAATCTTTGAGGGTGATAATGAGCTCTGCAGTTATGCAGGATAATTTCTAGGCCTACATAATCTACTTCACTTCAAACAAATTATTTGTTTATCCTCAGTTTGAATTCCTTTAAGGAAACAAAAGAGTCTTAGGCTTTCCAGACAATTCAATGCCTCTTGGCTAGTGATGAAATTATTCCTTGTGATAACCAGGCATGACCAGAGTTTAGCACCCCGATTCTCAGTACCACTGTGTGGTAGTGTGGCTTCTCCTGTCACACAACAAATGTGTTCTAGCCATGTGATGACTTGGGCACCCTTGTTCTCACACCTACCCGGGGCTGCAACTTGGTAGTCTGGGCATGCCTATTTTTACACCTGTCACGTTCCAGGGGTTGCCATGTAGTATCCTGTGTATGCCTGTTTGCACACTTGCTGGGTTCACGTGTGCCACCATGTGATGGCCTGCGCACATCTGCTTGCATGCATTCTGTGTCCCAGTGCCTGCCATGTGGTGGCCTGTGCATACCTGGTGCTATGAATGGCAGCCTGGGCACACTTGTTCACACACCTGCCATGTGCCAGCACTTGCACACAGTGGCCTTAGACCAGCCTGTCTGTACACATATCATATCTCCAGGAAACCACATGACATTGAGAGAATACACTTTTGCACACCTGCCATGTCCCAGACCCACCAAGTAATGGCATAGTCACTCCTGTTCTCATTCACGCTGTGTCCCTAAACTGCCTATTGTCAGCCTAGGCTCACCTGTTGGAACACACACCACTTCCCAGTGCCACCCCATGTCAACATGAGTGTGCTTCTTCCCATGCCTGCAGTGTTCCAGCAACACATGTGTTGGCACAGGCACCTTTGTGCACCAGCCTTCGGAGTTACGGCCCTGTCCTGTAGAAGTCTGGGTGAGCCCACTCACATGTGAACCACATATCCACTCCACCGTGTTCGCCCTGCACCCGGCAGCCATGTTCCCGGGCTGCAAAGTAAGGGATGGGGTTCACCTGCAAATTGTGTCCCATCATCTCCAGGTGGTGTCAAGCTCACCTATTGACACTCTTTCCAAGTCCCAGTATCTCCATGTGGTGGCCTGGGCATGTTTGCTCACAGACTTGCTGTGTGCCAATGCTGCCATCTGGTGGCCTGTACATGTCTGTTCACACACTTGCCATGTCTCAAAGCCACCATGGGGTGACCTGGACAGGCATGTTTGAACGTCTGCTGTGTTCCAGGGCTACCACTAGGCTGCTCGCCTGGGCACACCTGTTCACATGCATTCTGTGTCCTTATGCTGTAACATGGTGGCCTAAGCTCACTTGTTTGCATGCATGCTGAATTCCAGTCTCAGGACCAGCGTGTGTGTGTGTGTGTGTGTGTGTGTGTGTGTGTGTGTGTGTGTGTGTATGTCTATACTCAGACCTGCCATATCCTTGTGCCACAACTTGATTGTGTGGGGATGCCTGGTCACAAGTCTGTCATGTACTAGCACTACCACTTCATGACCTGGAAATATGTTTGCATGTCTGCCACCAGTGTGATAGTCTAGGCAAGCATGTTGCGTGACTGCTGTGTCCCAGTGCTAGCACATTGTGGCCTAGGTAACCTATTTGGATGCCTGCTGTGTGCTAGGACCATCAAATGATGGTCTAGGCATGTCTCTTCTCACACATGCAACCTCTCGGAGGCCTGAGCATGCCTATTGGCATGCACGCTGTTTTCCAGGACCACTGTGTTTGGCTGGAGGATCCCTTGTCTGCAGATCTGCCATGTCCCAGTACCACCCAGTGGCAGAAGTGCCACTGGAGGTCAAATGTGCACCATGCTCCAGCACTGCTGTGTGGTGTCCTGGGCTTCCTGCTCTCACGGATGCCAAGTCTCAGCGCTGCCGTGTGGTAGCACTGGCTCTCCTGGTCTCATGACATCCACGTTTTAGTGTTGTCATGTGGGAGGTGTGCTCACTTGTTATACTCAAGCAACGTCCTAATGCCTCCATGGGTGGTCTTGGCATGCCTGTTTTCTGGCCCACCGATGTCCAGCGCTTTAATAATGGCTGCCTAGGCATGCCTGTCACATGGCTGCCATGGTCTGATGCTACCATGTCATGCTCCTGCCATGTCCCAAGTGCCACTATGTGCGTGTGTTTGCACAGACACCTTTGTTCACATGCTTGAATGACCCAGCACTGTGCTCTGGAAGTCTGGATTCACCCAGTTGTTTACAAGCCAAGTTCCAGCTCTGCCGTGTAGCAGTACTGGCTTCCCTGTTCACATAACAGCTATTTTCCAGGGCCACAACATGGGGCAGTGGGTTCCCCCGATTAGGAGGCAAGTTGTGTCCCAGCGCCCCTATGTGGTAGCTCAGCTTGCCTGTTTACACACTGCCATGTAATGCCTAGGAATGCATGCCTTTTGTGTTCTTTTGCTATCATGTGGTAGCCTGGGCAAGCCTGCCAAATACCTGCTAGGTCACAGTGCAGCCATGTGGCAGCTCAGGCACACCTCTTGCATGCTTGCTGTTTCTCAAAGCTGCCAGGTCACAGCCTAGGCAGGCCTGTTTGCACACACGCCATGATCCAGCACCACTACATTTTTTTTTTTTTTTTTTGCCTGTGCATGCTTCACACATGAGTTGTGAGCCTGTCCCAACAGGTTGCAGCCTGGGGCTCACGGGTTCACAAATGTGCTGTGTCCCAGCATTACCACATGGTGGCACAGGCTTGCCCTTTCTCACAAGAGTTGTGTCCCGGTGCCATAAGATAGTGGCCTGGCCATGCTTGTTCACACACCTGCTTTGTCCTGGTGCTGCCAAAATGTGGCCTGGGCACTCCTGATCTTAAGCCTGCCAACTCCCAGCACTATGTGGTTGCCTGAGCACCAGTGCCAAGAACCAGAGCTGCCACATGTGGTGTGGGTACACCTATTTGTAGGCCTGTCATGTCCCAGCACCACCACATGGCAGCATGGGAATGCATGTTTGCATGCCTGCTAAGTTCCAGTGCCATCCTGTGGCTGTACGTAACTGCCTGTTCCCACACCTGCCATATTTTAGCACTACAACTTGGTGGTGAAGGCATGCCTATTCACATGCATGCTGGGTCCCAACCCCACTCTATGAGCTCATCTTTTTTGCCCATGTTCCATATCCCAGCACTGCCATGTGGCAGCACAGACTCTCTTGTTCATGTGTGGTTTGTATTCTGGGTCTGCCCCATGGTAGATGGGCTAACTTGTTCCTGTGCCTGCTTTGTGCCAGGCCCCTCATCTGGAAGCCTGGACACACATCTTTGCATACTTGCTGCATTCCAGCCCATCCACATGGTGGTCTAGCAACACCTATTGACACATCTGCCCAGTCCAGTGGCATGATTTGGTTGCCTGGGCATCCCTGTTTTCACACCTGCCATATTCCAGCCCATCCACATAGAAGACTAGGCTCACCTGCTTCCATGCATGCTCTGTTCCCATACCTGCCAGTCCCAGCATTGCTATGTAGAGGTCTGAACACGCCTGTTCGTATACCTGCCATATTTCTATCTCACAATGTGGTGGCCTGGACAAGTCTGTCCCATACCTGCCAATCATAGTGCCATCATGTAGCACACATGTCACATGCCCACTGTGTCCCAATACTGCCACATTGCAGCCCTGTTCAGTAGCCTATTGTGTCTGAGGGCCACAAAGTGATGACCAAGTGTTCAGCACAGAATGCTACCAGATTTTCAAAAAAGAATTAACACCAAACATTCCTCAAATTATTGTACAAAACAGAAACAAAAGAAACATTGCCCAATTCTTTTTATGAGCCACAATTACCCTGATACTAAAATTACTAGATAGAGACATACCAAAGAATAAGAATTCCAGACCAATTTCCCTTAGGAACATAGAGGCAAGAATTCTTCAAATTGTTGCAAAAAATAGTGTATCAAAAAGATCATCCACCATGCTCAAGTAGGCTTTATCCCAGGGATGTAGGAATGGTTTACATACAGAAATGGAGAAATGTAATCCACTATATAAACAAGCTGAAAGACAAAAACCACATGAACATCTCATTAGCTGCAGAAAAGGCTTTTGACAAAATCCAACCCCGCTTCATGATAAAAGTCCTGGCGTGACTAGGGATACAAGGGGAATACCTTGACATAATAAGGTGATTTATAGCAACAAGACAATGTTGTCTGCTCTTTTTATACTTATTCAATATAGTGCTTAAAGTCTTAGCTAGAGCAATCAGACAACTGACAGGCATCAGGGGTTACAAGTGGGAAGAAGTCAAAGCATCTTTGTTTGCAGATGATAGGAGGGTACACATAAACGACCCTAAAAACTCCACCAGGAAACTTGTACAACTGATAAAACAATTTCAGCAAAGTAGCAGGACACGAAATTAACACAAAAATCAGTAGCATTTCTAGATGGAGATGACAGATGGAGAAAGAAATCAAGGAAACACCACCTTTTACAATAGCCTAGAAATATCTTGGGGTGACTCTAACCAGGCAAGTGAAAGGCTTTGTGGAGGTTTGAATAGGAATGGCTCCCTTGGCTCACAGACTTGGCTTGATCATTAGGGAGTGGCAATACTTGAGAGGGATTAGGAGGTGTGGCCTTGCCGGAGTAGGTGTGGCCTTGTAGGATGAAGTGTCACTGGGGGTGTGTTTTGGGATTTCAAAAGCCCAAGCCAGGCCCCTCCTGCTGCCATCTGATCTACATGTAGAACTTTCAGCTACCATGTCTGCCTGTGTGCAGTCATGCTCCCTGCCCTGAGGAGAATGGACAAAAACCTCTAAACTGTAAGCAAGCCCCAGTGAAATGCTTTCCTTTATAAGAGCTGCTGTGTCACGGTGTCTTGACACAGCAACAGGACACTGACTAAGACAGACTTGTATGATAAAAATTTTAAGAGATCGAAGAAAGAAATTGGAGAAGATATCAGACAATGAAAAGATTCCCCTGTTGATGGGTCAGTAGAATTAATATACAGCAAAAGTGGCCATTTTACCAAAAGCAACCTACAGTTTAATACACTAAATCTATAGTTAAAATATATTTATATAGCTCCTTCCTTAATGCCCATTCCTTAATTACACTACATTGCCACCAGGTGGCAGAGGATGGTTTCATTTTGTGAAATGGTCTACTCAGCAAAATGATAGCACTAGTTGGTGTTTATAAATCAGACTCAGTTGGAGAACAGTATTAGCAACATAACACAATTAGCAACATAGTATTAGAACATTTAAACCATCTCTCTCTTCAATATACCCGAGGACTTTTAAATGCACATGTACTGCATTTCTTTTATTGATTGGCAGAAATGAGAACCTATAACAGCATCTCAAATTTTACGAAGTCAAGAATATTTTCTTGATAATTCAAAGACATTATTTGTCTTTTCCATTCTCATTTTCTCCAAAGTGTATAGAAGCTACATTACCTGGGATAAGACTCTCATCTCATTAAAGAATGCATTATTATTGTATGATTGTCTTTAAGTTTTCTGTTTTGATTCTAATATACTAATGTTCTAAAACATATACTGATGCTATACACTATACTAACAAACATTTTTTGGACCCTCAATTATTTTTAAGTATAAATGAGTGCTGAGACCAAAATAATGTTAGAAGTATAGCTCATAATTATAAAATATCTCTAATTAAACATGTTTCTTTTTCTGTCTTTTTTGGGGGACAAAGGTCTCAGAATTCATCTTTGAATTCCATCTATCAAAGACTTGGTATTGACAGTGCAAATCAGACTCTTAAGAAAAGTTTGTTGAAAAATAAGGTATTGCTGAAGAATAATAAAATGAAATGGATTAGAAAACACTCAATATAGTTTTAAAGTTTACTTATTAAAATCACATATCCAAATACTCTTTTAAAAAAAAAAAGATTCATTTATGTGTGTGTCTGTGTGAGTGTATTCCATATGTATGGGTACTCTTGAAGGCCAGAAGAGGGCGTTGTATCCCTAAGGGTGGAGTTACAGGTGATTATGAGAACCCAAACTCTGGTCCTTTGGAACAGCAGCAAGAACTCATGAGCACTGAGCTTTCTCTCCATCCTCAGGTAAATTTAGTGTGATTTTGGAGAATTTCCACTAGCTTTTCATTATACTTATGGAAAAATACTTTCAACACTAATCAGAATTTATCTTTCTTCACTATTAATTTAAACTGTCAAGTGATGGACTTCAAATACCCCACTGTTCCTCTTATTATGCAGCTCTATTAGAAGTCCAGACAGGCAATGCATCTTTTTCAGCCATGAATTAATTGGCTCTTACTCTAAATTTCTACCTTTCTTTCTTTGAAATTAAAAAAAAAAAAAAAAAAAGGAGTACTGGACTGACCATCACTTTGTGGCCTACACATTTTTAACTTTGATACAACTTTTGTAGTTTATGTAAGTGATGGGAATGTCTTTCTGTATGCTGTGAATATATTGTGATTGGTTGATAAATAAAGAACTTTGGCCTATGGCAAGGCAGCTTAGAGGCAGGCAGGAAATCCAAACAGACAGACAAGAAGAGAAAAGAGAGGCAGAGGAAACGTTGCCAGCTGCTACCATGAGAAGCAAGATGTGAAAGTACTGGGAAGCTATGAGCCATGTGGCAAAGTGTAGATTTATGGAAATGGGTTAATTTAAGATATAAGAACTAACTAGTGAGAAGCCTGAGCCAGCAGGCCATATAATTAATAATATATGCCTCTGTGTGTTTACTTGAGTCTGAGCGGTTGCAGGACCAGGCCAGACACAGGAATTTTCTAAGTGGCTGTGGGACCTTGGTGTCAGGCGAGCACAGGAAAACTTCAGCTACACGGAAGCCTATCTTTAGCATGGTGTATCTTATTCTGAATATCCTTATTTCCTCTGAAAGTCAAAAGGGCTTTTTATTTTAAAAAGTGTGTGTGTGTGTGTGTGTGTGTGTGTGTGTGTGTGTGTGTGTTTGTGTGTGTGTGCACATTCACATGAATGAGTGCAGGCATGCTCTTGCTACAGCATAAGTGTGGAACTCATAGACTGGTCTCTAGTGTGGTCTTCATCTTCCACTTTGTTTGAAATCAGGGTCTCTCAAGGTCCTTCACCAGTGCATACAGCAAGCTAGCTGGCCTGTGAGCTCTGGGGAATTCTTTTGTCTCAATTCCCATTCTGCCTGTGGGAGCAGTGAGATTGCAAATTAAGACTATCACATCAGGCTTTTCTGTGGGTTCTGGGGATTAGAACTCAGGTCCATATGCTTGCACAGCAAATTGCTTTACCAGTAAGCCATCTCCCTAGCTCACAAAACAATTTAAATAAAGTTACTATAATAACTTCAAGTTATAGCTAGTGAAAAAATATCAGAAACTATGCAAACTAAATATGAAGTTATAATTTGTCATACACCAAGTACATACTAAATATTTAAGTTATCCAAAGCATGAAGATGTAATGTAGCATCATGTGAAATTGGAAACTGATGGTTTAAAACTGCAACATTGTATCAGGCTCAGCGTAAAGAGAACATCCTTTCAAACATTAGCAAATCCCATTTACTTTAAGGGAAGCAAAGTAGAGGATATAAGTCCACACAGAATCTTTCCAAAGGCCTTTGCTTTCAGGAAAGAGAAGAGGGGCTTAGCATTGACCCCTGTGGATACTGAAATTATCGGTAAGTTTCATTCTCAGGGGTTTTCTTCCCTTTCTTTCTAAAGTCCTGAATTAGAATAAGGGTCCTGACTATATAATAAAGGGAAGTATTTTTAATGAGTATGAACACATATAATTAATGCTTCTACAGAGAAGGAGCAGTTTAGACTTTTAACCCCAGGTAGAGACTAAAAAAATATTGTCGTCAAATATTCTCTTTATTTATTTATTCATTTATTTTTTATTTTTCTTATAAAGGAAAACATTTAATTGAGGTGGTGACTTACAGTTTCAGAGGTTCCATCCATTATCATAATGGTAGAACATGGTGGTATACAGGCAGACATGGTGCTGGAGAGGTAGCTGAGAGTCCTACATCTTGCAGGCAACAGGAAGTAGACTGAGACACTGTGACGTATCTTGAGCATATGTGAGACCTCAAAGCCCATCTCCACAGTGACACACTTCCTTCAACAGGACCACACCTACTCCATAAGACCTCATCTCCTAACAGTCCCACTCCCTTTGGGATTGTGGAGCCAATTACATTCAAACTATCACATTCCATTCCCTGGCCCCCATAAGCTTGTAACAATATTATAATGTAAAAATGCATTCAGTCCAACTTCAAAACTCTCCATAGTCTATCACAGTCTCAACAATGTTTAAAAGTCTGAAGTTTAAAGTCTCTTTGGAGATTAATGCAATCTATTAACTGTAATTTCCCTATAAAATCAAAATAAAAAAAGAACAGATCACATACTTCCAACATATAATGGCACAGGATATACATTACCATTCCAAAGCATAGGGAAGGGAGCATAGTGAGAAAATACTGGATCAAAGCAAGACCAGAAACCAGCTGGGCAAACTCCCAACTCTACATCTGAAAATCTGATGTCAAAATTCTCTTCAGATCTCCAGCTCCTTTCAGCTTTGTTGACTGCAACACACTTCTTTCTCTTGGACTGTTTCCACTCCCTGTTAGCAGTTTTTCTCAGCAGGTATCCCACAATTCTAACATCTCTAATGGCTTGGGTTCTCTAAGGCAATCCAGGCTTCAACTTCACAGCTTCATGCAATGGCCTCTCTAGGTCTCCATTCAGGGACACCCCTGACACATGCCTGGCCTCAGCTGTTTTTCTTAGGCACATTGATTTGATAATATACATTGGTCTCTTTAATAATGACTTTCCTTTTAATGTATATTTTATTAATTCTTTGAGAATTTCATACATTTGTACTTTGATGATAGTCACCCCCCTCTCCAAGCTCCTCAAGGCCTGCTTCTGTTTTAGTTATGATTTCTATGTTGTAATAAAACACTATGACCAAGAACAACTTGGTAGGAAAGGGTTTATTTCAGTTTACACTGCTAGTTAACAGTCCATCATGGGGGGAAGATAGGGCAGGAACTCAGACAGGGCAGGAACCTGGAGGCAGGAACTGAATTAGAAGCTGTGGAGGAGTGCTGTTTACTGGCTTGCTTGTCATGGCTTTCTCAGTCTGCTTCCTTATAGAACCCAGGCTCAGGGATGGCACTGTCCATGAACAGTGAGCTAGGCCCTCCCATATAAAATATTAATCAATTAAAAAATAAATAACCACAGGTTCTCCCACAGGCCAACCTGGTATAGGTATTTTCTCATTTGAGTTTCCCTCTTCCCAAATGACTCTAACCAGTACTCCCCTCTGACTATACACATCCAACTTTGTGTCTTCATTACAAAATAAACAAACAAAACCCTCACTGAATGCAATTTATGTTACCCATATGCTCTTGAGTATATGGCCACGCACTGGAGCATGTTCCAAATACCAGAGGACACAGTCTTAAAGAAAACCAACTCTCCCTTTCCCAGGAACTATCAATTACCCATAATCCCTCATCCATGAGTGAGACTTTGTGACTACCTTCCCTCTCTAAGCTGGGATTTGACTTATGCTTGTAGAGGTCTTGTACACACTGTTACAACTGCTGTGAGTACATAGTGAAACTACTCTATAGTGTTCACAAAGCACTGTTTCCTTATAGTTATCTAGTGTCTCTGGTTGTCTTAGGATTTCTATTACTGTGAAGAGACACCATGACCACGGCAACTCTCATTAAGGAAAATATTTAATTGTGGTGGCTCTCTTACAGTTCAGAGGTTCAGTCCATGATCATAATGTTGGGACATGGTGCTGGAGAGTTTTACGTCTTGCAGGCAGCAAGAAGTGGTCTGAGACACTAGGTGGTATCTTGAGCATATATGAGACATCAAAGCCTGCCTCCACAGTGACACACTTCCTCCAACAAGGCCACACCCACTCAAGCAAAGCCATACCTCCTAATAGTGCCGCTTCCTTTGGGGGCCATTTTCTTTCAAACCACCACACTGGTACTTACACTCTTTTTGCCCTTTCTTCAACAATGGTCCCTGGGCCTTGGGAGGAGGAGGAGGTGTATTATTGATGTTCCATTTAGGGTTGAACACTCTGCGGTCTCTCATTCTCTGTACATTGACCATCTGTGGGTTTCTAAGTTAATCAACATCTACTATAAAGCATCTCTAATGAAGTTTGAGAAATACATTAATCTATGGGTATAACAAGAAGTCATTTAGAGTCTGTTTCAAGCCAAATCCCTTTAACAGAGTAATAGTGTAAGCTTCCCCATGACCAATCTAGCCACGTGTCCTTGGCACTAATAACAATGCTAAATAAGGCTTTTGTTTTGTGGAGTGGGCCTCAACTCTCACCAGAGCATAGTAGGTTACTCCCACGACATTCCTGCCACCAGTACACCAGGGAGTATATCTGGCCAGGCCTGGTATTGTAGTTTGTGGGGTTCAAAGCTTAGTGAGATTGATGATTACTTTTCTCCTCCAGTATCATGAATGGCATCTTTTAACACTATGAAAGCTAGTCAAGAGGGATGAAGCTTCTAGGTCAAACCAGTTGAATTTGTTCACATTCTACAACTCACGTATGTGATGAGTTCAACAACATGGTCTTCCCATCAAATTATGCAGGGCAACTGGGAAAAATGACAAAAGCCTGTAATATTATGAGATCTCACTGTCCAACAACTCCAAAATAGGTAACCCATTCCTGGCACTGGGTTTTTATTTTTTGGCCTGTGATGTCTAGTAGGGGTACTTCTGCCCCATTGTAAGGAAACTTCAGCTAAATGTCTTACTATATGTACATGTTTGTGTTTAGGAACTTCTGCAGTAGTAGTTTTTCATATGATAATCAGAATGTCCTTAGTGATAAGTATCCCTCCCTGTATTTCTTACTCTACTCTGTTCTCCTGTTACCTACTCTGTTTAGCCTTCCTGTTCCATTATTCCCTTCCTTTTAACATTACTATGTTCTTTCTTCCCTCCCTTGAAAGATGCCACCATTGTCCCTTATTAATTTCCTGACTTCTGTGGGTATTTCAAATGAAATACACATATCTAAAGATCCAAAGGTAACATCTGTTGTATTGTGAAAGCTTTCCACTGATATCAAAGCCTTAAAGAGAAAACAAAAATAAAAAAATAAAAAGCACTATAAACTGACATCCCTGATGAGCATAGGTACAAAAAAGACTTAGGGAACTCCTCCAAACCAAAGTTAAGAACACATTTAGAACATCATATACCATGAAAAAGTAAATTTTATTACAGGGATGCAAGGATTATTCAACATACACAAATCTACACATGTGATGCACAAAATGGACTTAAGGACAGAAATATTGTGATCATATCAATGGGTAAGAAAAAGTCATTGACAAAAGTTCACTATCCCTTCATGGTCAAAGTCATGAAGAAGTTAGGAGTAGAAGAAACATAACTTCAACATCATAAAATCTATATATGGCAGACCTATAGCCAACATTACACTAGGTAGTGCAAAACTGAAAATACTTCAGTGGAAGGCTAGAAAGTCAGTTACTTAGAATGTTCAAGCGATGACAGATAGAATAAAAAGCATAGAATTTATGAGAGCTATTAGTCCTTGCGTGTAACAAACAGAGAAGTTCAAGATAAAGACATAGACAATATATTCAATAAAGTCATAGTGGAAATTTTCCAAAATCTAATGAAAGAAGCGGTTTTCCAGGTATGGGAAGCATTTAGAACAACAAACAGGCATGAACAGGTACTAACTTTGTCATGTGAGAACATAGGCAAACCCCTCAAAATATAAACATGGGTAAGGATTTTCCGCTTGGGAAATGAGACCAAGAATTAACAAATGGGATTGCATAAATTTAAAAATCTTCTATATGGCAAATGAAACAATTTTGTTAAGGGATAATCTACAGAATGAGAGAAAATACTTGTTGGCTGTTTATCAGACATAAGATCAATACTACAATATACAAAGAGATTAAAAGCATAAATACAAAGAAATCAAACAATACAATCAAATACATCAGTTAATGGGATGAGCAGGAAGTTCAAAAGTTGATGAGCAAATGGTCAACAAACATGAAAAGTTTTTTTTTTTTCATTATCTTTAGCCATACATATGAAAACTACTCCGTGATTCTGATATCTCACCTCAGTCAGAATAGCTGTCTTAAAACAAGAACAGCAAAACAAATAACAACGAATTCTGGCAAGGATGGAAGGAAGTAGGAACTCTTGCACTGCTGCTGGGAATGTGGACTAGTGAAGCACCTATGGGGATCAGTATGACAAGTGCCCAAAAAACTAAAATTAGAACTCTCATGTGACCAAATATACTGCTTGCAGGCATGTATCTAAGGAACACTAGGTGAACATACCCCGGAAATATTGTGGTAGTTAGAATAAGAAACACCCCCATAGCCTCATGTATTTGAACACTTGGTCCCTAGTTGCTGGCACTGTTTATTTTATAAGTTGCTTCTGGTCATGGCAGTTTTTCACAACAACAGAAAATAATTAACACGGAAGTTGACACCAAGCATGTGGTGTTTCTGTGATGATTTTGTTTGTGCTATTTTTTAGAATGATGTGAAGACTTTGTAATTTTGGACTAGAAAGGCAACTGAATGCTATAAGCTGAGATTAATTTTAGTAGGATCCTGGGAGACAGTTGTGTTGAGAGTAATACACAAACGCAGCAAGATGTCTTAGGTTGCTGTCTGTTGCTGGTTAGAACATTGCCAAAATCAGCTTGGGGAGGAAAGGGTTGATTTGGCTTATGCTTTCACATCGCAGCCCACAATTAAGGGAAATGAGGGAAGGAACTCATGCCAGCACCCTGAGGCAGGCACTGAATCAGAAACCACTGAAGAGTGCTTCTTACTGGCTTGCTTCCCATAGTTTGCTCAATTTGCATTATGCATTCCAGGACCACCTGCAGGGATGCCATTTCACATGGTGGAATAGGCCAACCATCAGTGAAGAAAATATCCCACTGACTTGGTCATAAACCAATCTGATACAGGCAATTTCTCAACTGAGACTACCTCTCTTCAGATGACTGAAGCTTATATCAAGCTAACAAACAAACAAACAAACAAACAAACGAAAACAACCAGCACAACTCATCATTTGACAACTCGACATACAATAAATATCACTATAAAAACCACACTATTTCTTTCTTGCTAATTACCAAGATCTCATGTCAATGTCTCAATATAAAACAGTGTAACTTTTTTAAAGTCTTCAAGTCTTTAAAAAAAAAAAAAACACTTCAAACATTCACTTTTAAATATGCAATGTCTCTTTGCAAATTCAAAGTTTTTCAGCTGTGAGCTTCTGTAAAATAAAGCATAAACAATTTCTTCAAAAGGGAAGAACCAGGGAAGAGTTGCAATCAGATCAAAGCAAAAACAAAGTTTAAGACTGCAGATAGCTCTGTGCACAACCTCTGGAACTCACAAAGGCTCCTCTGGGATCCAGAGGGCTTAGGTAGTCCCCCTTTCTGGCTCTGCCATTCATAGCACATGCAACTGAGTCCTGTAGGCTCTGGCTGGTTCCACTCTATACCTGCCACTGTCCTTGGTAGTTACCACATGGCCCTAGCATTGCCAGTATGCTGGCGTCTCCACTGCAACTTGTTTTATGTCACTGTAATATCCCACTCATGAAACCAATCTCTGTCTTAGTTTACTTTCTATTTCTGTTCTAGAGCACTCTGACCAAAACCAACTTAAGTAGGAAAGGGTATATTTGGCTTACATTCTACTATCACAGTCCGTCATTGACAGCTCTTATTCAGGTCTGCAACTAAAAAGAGCATGTGGGGCAGAAAGAAATATAAAATGTACAGTGTGGAGAGAAAATGAGCACTAGGAAGCCTAAGGCTATAGCCAAGGGATATGCTGAAAGAAAGGCTGTTAAAGAGGTTAGTGCCATTAAGGAGGGACCTTCTGCTTTGTACTTGAACAATGGGAAATGTACCCTCAGGGCAAGACCCTACCCAGATAAGTTTCCAGTAGTGAAAGGGCATAAATTACTTCAACAAACAAAAGTTGTAGATAATCTGGTCAATGGAGGAAAGGGTTCATCCCTAGCAGGAAGCCAATGATGACAGTGCCATCCATGTGGCTTGGAAACCATGACTGTTCCTCTGTGGTTTCAGAGACTTATTTAGTTTTCTTAAAACAAAAAACAAATGAACAAACAAAAACAGAAAAACAGTGAGCTATATTTTAAATTCATTTTTATTTTTTCTATATTTTTCTCAGTGTCTTTTTTTTATAATTTCTATTCCATTCTTTCATAACACTGTGACTTAAAAAATATGTTAGCCTTTAATCTAACCTAATAAGATGAAATGAGTACAAGATACTTTGATGTTAGTACACATAAAAACCATGTCAAATCATCGCTAATGAACCATTAAACATGCTTTAATCTAATGGTCTCATTTTTATGTCTGGTACCACAAATTATTATTAAAGCAGGTAGCAAAAGGCAAAGGCTAGGAGGTGATTAGTAATAAAGAACTGTGTTCGATTGGAAGATATGTACTTTTAGTTTATGATTTTAGGAAACAGCTGACATCTACAAGTGCCTTTACAAGTTCTACATGACAATTAGTAATTCATAGTCAGCTGATATTGAGAAAACTTAATAAACAACTGCCTGCTAGGTGTGATTGATTCCCAGTTTCATCTCTGTGGATGGAAGTTCTTGAGAAGCAGCAGCACCTTCCCCTGAACCTCTGAAAGGCTGGTTAACGCCTTAGAACTTCAGTGAGTGAGGAGGGCTAAGAGTCCAGAACCCAGCTGCCTAGGTCATCTTCTGCCCTCTTCAGAGTCCTTTATTTCCTTCCGCTGCGTATGAGCTAACATCTTTGTGACCATCAAGGTAGATCTCTCGGAATGCAAACACTCAGTCCCCACCAATCAACAGGCTAAGAGTATCATCCCACAGTGTCCAGGGGCCTACAGCAGAGATTTGTCCACTTTGCTTTAACCTGTCTTCCTAGTGTTTGTGTGTGTGTGTGTGTATATATATATGTTTTTTGAGACAGGGTTTCTCTGTGTAGTTTTAGTACCTGTCCTGGATCCTGCTCTATAGATCAGGCTGGCCTGCAACTCACAGAGATCTGCCTGGCTCTGCTTCCTGAGTACTGGGATTAAAAGCATGTGCCACTGCAGCCTGGCTATCAATACATTTGAAAAGTGTCTTGATTTATGATTTTCTTTGTCCTGTTACTGTAAAAGCTTCATGAAGCTTCTTCCATCTTGGAACATGAGTCTGGGCGAAAACGAAATCTGTGTTCTTGGGCCATGCTCACTCCTATTTGACTATAGAATAAATGACTTCTTATCCCCTATGTGGTAAGAATTTTGTCTTTTGTGTCAACAGTCATGAGCCCATGTGCAGCCCTGAGAATGATCCACTTTTCACCAGAGTAATAGCCTGGATAGAAGCAAGAAGCCAGCATGAGACCCTCTCACCCGTCTAAGTCACCTGGTGTTATCTCCTTAGGAGGATTTTGGTGAGCTAAAGATCCACTTGTTTATTCTGAGCTGACTGTTTAAGGACCTTATTTGGTAGATGATTTTTGTTTGTTTGTTTCTTTTTGCTTAATGTTTTGTTTAAAGAATCTATTTGTGTTTAGATAATACTTGGTGGAATGTCCTTGGGAGTAGGGAGGAGGGATTAATTTAAGTTATAAGAGCTGGTTAGAAACAAACCTAAGCTAAGGCTGAGCTTTTATAATTGATAATCAGTCTCTGTGTTGTTATTTGGAGGCTGCCACCTGACGAAAAAGGTTACTACAGTCATAAGGGTAAATATTTAGAATGCAGTTAGGAATTATGCTGGATTAGTAAAGTGGTGGTGGTGCTGTGGGATGTCTTTCTGTATGCTGTGAATATGTGTTGCTCTGATTGGTTAATAAATAAAGCTGTATTGGCCTATGGCAAAGCATCTTAGAGGCAGGCAGGAAGTATAAGCAGATAGACAGGAAGAGGAGATGCCATCCTGCCATCCAGAGAGCATGTAATGGCACATAGGTAAAGCCACGGAACACATGGCAACACATAGATTAATAGAAATGGGTCAAGTTATAAGAGTTAGGTAACAAGAAGCCTGAGTCATTAGACCATAAAGTTTATAAGTATTATAAACCTTTGTGTGTTTAACTGGGTCCGAGCGGCTGTAGGACCCAGTGGGACACAGACAAACTTCTGACTACATGGTAGTTCTTCTCTGAGACTCAAGAACTCACTAGCCCTGGGTAGCTTGCTAGGTTTCTCTTTTGTTCAGTGGGTCCTACATCCAATTAGACAGCTGTTGGTTACCACCAAGCTATGAGTGCCACTACTACACCCTTAGGGATATTGCGCCATTCTGGTTACTGTTGCAGTTCATAGGTGTCAGAACTGGTTAGGATTATTGCTTGCTTCCATCCCTGAGTTTCTATGAGCAAATGAAATAATAATTGGGTCAAAAGATAGCATGCAGATTGGAGAACATCTTTCCTAGCTCTGTGTCAGACAGAAGATTAATGTCTACTACATAAAGAACCCACAAAACTAACTACCAGGAAGCCTGGCGAGGAATCAGTAAATGGGCTAATGAAATGAACAGACATTTCTCAGGATGTGAAATAACAATAGCCAATAAACATATGAAAACATTAACATCCTTAGCTATCAGGAAATACAAACAAAGCCTGCATTCAGAATATAACTCATCCCAGTCAGAATGACCATTATAACAAAACAAGTAACAAATTCTGGCAAGTGCATGGGGAAAATAGACTTTGAGTACACTCATGGTGGGCTTGTAAATTTGTCTAGTCACTATGTAAATCATTCTGGAGGTCTCTCCAAAAACTAAAATTAGAAGTACAGTGTGATACAGCTGGATATATTCAAAGAGTTCTAAGACAACATATCCATGCTCATTGAAGTACTACTCATAATAGTCAAATTTATGGAAAAAAACTAGATGTCTACCAAAATATGAATGAAGAAAATGTAACAGATATACAATGGAGCCTTTGTTCAGCCATAAAGAAGAATCAAATTAAATCATTTGCTGGAAAATGGATGTGATTTGAGATCATTACATTAAGTGAAATAAGCCAGACTTTAAAATATAGATATTGCATGTTTTTCTTCAATTGTGACCCTGGAATGTTGTATAGCTACAACAGCCATATACATGCATGCATGCGAGTGAGTGAGTGAGTGAGTTTGTGTGTATGTGTATGTGTGTGTGTGTGTGTGTGTGTGTGTGTGTGTGTGTGTGTGTGAGAGAGAGAGAGAGAGAGAGAGAGAGAGAGAGAGAGAGAGAGAGAGAGACTGTGTGTGTGAGTGTGAGTCTGTGTGGGGGTGTGTATGATATTTTAATTCAGTTCCTTAACAGCATCACGGAGGACCGGCATTCTACTTTTCCAGAACACATTCTTCAGGGTGTGGGTTTGTCCTCAGGAAAACTGTCCTATATCATAATTGAAATAATATACAGTATAATGTTGTCTCTTTTTCTGTGTCTCTAATTATGAAGAATTTCCCCCCAAGTGTCCCAGTAGATTCCCCTCCATGGCTCCTTCATCAGAAATACATTATACATACTGCTGCCAGGAAGAATATGATTACCATGATTTTATTAGGAAAACACATGGCCCTCTGAAAGAGGTTAAATTATCCAAACAAAAATTGATGTTCTGTTAGAAAGTTAGAAGAAGGGAGATATGGCAGTTTTTAACCCAGCAGGATTGCAAACTCGGTACTACTACAGGGATTAACATTTAGTAAGTGACTGCTGCTAAAAGGTACCCCATCATTTACCAGGGTTGAAGTATAAAATTAATTATGAAAGTAGATTCCATTGGGAGATTTTTGTGATAAGAAAGTCTGAATATTTGCAGCCTGTGGATATGAAACAGCAGGAATATGATCATAGAGGTTGAGGCACAGGTCACAATTGGAGACAAGCTTGAAGAAATTGGGAAATTTAGACCCTCTACTTGTTAGGAGAGTAGTAGTCATCTTGTGACTCTAGCTGATGGAATTTGAAGCTTTCACCCAGAATGCAACCACCTCACTCATGAAAAGATTAGTTCCAAGTAATGGAATTGCCAGCCAAATAGACTCTGTATCCCTGTTTTCTTCCTTTGTGAGCTTAGTCTAAACACATGCCTTTTAAATATTCTGTTGGCTTCAAATTCCTCTCATATGTTTGCTACCTTGTTGACTTTCTTGGTTCACAGTCTGTAATCTTGTAATTTCCACCTTTCACTCCTGTCACTGGCAACCAATACTTGTTGTTGCAGTTGGAGGAATTAAAGAGTGGAGGACACTGTAGGAAAATGGACAGCGTATGTTCTACCAACAGGACTGGTTGATTCCCTTTGAAACTGGTTAATGGTTGTGCCATCCTGGGATGAGTGATATTTTCCAATTTCTCAGGAGGAATCTGGAGACTTAGATGCTCACAATAGTGCACAAAACTACTTGGGATCAATGTGGCAAGTGTGTGCACTTTATGAAAACTCTGAGACATACACTTTGATTTATGTACTATAAAAGTTAATACAGTTTACTTTAAGGAAAAAACCTAAAATAGAGCAAGTTCAAATTTTTAAAGGACTGAGATATGATGTAAGGGCAACAATTTGTAACTATCATTGGTGCTGTGTCTCATAGCTTGGAATCAACTTGAAGACAGGGGTGATTTGGGGATGGAGAAGTCATTGGGTTACCAAAGCACCATGAAAAGTTTGTCTGCTTTGTCCCTTCCATGATCTATAGTTCATCTTCAGTGTCTTCAGGAGAAAGGACAGAAAGCTTAAAAAAAGAAAGCATAGTGTTCTTGGGATGTGGCTGATGGCAGAAACGTCAGAAAATTCCTTTTTCCTTTCCTCAACTATTCCCTCAAGTAATAAAACAAAACCTACTCCAACTCTAAGTCTGGAAAACTATTCTAAATTTTCTAAATGTAACAGGAAGCATCCCAGGCACATTTCCTTTGTGTGGTTTAAGTTCTAGGGTAGAAACTGATACTTGTTAATACGCACCGGGACAGATGTGCTACAGAGACTGTTATTTATCATGCCTTTCTGTTAGCTTTTATTTCTTTTTGAGTGAGTAATTTAGGATGATATTGGCCCATTGTGGGTTAACAACAAATAGTTAAAAGTATTTTGCTGCTAAAATTATAGTGGGGCTATTTTTTCTTATTCATGTTTTAAGGATAGATTTAAACATCTTAACTATGAGAATCTGCTTACAGATGGCAGAATGCTTTAAAAGTTGTTATTGAAACAGGAAATAGTAAGGCACTTAAGTATGTCCAAATATGCATTGTGAGAATCTGTGAAAAAATCTCAACCTGGATATGTTGCAATTAAGCATAAATAAACAAAACAAAAACACAAATAAGCTTAACTAATGTAAATATATTACAATAGTAGTATGGATGCTTTTGGTTTCTAAATAGAAAGAAAAGAATTAGTAGTATTAAAGTTCATCATTATTTCAACCTAAAGGGAATTGTAACAAGATTATTTTGGAAAGTTTTTTATATTTTATTCTTTTCTTTTAAATGCATACTTTAAATTATATATATTTATAGAGGATGAGGTGATGTTTGATGCATGTACACTAATATTCAAATCAATATCAACATTTTTATCTCCTTAGACACACAGTGTCACTGAAGTTTCTAGCATATAGCCCAGACTCTAGCGGCTCCAGCAAATTCGTCCATCCTGATATGTCAATTAAAGAGACAAACAGTAGAAGTAGAAAAAAGAGATGCTTTCCAATGTGGCCACACTGGAAAGAAGAACAAATAACGTGGTTCAGTGGTCTCTAATCTATCTTCAGGGTACTGACATGAGGTTTCTATTTAGGGAGAGGACAGGTGGCATGCATAGTTTAGCAGTCATGGTCAAAGTCTGATCCCACCCAACACTGAACTGTCATTGTCTCTACCTCCATCTTTCAAAGTGATCATTAAAGGTGACCCATTAAGTTGTCAATCTGTTTTCCATTGTCATCATCCAGGAGACCAGTCCTCTCTATAGATGACTACTTCTAAGGTCACCCTTGTCCATATGAAAAGTTGTCTTCATCTGGGAGATCTATTCCTGAGAGATCTTGCTTTTCTTGGAATTCAAAGGGTCTCAGGGGGAAAGGCTGATGATAATGTTCCACTGTGATCCCAGCCAACCTACAGACACAAAATGAAGGCTGAGATGCCAGGATTTCATCCTAAGTCACCTTCAGTGCAAATGAACAGTCAATACTTTTTAGCAAATGCAGTTTATAAGTGCCTCTTTCAATAGTGTGTTATTACTATATTCTTATTGTGCATATTAATGTCTTACTCCTGTATATCTATAACTTATTATTAAGTGATCATCCTGATACTGGTGAAATTATTAAGGCCACTCCACATAGTTAAAAGGGAGGTTTATTTTGTGGGGTAACTTACAAGTGAAGGGATAGGCAACAGGGTCTGGGAAAGGTGTGGCGCAGTCCGGCAGTGTTCTCTGGGAGAACTCTGCTGGGTCTACCTCCAGCGTCCAGGGTCCAGGAACCAAGAGAGCTGCCGCATCTGGATCTCGGGTTTTCAGGGTCCTTTTTCGGCCCTGCCTTGTAGGCATGACAGTTACCGAAGCCTCATCGGGGGTTGGAAGTTCCAGATCAAAGCTGGAATGGCTACCCACTACATCCTTCCCTGTCTGCCTCCCGGTCACACCCCTCTGCATACTCTCTACAGACCTAGTTACTATTCTGCTCTCAACTTCATTCTGTAAGACCCACAGTTTTTGATTCCATATAGGAACCAAGTCTTTAATCCTTATCTTTCTGTGCCTGGCTTATTCACTTAATGTGCTATCATCTAGATTCCTACATCTTGTCACAAGTGATAGGATTTCATCCTTTTTATGACAATATTCTATTTTGTGTATATATATGTGTGTGTGTATATATACACTATTTTCTTTACTCTTTAACAAAAAGATTATTATTAGTTGATTGCCTCTTAGGCTGTTTTTACTTTTTCTGACTCTTTTTTGAATAGTGCTGTAATGAACAGGGAGTTCTTTTGTAATAGTCTTCCTGGGGAGACATAACAAATATCTGTTCATGCTATATAGGGCATTAAGAACAGACAAAGAAACAGATGTACTCAAGTCAACCTTAGTAAACTAATGTGAAGTATAATGAATAATTGTTTTCCTTTAGAGAAGAGTGGGCGACTTGGGGGAAGGGGAGAAACTTGGAGTACAGAATACCTCCAGAAAACACATAGTGCAGAGACCAGGTAGCTCTTGCTCTCCCTATTTCAGCTCCCCTCCAGCTGGGTCACCAAAACCCTGAAGCTGCTTGCCAAGGACTGCCACTTCTTGGCCTGTCTATTTCACTATTAGATTTGCCTGATCCAAGCCCCCTGATCCAAAGACTTTCTAGTTAATGTACATACCAATAGACCTAGGGACTCTTCAGTCATCACAAGTGATTCAGTGGCCCATAGCCCTGTCTGCCACCTGACAGAAATACTCCAGTTATTTATATCCAGGCTTGAGACCTAGGACCAGTCCACGCTACCAGGGAAATTTGTTCAACTCTCTTTGACCAAATCACTGATGACACCAGACTGTAGCAGAGAGAAATGGTAGAACTGGGGTGGAAGATTTAGCCCCAATCCCCAGACAAACAGAGGAAATAAAGATTCTAATCTTGTTATGAACTAGTCCCATCCCAAATATTATAAATACCTCTGCTAAAAGAAAAATGTTGACTTGAACAACAAAAGAAAAAATAAACCCAGCCAACAAACCAACTCCAGGTGCACAAATCACAATGCAGAATGAAAACAACGTGAAAAGTCAAAGCATCATGTCACCTCTGAAAACTGCAAATACTACAGTAGTGACATCAGTGAAAATTACCTGGAAGAACTGCCAGAGAAGAACTTTCTCAGAGAATTTCAGAGAAAGAATTCAAGAGAGTAATTGTAAGTGTGATCATACCACTCAACGAAGACAAAGAGATGAGTGAAACAAGGAAGTCAATCCAAGACAAGAAAACAGAGTTTGAATAGTTTAAGAAATGAAAAAAAAAACCTCAACAAGACAATTTAAAACCTCAGTGGAGGGCTGGAGAGATGGCTCAGAGGTTAAGAACATTGGCTGTTCTTTCAGAGGTCCTGAGTTCAATTCCCAGCAACCACATGGTGGCTCACAACCATCTGTATTAAGATCTGGCGCCCTCTTCTGGCTTACAGGGATACATGCAAACAGAACATTGAATACATGATAAATAAATAAATCTTAAAAAAAAAAAAAACAAAACCTCAGTGGAAAGCCCACTAACAGAAGACTATGTCAACAATGGAGAGTCAGGAAAGGGAGACAAAGTAGAGAAACTGGATCTTCAGTAAAGATCTGTGAGAAATCATTTTTATATGAATAGAACATGGGAGAACTTTGGGACACGATGAAATGACCCAACCTTGGAATTATGGATATAGACGGAGAAGAAAATCATACTAAGGCATAGAAAATAATCCTCAATAAAAACATTTCCCAAGCCAGAGAAAGAGATGGCCATCTGGCTATGAGAGTCCATATATGGAAGAATGGAACCAGACACTCTCTCTCACTCTGCACAAGAATCAAATCCAAATGGATTTCAGGTCTCATTCAAAACCTGAAATTCTGAAACTACTACAAGAAAAAGCAGGTAGCACACTGAAACATACAGGCACAGGTAAAACTTTCTGACTAGGACTCCATTCATTCAGGAATTAAGCTCAATGGTTGGCAAATGGGACCTCATAAAAGTTAAAAAAAAAAGTCTCTATATAGAAAAAATAAACAGTCAATGGAATGAAGAGACAGCCCACAGAATGGAAAAATATCTTTGTCAACTATACATCTGAGATAGGATTAATATCTAGATCATACAAAAACTGCAAACACAAAGCATCAGGAGAACAAACAACCCCAACCCCCAAAGAGGCTGTAGATCTGAAGAGAGTTCTCAAAAGAAGAAGTTTTCGAATGTCTAACAAACACTTTAAAAAATATTTAATATCACTAGCCATTGGGGGAATGCAAATTAAAAACACTTTGAAATCCTATCTTACCCCAACAAGAATGGTTATCAAGAAGTCAAACAAAACAAAACAAATCCTGGTAAGGTTACAAGCAAAGGAGAACCCTTATTCCCGTTGGTGGAAATGTAAACTGGTGCAGCTGCTATGAAATCAAAATGTATGTTTTCCAAAAAGATAGCACTAGAACTACCATACTACCCAATTATTGCTGGCTACATTCTAAAAAAATTCTGCATTGTGCTGTAGAGACGCTTTCTCATTCCTGTTCATTGCCATTCTACTCACAATAGCTAGGAAACGGAATCAGTCTTGATGACTCATCAACTGATGAATTCAGTGGTGTAAACT
Source organism: Onychomys torridus (assembly GCF_903995425.1). Classification (NCBI taxonomy): domain Eukaryota; kingdom Metazoa; phylum Chordata; class Mammalia; order Rodentia; family Cricetidae; genus Onychomys; species Onychomys torridus. The sequence continues at coordinate 98,071,041 of NC_050448.1, forward strand.
ATGAAAACATGGTGTATACATTTTATGGAGTTTTATTCAGTGGTTTAAAAAAAACCCTGAAACTGAAATTTTCAGATAAATGCATAGAATTAAAAAGAAAAGAGCCAGGTGGATCTCTGTGAGTTCGAGGCCAACCTGGTCTACCAAGTGAGTTCCAGCAAAGGCACAAGGCTACACAGAGAGACCCTGTCTTGAAAAAAACCAAATAAATAAATAAATAATTAAAAAGAAAAGTATACTGATCAAAGTAACAAAACCTATAAAGAAAAATGCCGTGTGTCCTTTCTCACATGTGAGATGAGAAATATGAATATGAAAATAGAAAGGGGGATTACTGAGGGTGGAGAGGTTGAAGCAGGGAGGTTGAGAGGGAAGAGGGACTGGAGTCAAAGGATTTATGAAAAAATCATATAGAAACCTACTATAATTCAGCTCAATTTAAATATATGTGTATATGTATAGGCATGTATAGGGGCATGTATGTGTGTGCATATGTATGTATATGATGTAGACACATAAACAAGGTTGTTCTTAGAAACAAAATATATGGGATATAATCTTTTGAGTTGTTGGCCAGGGCCCACCAAAAGAAACACAGGCTCTTGCCATTGTTGGCTGTTTACCAGAACCAGATGATAAGACCCTGTTGCTAAAGATACTTGATAGTAGGATACAGAGAAACCAACCTGGAGCTGAGATGGAAGCTTTCTCCCTGTTGGCTAGATTTCTGGGTGCCAGAAGGTGCTCTGTAAACTCCTGGGCACAAAAGGCACCAATAGTCTTACACAGCTATAAACTATCTATGAACTAGAATACCAACTTGCCAGGCAAGAAGTGCCTAATTATACAATAGTGATATAGTTGTTATGGAAGTAACCACCCACTTTCTGATTAGATTTGAGGCCTGCTCCACAAGAGGCAATTCATTTCTGGCACTGTAAATTTCAGATAAAAAACAAAAAAACAAACAAAAAAACCCCCAATAATCCATGCCTGGGAAGTAATAGGCTGTAGGGAGTACTTTACTGATGTTTCACAAAATGACATAGCGTCAAACTACTCTCTCATTATTTATGTTTATACCCATAGACACATGCTACTCTTGGCCTTAACCAGAGGAGCTTCTCTTTGCAGTGAAATGCTGTGAATACTGGGGCCTGTTTCTCCTCAAGGCACTGAGAGTAAAGAAGGTGTAAACAAGAAACCCCCTCTAAAGCTCAGAAAGCACCAAGGAAGTGGAGGCAAAAAGACCGTCGGAGCTGGAAGACAGGAAAAAGACTCGGGAAGTTGTCCTCTGGGCACGATAAAGCCACCCTAATCTTTAATTTGAAGCCACTTTGCCTGCACAGAATGAGTCTGTCAAAAGCCAACCAAGGATGGCCTCATGGTTGGAGCCATCAAGAGGCCCTCCTTCCCCACTGATAGATTCTGGGAATCGGGAAGTCACTGTCTTCAGTTAAGTGGCCACTTGTAGCCCATCAAGTTCCAATGGTGATTTCCAAACTCATGGTCACTCTGATGACCCTTATGAAACTCACTGAGTCTCAAAACAAAACAAAACGAATATAAACAAGGTATCTGTAGGGCAGAAGAGAAGTTGAGAGGGTTGGGAGGGACCAAGAGAGGGTAGTGGACAAGACTAATCAGAATGAATTGTGTACATGTGTGACCATGATAAAAAACAAACTTAATTTTAAAATGTTAAGGATTTATACTTCAAAATTCATGAATAGGCACCCAAGTGTGACAGAAACCCACATCAATTCTATGTTGATTCAAATCAGGTTTTGCCATCAAACCAACTTTTGCAAAATGCTTATTTTTAGAGTTTTTATTTTAGAATTTCAGATGAAATATTATGGACTATATCATTTCATATTTTAAAAGGATTTAAGAAAGTGATTATATAAGCTAAATTAAGCACAACACCTGGCATGTAACAAGTGCTCCATGGTTTTGAAAGTGCTATTAACATGTCAATTAATACCATTAGGACTATTATATTAAATCCACAAAACATTTATTGTCAGACAAATATGTTCACGGCGCTTTGCAGATTCTCCTGGACATTCCCACAAACAAGTTGCTTAAGTCCTTGGATGCCTTTGTTTTCTCTTATTTTGTGCCCGAGTGTGAAACTCATGAATCCATTTGTTTCTTCCATCTTCCATGGTGAACAGTTCTATATTTCATTTCTTCCCTTGTTTCTGAAATGGAGAGAAGTCACAATTAAAAAGAAAAAAAAAGAACAAGGTCTGTGCTGGCTAGTTTTGTGTCAAGTTGATACTGGCTAAGTAATTTTGGAAGAGAAAACCTCAACTGAGAAAATGGCCCCACCAGATCGGCCTGTGGGCAAGCCTGTGGTACATTTTCTTGATAAATGATTGGTCTGACAGGGCAGTGGTGGACGGGCAGTGACACTCCTGGGCTAGCAGTCCTGGGTGACATTAGAAGACAGGCTAAGAAGCCATGTGAGCAAGGCCATTAGCAGCATTCCTTCATGTTCTCTGCACCAGTTCCTGACTTCAGGTTCCTACCCTGATTACTTCTCCTCCCTAGATGGCAGAGCAGGGAATGCAAACTGAAATAAACCTTTCCCTTCCCTTAGTTTTGGTCATGCTGTTTTGATCATAGCAACAGAACTAAGACAGAATTCTAACAGAATTCTAACTAAGTCTTGTAGTAAAAAGAAAGCCTGAGGGGCACAGGGAAAGGGGAGAATGCAGGAGGGACACACACATGTCTATATATAGAGAGAATAAGAGAATGGTTGTTGCTTATTGTAGACGAATTTCTAAACAGTCTTACTAAATAAGGAACACAGAGCCAAATACAGGGGTCATAGCCGAAGAGATCAGAGAAGTAGTGAATAACCACTTAGCTTACTACCTCTCCATAGCTTTCTAAGAGAGAGCTTCTTCCTGTCTAACCTGTGCCTTTATTGTCTTCCTGTTCTACCTTCTCATTGGCTCTAAGCCCAGCCACATCACTTCCTCCTCATCACTGCCTGTCCATACAGACCTCCAGGTCTCTCTGGTTGGTATTGGGATTAAAGGCGTGTGTCACCATGCTTGGCTGTGTCCTTGAACACCCAGAGGCTCTGCCTGCCATGTGATCCAATTAAGGGTGTGTGCTACCACCACCTGACTTCTGTTTATGGCTTGCTATGACCTCTGATCTCCAGGCAAACTTTATTTATTAACATACAAATAAATTATCACCACAGTTTATTGCACATTTGATCTGGAATCTGTGATAGATATCTTGTATAATTAACTCAGTTAATTCTTCAAACTGTTTGTAGTATTTTATGGTCTTTTTGTTGTTGTTGTTGTTTGTTTTTCGAGACAGGGTTTCTCTGTGTAGCTTTGTGCCTTTCCTGGAACTCACTTGGTAGCCCAGGCTGGCCTCGAAGTCACAGAGATCCTCCTGCCTCTGCCTCCTGAGTGCTGGGATTAAAGCCGTGCACCATCACCACCAGGCTTTATGGCCATTTTTAGGTTGAGACAAGGAGAAATGAATGATTTGTCCAAGGACTTCAGTAAGACATTTCTGAAATATTAACACACACACACACACACACACACACACACACAGTTGTCTGAAAGTAATCAGAGTTTATTCATATTTTCTAAAGGACAGTTATGGTTCTGACAGTTAAGAACTATTGAGATTATAGAGTTATAGAACATCATGGACTGACTCCATGGTTATCAGATATATTGTTACCTTCATTTGAGTTTCAAAGAACTGAAACATTTTGAATTTCTTATATAATAACATAAAAGCATATTTTAAAAATTATAATGTTCAGTGTCCTTTTTTTCCTTCCTGGCGCTATGTGTGTTGGGGATAAATACATGGGTGTAGGTCATGGTTTGAAATTGTCAACATTTAAGTCTAAACCAGTTTAAGAATAAGAAAATTTTTAAATCAATAATTCTTATTTCTTTATTTTTCTAGCATATATTTCCTACAAAACACACATATAAAAAATACAAAATGTTTACATTTAATAAGTTTCATTCCAACCATCCAAAGAACGTTTGTTTAATGCCATTTCATTTGACTCTTTAGATGTATCAAAAATTATCTTTGTCTCCTTTTCTGAGTAAGGAGTTAGTTTGTGTAAATCTTTACAGAACAGAACATTATTAGTCTTACTCTTTTCTATTGCTTTTCAGATAGAGTTTCAAGTAGATGCATGTCTCAAAAATAGCATAGATAACTTCTAGGGTCAGCTCACTGGAATGGAGGGCTGTAGATCAGAAGTAGGAGGAAGTCAAAGACATAAGTTATAAGTACAGATCATGAGCAGAAGCATTTCAAGATATAATTTTCATACAGTTGAGAATATGCTAATGAGGAAAACACCATTATTACAGCTTATAAAGCTGTGGGAGAAAGGACAGAGTATTGCAGAGGCAGATGGTACCTCCCTGTGTTCTCTGCTGTTATCACAAATTATTACTCTTTTGTGTCAACACAATCTCTCCATTAATACATATGAATAAAGACTGAATTTTTGGTTAATAAGTGCTGGAAAGTAGAAGGTACTTTTTTCATTTTTTTTTCATTTTTTTCCTACTTTTATTGATGCCCATATTCAATTATCCCAGTGCATATGCAAAGATACCTAGATTTCAGGATAGGAAATATACACTGAGCTGTAGTGTTGACTCATAAAACTTTTCAAATTGTATCTCATAACTGCCATCAAATGAGTTTATTGAAAGGAAAATATTGATTTAATCTTAGTTTTTATAATGAATATGTTTGAGAAAGTTCTTAGATTTCTAAAAAGATTTATTGTTATTAGCTTAAATTATGTGTAGGAGTGTGTCTGCATATGGATATGTGCACATGTGTACAGGCACCCTCAGAGGTATCAGATTCCCTGGAGATAAGTTATAGAGGGTTGTGAGCCACCTGATGTGGGTGTTGGGAACTGATCTGGTTCTCTGGAAGAGCAGCAAGTGTTCTTAACTGCTGAGTCATCTCCCCAGGCCCCAATTTTTGGATATTTTTCTTAAATGTCAAAATCTGTTGTCTAATAATACTATTTTTTAAATTCCAAATTAATATATTGAGGTTTGGAGAGTAAATCAGTTATCTAAAGTCCTTCAATAAAGAACAAAAGTTAGAGAAATAAAATTTCTTTTCACTTTATGAATAGAAACCCAAACTAACTGTTCAAGCTAAAGAACAACAGGAGTTTAAAAGCTGTAACAAAACTTGAGATTCAAAGGCTATGGTGAAAACCTGTGAGCTCAGAGAGTTAGAATAGCAACTGGCTAACTTTCTTTCTTTACCGGTATTCTGGAAGCCTCCCTTCTGCACCGCCCCAACTAAAAAATTCTCACACCAAGCTCCTCCCTTCTACTTCCTGTTAACCAGTTGCTAACCCTGCCTCTCTGAGCCCAGGTTAATTTTATTTAATTAATGCAAATGTGACACATCTTTGCCCAGTTAAAATAATATTCCACAACATTTCCCCCTTTTTGTCTAAAAAGAAATGTTTAACTTTAACATAGTAAGACTACACATAACAAGAACAACTGGCAAATAAGGATTACATTTACATTATCCAGTCCATTTGTGTTTAGCAAATTCAAAGAAAATACTATTAATCCTATCTTGGTGAGTCCAAAGTGTTGTACCTAATTTAATCATAACTAAGGAAAAGTGTAACTATAATTATCTAGTCTTCAACTCATCAAAGACTCCAGAAGGATATAATATTACCTGAGTAAACAGGGGGTGCAGTGCAAAGCCACTTCCAAAACTAAGAAATGACAGATAACTGGCTGCCTGGACAGTCACCCAAGGTTCCTCTGCAATGTTGGGGCATTTAATCTTCAGCCTACAGGCCTAGAATATCTGGCAGACTCTTCTATGAAGCAGGAATTTTGAAGGACTGTTCCACTTAGTCTTGGCAAAGTCCAGCAGTTGCTTTCCTGTGTGTCCTGCAGAATATCTGGCAGACTTGTCTATGAAGCAGGAATTTTGAAGGACTGTCCTGCCTTGTTTTGGCAAAATTTGACAGTATTTTTCCTCTGTGTCCTGATTGTCCAGTTTGTACAGCATACTGCCAGCAGTCAAGGCCAGAGCGATTTCTTTGCCTGGTAGCTAAACTTGCCACAGTGAAAGCAAACTCCACATAGCGTTTCTTTGATGCCTAGCATCTTCTCAGAAGTAAATTGGTGCTTCCAGGAGCAGACGTGTCTCAGTGTCATGAAAAGCCTTAGGGTAACAAAACATTTTAAATGCCAAATTCTATAGGTCTTAGAAGTGTTTGAAGACCATCGATATACCTAAAATATATTTGTTTAACATTGAAAACATACCTAATATGACTACAAGTTTGATTACTATAGAATTACTAACCTGCATTTCTTAATTATATATTACATTTTTTAAATGAGCTGCATAAGCACGATACCCCAAACAAGAGTAGAAACACACTATAGTATAACAAATACAACTTTAAATTTGTATCAATATGCCTAAATCCATACCAATGTAAAATATTTGAGGTTAATGGTTGTCTTTTTATCCTATATTCCTATATCTCCTAAATGATGGTAAACATCCATAACCCAGATGACCAAAAACCATCCACTCACCTCTGGAGAATGTGACTGTTGTGTTCTCTAGACTGCTATCTGTTGTCTGTGGGCAAAGGCATCTTTAGAAAACCTGAAAATTGAGATAATGGTCAAGTTCTGGGAAAATCAGCTGTAATATTTGTTGTCCAGTTTCTATGCAATGGGAAAGCACAAGGCTCATATGAAGTTCTGGCTATAACAGTCTTGTGAGGCTGGACCATCTCAGCCAGCAGCCTTGAAGCTGTTCTGAATGCAGAAGTCTGAGGAAACTGAAACAGAGGCACTCTGAGAGGCTCTATCATGTGGGCCACCCATTTTTATTGGTGTCTGGCCCCCTTGCTCTGCAAACACAAATTTTCAAAGGTAACATACATATTTGCATTAACACAAATATGGACTGTGCACTGTACAGAAACCAGCCAAAGGTGGTGTTTTTTTTTTTTGTTTGTTGTTGTTTTTTTTTTTTTTTTTTTTTTTTTTTTTTTTGTGTGTGTGTGTGTGTGTGTGTGTGTGTTTTGTATTTGAGCAGGTAAAATATACATCACCTGTCTTATAGTTATTCCAGATTTATTTCTTTATGTCTGTAACCAGGATTTTCAGGTGGCCTTCCCCAATCAAACCTGATCTTTACTAACCTGGAAGGAATCCACAGCCTTTCATTTCCTATGGAAACAAAAGCATAACCTTTTTCCCAAAGCAATACTTTTTTGACTTCTATTTTAAAGTTAAGGGATCCCTAAAATATCTATGCTGGTTTAGTTCAGCCTTCTTACAATCCCTTGTCTCTCAGCAGCTGTTGTTTGATTATCAGCAATTAAAAAATTCAAAGATAAACACAATAGTATACAGGATCCAGACTCCCTCTGTATTTCCCATCTTTACATGGTTTATTCTTTTTATATGACTTTGCTTTTTTTCTTTAAAGACTTCACTTAATTACTTTTAAACTATTTCTTCTATGGCTATCAATACCCATTTTCTTTTCTTTCTTAATTCTATGCGTATTTTTAAATACACTGTAACATGTTTAGAACTTGTGTTTTCCATCTGGATCTGTTTTTACTGCATATCTCTAGCCTCTTTTTGTCTGCATGAGCATAATCTTAAAATGCCAAGCTACTGCTGGGTCTGACTGGCTTTGACCCCTTGTTAGTCTGTGAAAGCTGAGCTTTATGCCCTGAACCTGGCAAGAGCTGCCTTCAGGTGGGAACTGTGTCTAACCACCCCACCTCTAGGCAGCTGGTGTCCTGCACTGTGGCAGGTATTTTACTTAGTTTTTGTTTCTGTTTAACATACTGGCTGCCCAAGGGCTCAATGTATGGCAGAGTCTCTTAAAGGAGCTGTCCTTTTCTCCCCTCAGCTTTCTCAGGCTCTATGTGGAAATACAGGGCCCACATTGGAAGGCCAAAATGTGCCAGGCTTTTTCTTTTGGACCACCAACCAGCTCCCAAATCATGACATAGAGACTTTCTATTAGTTTCGAATGCTTGGCCCAGTTTAGGCATGTTTCTGGCTAGCATTTTATCTTAAATTAACCTGTTTCTCTTTATCTACCTTTTGCCTCAGGGCTTATTACCTTTCTTACTTCTGTGTATCTTACTTTCACTGCCTGGCTTCTTGCCCTGGGTGTGTCCCTCACCTCCTCCTTCTTGTCTCATTCTTCTCTTCTCCTAAGCCTACATTGCTTTTCTTTTTCATTCTGTCTGCCTGATAGACCTGCCTATTCTTCTTTCTGCCTAGCTATTGGCTCTTTATTAGACCAATCAGGTGCCTTAGGCAGGCAAGGTGAAACAAATGCAACACATCTTTACATAATTAAACAAATGCAGCATAAACAAATGTAACACTTTCACACAGTTAAAGTAGTATTCTGCAGCATAAACAAATGTTACACCTTTGCCTAGTTAAAATAATCCACAGCAGACAAGAAAGGAGGCAGAGGAGGATGAGGGAGATGAACAAAGAGAAGAATTAAATTTCTTTCTCATATATCATGTCCTGAACATCAAATTAAAACAAAGTAAGGTTTAATTTGAATTACATGTATGCGTGTGTGTCTCTGTGATGGTATGTGGGTGGGTGCAACACATTTTAAATTTATTATCTGTAAAAATTTAAAAAATAAATAACTTCTAACACTGTTAAATAGCCACATCGTTTTATACCTCTGGTTTGCAAAATCAATTATTAGTTTAAATTTTCTCACAAGATTAGTAAAATGAGAAGATTGACTCCTGCCTCCCTTTCTTTTTAGCTTTTCTGATGGGTGCAACATTCTACAGTCCTTAGATGAAAGGGACGCTACTTCCTTTCTCATGAAATCAAAGCTCCCCAATGTTTGCACTGAGCTGATCAGGATGTTTGTCTGTCTCCAGCACAGCCCTTATGTCAGTCTTCCCAGCTGCTGCCCTAGAGCCGCTCAGTGGATGGGCCCACATTATCCATACCAAACTCTTCCTTTCCTCGAAGGCCTAAGAATTCCATACCCCTCCAGAAACTCAAGCCTCCGCCTCCCACAGAGGTGGGACAGGAAGAATGACAGATTTGCAAACTAGAGCCTACTCTAGTTTGCTGCTTGATCTGTTTAATTCTGGATGTAGGTTTGATGCCCACTCTCCTGACAGAAGAAATAGCTGAAATTCTCACATTGTTTAAAAAAAAAAAAAAAAAAAAAAGCTTTATCTATGACATTTTGGCTTTGTTTCCAGAAGACAAAAATTCCATAGAATTCAAAGTTGACAAATAATATTGAGGAAGAAGAGTCATTGAACTAGTTGGTCACTTAGGACAGGTTATTTTTAATACTATAGTATGTCTGTGGTAAAGTATTGGTTTGTGGCTTACTGTTCTCCAGTAAAATATAGTCTAGAAAAATATAATTAAATTACTTTGATGTATGCCTAAATTCCACGGATAACAAACAAACAAAACACAATAGAACAAGCTGTAAAAATATTAGTGGAAGAGAGAGAGAATATTTCGAAATATATTGACAGAATTATTTAGCTCGAGCCTGATCAAACAAGGTTGTGAAACACTTTCTTCTAAGGAAGTGCAAAAGGATGTTTACATTCTTAAGTTTTCTTCTCATCTCAATCCAAGTCTGAAGAATCTAAGAGTTAAAGGCTAGCTGCATCTCCTTCAGAGAAACTCCAGTGTAGAATTAAAAAAGATAAAAAACAAAACAAAACAACCCTGGAGAGTGAAAGGAAGTGGTCTAGTGAGATTGTGGGAGAAAAAGAGAGTGTACAGCAATAGCATTCCAAAGGAGAATGAGTCCAAATGATTCCTGCCATCTCTTCTGCCTTGTGTGTCCGGCTCTAACTCAAGGCTGATGCATGCACGCCCTTAACCAGCAATAACATCAGAGGCATTCACAGAGCTGTTTCGTCACCCAGGGCCAGTATGCCACACTAGGCTTTCTAGGCAAAAATCTCTGCAAATGGGACATGGGCATGGGTCTTACAAAATAAGAACCTCAAACTGGGCGGTGGTGGCACACGCCTTTAATCCCAGTACTCGGGAGGCAGAGCCAGGTGGATCTCTGTGAGTTAGAGACCAGCCTGGGCTACAGAGTGAGTTTAAAAAAAAAAAAAAAAAAAGAACTTCCACCAGTTATTCTGAAGCACACTCTAGCATCTGAGCTACCTGTATATTGCAGTCCCTACTTCCAATACCCAAACATAACTGGCACAATAGTAACAGCTCAAATTCATGGCTATCCTTGTGTAATTTCACACACTTACTTCTGTAGGCTGTAGATATATCAAACAAAGTTGGCAAGTTCCCTTCCTAGATCTTTCTACCAGGTATATGTAGTTGAGATCCTGGTTAGTAAAGACCCCTGAAAGTAAAAACTGACTCTGATTTCTGACCCAGATGATAAATCCTGTCCCAGTGTTCCCAAACTGCATAAAATCAACCACAAACACTCTTTATCATTTCAGAACCAAGCTGTGTGGGCCTACATGTGCTGGAAAAAATGCTTCTTCTGTCCTTAGACCTCTGGGCCATTTAACAGACAGATCTTGTGCTCTCAGGTTCTTCTTCTTCTTCTTCTTCTTCTTCTTCTTCTTCTTCTTCTTCTTCTTCTTCTTCTTCTTCTGTGGTGGTATTGTGTTCCCCAAAATATTGTGCACGTTAATAAACTTATGTGGGGTCAGAGAACAGGACAGCCACAATATTAAACATAGAGGTTAGGCAATGGTAGCACACGCCTTTAATCCCAGCACTTGGGAGGCAGAGCCAGGCGGATCTCTGTGAGTTCAAGGTCACATTGGAAATAGCCAGGCATGGTGACTCACACCTTTAATACAAAGAAGTGAGCCTTTAATCCCAGGGAGTGATGGTAGAAAGCAGAAAGGTATATAAGGCGTGAAGACGAGAAACTAGAAGCATTTGGCTGGTTAAGCTTTTAGGCTTTGAGCAGCACAGTTCAGCTAAGATTCATTTGGATGAGGACTCAGAAGCTTGCAGTCTGAGGAAACAGATCAGCTGAGGAACTGGTGAGGTGAGGAAGCTGTGGCTTGTTCTGCTTCTCTGATCTTCCAGCATTCACCCCAATAACTGGCCTCAAGGTTTGATTTTATTAATAAGACATTTTAAGATTCATGCTACCTTCTTCTTCTTCTTCTTCTTCTTCTTCTTCTTCTTCTTCTTCTTCTTCTTCTTCTTCTTCTTCTTCTTCTCCTCCTCCTCCTCCTCCTCCTCCTCCTCCTCCTCCTATTCCTCCTCCTCCTCCTCTTCCTCCCTTTTTTTTTTTTTTTTTTTTCTTTCGAGACAGGGTTTCTCTGTGTAGTTTTGCGCCTTTCCTGGAGCTCACAGAGATCCACCTGCCTTTGCCTCCCTAGTGCTGGGAGTGCTCTGGAGTTCTTCTTGTATCACCATTCTCTACCAAGATTACATTGTTCTTGTTTTCCTACCTTTGACCCTAGGCCAGTGGTTCTCAACCTTCCTAATGCTGCACCCCTTTAATACAGTTCCTCATGTTGTGGTGACCTAACCATAAAATTATTTTCATTGCTACTTCCTAACTGTGGTTTTGCCACTGTTACAAATCGTAATGCAAATATCCATGTTTTCAGATGGTCTTGGGTGACACCTGTGAAAAGAACTGCTGCCCCACTCATACTTTTCTGCTAGTTCCTGCTTCACTAACACGGCCTCTTCGTGCTTTTTACTGCACCTCTTTATCAAGTACACACCGAAATTCTGAGTCTTAGTTTAAACTGGGGAAAGATCCTTATAGTATTCTTCTAAGACTGATACCCTTCCTCTTAAGTCACCTAGACTCTAGCTAGGCCAAGGAGATCACAAGATCTTCAATTAAAGGAAGTGGTAAATGTCGACCCCCGCAGCTATCCAGAAACTATGTCAATGTTTGCATTTCCATCCCAGAACCCAAGTTCCATTCTGTTTGTCCACATAGATAAGAGAAAGAAAAGAAGTTGAAAGGGCATTTAGTGGAATATGCACTTATTCTCAGACCTCCAATCAAAGACCTATTTGAAAAGCTGCCAGGTTTGAATCAGCTGATAGTGAACTTGCTGCTGTTGACACCCTCCTGGGCCTTACTCCATTGCCACACTATGTGCCAGGGTTTTTCACTTTCACAAGTGGCTCCACCTGTCAGTCCAAAAGTGTGTATCCAAGTTAATCTCCTACAACAGTTCTACCAGCAGGCATGATGAGTCTTCACTCCAAACCTCTACCCACTTTTCAGCTTCTCTGTCTTCGCGGACTACAAAGCAGGCTGACATCGCGTCTCTCTGAGACCAGCATGGAAGGGACAACTGACTTCTAAATATGCATTTGTGGACCCTGCCATGTCTTTCTACAGTGCTGCTCTAACATGCTCACTTTCCACTCATGCCTTTTACTGCACCAGTCTGGGATGCAGCCTAAATCCTGAGTTTGAAGCAGAACTTCAGGTAGGGGTTTCCAGACACAGATTCACTGCTCCACTTACCACTTCTGCCCATCCCACCAAGCACTGGGCCCTGGGACAGGTGTCACTCAGATTCCACCTAAGAGACCACCAAAGTCAGTCCTCTTCCCTCACCTTCCACCCAACCCTTCCTCTGCACCTAGCTGAGACTGCTTGGAGACTGAACTTAGAACTCCAACAATACTTTTCGGTACTCTAGCTCTCGAGCTGATCTTTAGCTAGTTTGAGTCTGGACCCTGAAACCCAGAGTGGTGCCCAAACTGAAAACCAAGCATCATTCAGCTAGTCTATACCCTGACAAATTGGGGTAATACCTAACAAAGGCTCAAATATCCGCCCAATAGAAGCAATACTATATATCTACACTAAGAAGCATTTCAAACATTTTTAAGTTCAGATGACTAGATCCCATCACAAAACACAAACATCAGCAACCAAAATAGTATGCCTCCTCAAGAAACCAGCACCCTTATTTTAATATTCCTCACAAAAAGCAATTTAGCTTAAGCACAAGATCAAGACTTCAAAAATAGCAATTATGAATACATTCAAGGACCTTAAAGAGGATATGAATAAATACCTCAATAAAGATTGTGAAAACACAAACAATTGAATGAAATAATGAAAAAAATTCATGGTATAACAATAGAATTTGATAAAGACAGTTGCTAAAGAACAGCCAAACTGAAATAAAACTCAAAATGAAAAATTTGGGAAGTCAGACAAAAAGCCTCACCAACAGTTAAAAAAACATGCAAGAGAGAATGTCAAGTATTGAAGACAAGGTAGAAAAAATAGATCTATCAGTCAAAGAAACTATTAAATCTAAAAATATCCAGGAACAAAACATCCAGGAAATCTGGGACACTATGAAAGGACCAAACCTACAAATGGTAGCCATAGACGAAGGAGAAGAAAACAAGTCAAAGACTTCAATCCAACCCCTAAGTGCTTGTTGTTCAAATTTCTAAAGGTCTTATAATAAAAATCCATAGTCAGATATTGGGGTAAATGCTGAAAGATTAGAGGAACAAGTCACAGCCACCACCTCTTACCTCACCAACTCCTCAGCCTGAAAAAGCCTCTAGTTCCTGTCTCCTCATGCTTTATATACCTTTCTCCTCAGCCATCACTTCCTGGAATTAAAGGTGTGTGTGCTTCCCAAGCAAAGGCATGCACTCTCAAGTGCTTGGGATTAAAGGCATGTGATTTCCTAGTACTAGGATTAAAAGTGTGTGCCACCACTGCCTGGCTCTGTTTCTCTCCTATATGGAGTCAATCTCATGTAGTCCAGGGTGGCTTTGAACTCACAGAGATCCAGATGGACCTCTATCTCCTGAGTGCTAGGATTAAAGGTGTGTGCCATAACTGCCTGGCCTCTGTGTTTAATCTAGTGGCTTGTTCTGTTCTCTGATCTTCAGTCAAATTTTATTAGGGTATACAATATATCACCACAAGTGCTCATAAAAGATATCAATAGAAATAGAGATACCAGAGAGCACACAAAACCAGAGAAGCTAAACAACTTACTACTAAGTGGAAATAGGGTCAAGGCAGAAGTCAAGAAGGAAATTTAAAACTTAAAATAAAAATTGAATGGAAATGAAAAGACAACATAACAAAATGTCTAAGACACAAAGAAGGTGGTTCTAAGGTTCGTAGCACAAAGTACCTATACAAAAAACAAAACTAAACAAAACCTGGAGAGTGCTCATATTATTAACTTAACGGTACACTTGAAACATTTGGAGAAACAACACTGAAGAAGAGTAAATAAGAAAAGTTACTCAAATGCAGAGCTGAAATTAATGAAACAGAAACAACAACAAAGAAAAAAATAGAAAAGACCAATGAAATGAAGTTAGTTCTTTGAAAAAAATCAACAAGACTGACAAACCTTTAGCTAAGTCAACATAAGAAAGACAGAGAAGATTCAAAGTAGCAAAATTGAAGACAAAAAGGGAGCGATCACAACAGACACTGAGGAAATTTAGAAAATCATAAAGACACAACTTATCCCACCAAACTAGAAAATCTAAAAGAAATGGATGAATTTCTTGATATGCATACTTTAATAAAGTTAAATCAAGGTGTAATAAATAATGTAAACAAGCTGTTGACCCTTGGTGAAATAGAAGCATTAATTTAGAATCTCCCACTGGAAAAGCTCAGGGTCTGGTGGATGCAGCACAGAATTCTACCACAACTTCTAAAGAGGAACTTACATAATCCTTCTAAAATTGTTCTGTAAGACAAAAACTGAAGGAACATTTCCCATCCTTTTTTTTTGAAGCCACTATTACCCTGATGCCAAAATCACACACAAAGACTCACCATGAAACAAAAAGAATATTATAGACCAACATCTCTTATGAGCATATATACAAAAATTCTCAGTAAAATACTTGCAAGTTGAATGCAAGAGCACATCAAAAAGATTATCTACCATGACCAAGTTCATTTCATTTCAGAGATGCAGGGATGGGTTCAACATACAAAAATCAGTAAACATAACCCACTACATAAACAGACTAAAAGACAGAAGCTACACAATCATCTCATTCAATGCAGAAAAGGCCTTTGGCACTAATCCAACATGCCTTCATAATAAAGTACTGGGGAGACCAAGGAAACAAGAGATAATGAAGGCAATGTACAGGAAGTGCACATCCAACATCATCCTAAAACAGTGGTTCTCAACATGTGGATTGTGACCCCTTTGACAAACCTCTAGCTCCAAAAATATTTATATTACAATTCATAGTAGTAGTAAAATTACAGTTATGAAGTAGCAAAAAAATAATTTTCTGGTCCCTACAACATGACAACATGAGGAACTGTATTAAAGGATCATAGCATTAGACAGGTTAAGAACCACTACTCTAAATGGAGAAAAGCTCAAAGCTCATCCACTAAAATCAGGAGCAAGACAAGGATGTTTACTTTCTCTGTATTTGTTCAATGTAGTCCTTGAAATCTTAGTTAAAGCAATAAAACAATTGAAGGAGATCAAGGGAATACAAACAGACAGGAAGAAATAACAGTAACCTTATTTGCAAATGATTTTATTATATACATACATGTCCTTAAAGCTGCCACCAATAAACTCTTACAGCTGATAGATATGTTCATCAAAGTAGTAGGACACAAAATTAACACATAAAAATCAGTAGCCTTTCTTTGTACAAATGGCAAGCACACTGAGAAAGAAATCAGGGAAACAGTACCTTTCACAATAGCCTGAGGAGGAGGAATCTTGGAATAACTCTAAGTAAGTGAAAGATTTATATAACAAAAACCTTTAACTTTAAGACTTAAGACTTAAAAAAAAGAGAGAGACTGAAGAAAACACCAGAAGAAAGACCTCCCCTGTTTATGGACTGGACAATCTTATCAAAAGAGATCTACAGGGCCAAGGCAATGTCCATCAAAATTCCAACAAAGTTCTTCACAGAAATTCTAAAAATAATCTTACACTTGATGTGGAAGCACAAAGCACCCACAATAGCTAAAACAATCCTGAACAATAAAAGAACTGCTGGAGCTAACACTATTCCTGATTTTATGTTACACTACAGAGCTAAAGTAAAACATCAAAACAAAAACAAATAAACAAACAAACAAGAAACCAACATGGTATTGACTTATAAACAGACAAGCTTGTCAAGGGGTTAAGAAGTAGGTGTAGGTCTGACATTGTGGACACTTGATTTTTGTCAGAGAAGCCAATATTACATGCTGGAAAAAAAGAGGATCTTCAATAAATGATGCAAGTCAAACTGGATAGCTTCATGTAGAAGAATTAAAACTGATCCATATCTATACCTCTACACATAAGTCAATAAGTTAATTACATGCTGTGGATATGTCCTTTATGCTATGAATGTGTTGCTCTGATTGGTTGATAAATAAAATGCTGATTGGCCAGTAGACAGGCAGGAAGTATAGGCAGGAGAAGCAGAATAGGAGAATTCTGGGAACAGGAAGACTGAGTTAGGAGCTGCCAGCCAGATACAGAGGAAGCAAGATGTAAAAGTACTGGTAAGCCACAAGCCATGTGGCAACTTATAGATTAATAGAAATGGGTTAATTTAAGATATAAGAACAGATAGCAAGAAGCCTGCCATGGCCATACAGTTTATAAGTAATATAAGTCTCTGTGTGTTTACTTGGGTCCAAGTGGCCAGCTGCAGGGCCACAGGAGCTGAACAGAACCAGGAAAACTTTAGCTACAATTACATTTGGATCAAAGACTTCAACATAAACCCCGATACCCCAAATCTAATAGAAAAGAAAATGAAGAATATTCTTGAATTTATTGACACAGAAAAGGACTTTCTTAACAGAAACTCAATAATGCAGGCATTAAGGTAATGAATTATTTAATGGGAACTCATGGAACTAAAAAGTATAGCAAAGGACAACATCTTTCAAGTGAAGAGGCAGTCTACAGATGGGGGAATTCTTACCAATTGTACATCTGACAGAGTGTTAGTAACTACAATATGCAAATAACTAAATGACTTGGAAACATTTTTTTAAGTCCAACCTCTTTAGCCATTAAGGAAATGCTAATTAAAACTACTTTGAGATTTTATCTTACCCCACTCAGAATGTCGAAGATTAATAAAACAAATGGTAGCAGATATTGGAGAGGAAGCACAGAAAGGAGAACATTTACTCATTGGTGGAGAGGCTGCAAACTGATACAACCACAGTGGAAATCAGAATAGTTTGTTTTTCCCCCCAAAAAAGCTGAACATAGACCTATTACAAGACCCAGCTATACCACTTCTGGACTTATTCCCAAAGGACTTTATATCTTAATGCAGAGTCACTTGCTCATCCATGTTCAATGATGCTCTACTTATAATAGCCAGAAACTGAAAATTTTTAAATGAAGATCGCCACATACATTCTCATGTATATAAACAGTGTCTTCTTCCAAACACAGATGTCTGTGTTCTAGTCTTTCCTAGTTCCTTTTCTCTAAACTCTCAATTACTGCTGCCTCATCCCATTAAAAGGAAACCAATGGTTAAATAACTCACCCAACATCTACCCCTGAGTTTCCATAGACATGGGAACAGTACCACCTCCTCTTTGACCTGTAATAGATAAACATCTTTCAATAAATGAAGCATAAATGTACTGGTATTTTAAAGATAAACAAATGAAAGAATCAGTGACATTTGAGAATTCTCCACATTGTTACCTCCTGCAGTTTGAATCTCAAAGATTTTATCTGTAAATTGAGGGTAAAATGCTGAACTTCACTGGATGTGATTTTTTAAAAAAAAAACCAGAAATCCCCAAATTACAACCATTACACTGTGCTGGACACATAGTAGTTATCATTTTCCCTTAACAAACTTCAATAATATCACAAACTTGGAAATCAAAATGAAAGCATATCCCCAGGAAAAAGGATTGTGAGGATATTTCACATAGCAATGCAAGGTCCCAATATACTTGTTTAAAATGTCATATAATTGGTGATCATTGTTTATCTACCCATTAGATGTTCAAGGATATATTTGGCTTTATTATGAATTCCAATTCTTGAAAACCTTGTAGGAAAGTCTTTAGTAATGTAGTATGTCAAATACAAGCCCTGTTTTGCTTATTTATACTAAATAGTTTCTAATCCTAGCCCACTATGCTGCACAAGATTTATTTGTAGAGCCTTCAGCCAGAGTCAGAGTTCCTCAAGTCCTGAGTATACATAAACTCCCTCCAGCATGTTGCTCTGGGTCAGCTATTCTGATGTGACTTGATTTCAGTATGTTTGTCCACTTGTGTTTAGAAAAATACATAGTTATGAATCATGTTTTCCAGTGACAACTCTTTCATTTTAAATGTATATCATTAAAAATTAAAAACTTCAGATGGGTAAGGAGGTAATACACCTTTAATCCCAACACTCAGGAGGCAGAGGTAGGTGTATCTCTGTGAGTTCGAGGCCAGCCTGGTCTATAGAGTGAGTTCCAGGACAGCCAAGGCTACACAGAGAAACCCTGTCTCAAAGGAAAAAAGCAAGCAAGCAAGCAAGCAAACAAGCAAGCAAGAAAGAAAGAAGACAAAACAAAACCCAAATAAACAAACAAAAAAAAATAAAACTTCACTTATTAAGAATGTTGTTACACAGATTATAAATTAAATCTTGAAGACATGATCCCTAAATCTTAGTCATTTCAGAAAATTGTGTGGTTTTCTGAGTTCTTCACATGAACTCAATGTTGGTTAAATTGGCATTGCTCATGGCTGGCCACCGCAGTGGCGGCCATGCCGACAGAGGGGTGTGCTGGTTGGTGGAAGAATCACGAGCCATGGTTACCTTTCTAGAGCTTTATTGAGAGAGAGAGAGGGAGAGAGTGGGAGACAGAGAGACAGAGAGACAGACAGACCATGTGGAGGGAAGAGAGAAGGGGGAAAGGGGGGCACAGAGGGCCTGCCCGCTTTTTAGGCTGGCCCTTGTCCCAGGATGATGATGTAATTAAGGACAAAACCCTTACATTCAACAGGCCCATTTTTTGAATATTCAAGCTCATTCCATGGATTAACATGAATCAAACCCAAATTCACACAGTCATGTGGCCCAACTTGCCTATCTTTACACAATAGGAACTGAAGTTCTGTCTACTATGTAAAGTATGTGTGACTCTTGGAGATAACTGCCCTTTGATGATTTTAGACTTTATGTAATTGTGTCCTCACTAAGAGATGATACACACTGAAAGAAAACTGGTTTTAAGAAAGCATAAAGAGAATCCCAAATGTTTAAAATTTCCCCTCTCTGTCTTCAATATTTTGTCAGGTATTTTCAGAACAGTAACAAAACATAAAAACAAAGTAAGCGTATTTGAAGGCAACATCCACTCATATGATTCATTTTGACAGTATTTTAGTAGTGAATTCATAAAACTATCTCCTAATTGAGACACTAATATATAAAATTTCAGGAAGTGAAAAAATTACTTTCTTCAGAAATCATAGCTTTAGGCTTAGTGATAAACTAAGACATATAGGCTTATCTTGGGTTGCTCAGCTTTTCTGCAAAATTATGTAACCAAAACACATGTAAGATAACTATACTATTTAAAATTCTGTCATATACATTATTTTAAGCACGAAGTTATAAACTTCATTTAATTGAGTTGTTTAAACTATTGTAGGAAGAAACCTGTTTTCTTTCTTTACCACTTTTTGTAACATTTTGCTGATCCAGAAATAGGACATTTTACCAGAAGACACAAATTTAGGTTTTAAAATATTCATATAAGGAAACTATTTTTTCATTTCAGAATAAAAGTAACATACTATAAATATTATTCATCTCAATCAATTTCACCCTTCAAAACACATAATTGCATTACAGACTGAATGGGGTAAGCCAGCGAATTTTCACACAGCTTGAGAATGAGAGCTTGAAATATTAAAAGCAGGTTAAGGATTAAACAAGAAATAGTAGAGGATGTGACTCCACTGGACTGAAAAGCAGCTGACAAGGAGAGGCAAATCCAAAAGATGAACAAGTTTAAGTGGGTGGGGTGGGAGCTCATGGAAATTCCAGGGAACATGGGGCAGGAAAGCCCCTCCAATACTGACCTCGTAAGAGGGGGAATTGGTTTTGGGGATCATCGATGGTTACAGCTCATACCTTGTTCTCCACTCAGCTCCTGTTTCTCATTTTCTCTTAGGCACTGCACACAGTCAACTGAGAAGGGTATCTTCCTCATCTCAGTGAAGCACAGCAATATGGCTGCTCTGGAAATCTGGAGACATTCCAACTACGGTCTGATAACCAAGAGTGGATGTGAGGAGCTACATTTCACATCTGTGCCCAAACCAGTGTTTTCTACACTTCCCTCACTGCTTTGTGAAGTTAGTTGAAAGAAGAGGTTATGTGTGTGTGTGTGTGTGTGTGTGTGTGTGTGTGTGTGTGTGTGTGCGCGCGCAGCAAGGTCATTTTTTGTTTGTTTCTGAAGAAATTGCTGGAAATATGTATACATGTACTCCTTGACACCTAATAAAAATGCACGAGGACCATCTAAGTTGGAGAGTAAAGATTAGCTGACTTCTCAAACTGCCTAAAACTCATGTAGGACAGAGGTACTCAAAGGTTTCCATCATGGAAACCTCGTGTCAGGATTAGTCTCTCAGAGACTTTGCTCACCTCTATTTAATTGCCAGAGTGACTAATGACAGTAACAGTGATACAGTCTGCCTCTTTGCATTATGCCTATCTTCCAGCACACACACACACACACACACACACACACACACACACACACACACACACGCATGCACGCACGCACACAAAAAGAGAAATTGTCTCCACCATTCTTAGCACCTTCTAGCCTTGGGTCAGTGGTCTCACTTTAGTCTTGTTCTTTACCCAGCACAGTCAAGATTTTGAGTTCCTGCATGCATAGACACATAGGCAGTCCCTTAAATAGTCTTTTGGCTAACAGGGAGCAGATTCCAGTACTATGAGGATTAACGACTCACTTTATTTCTTTTGGAAGGCTTGGCTGAAACTAAAGCCCAATATTTTGTTTATCTTCCATTGTTTATCTTCCAAGGAACACACTCAAATTCATTCACCATGACAAAGTGCCTGCTATGGAAATATGCTTTAATATTGTGAGGGCTTTTGGATAGGAGAGGGATTAGGTCTAATTTTGAGAGTGTTTTAATCCTTCCTGGAGGTGGACAAAATATAAGATTCTTAGAGATTATAAACACACTTATCTTGGTTGAAGTAGTGTTTCTAATCACCCTGTAATATATAAAGTTTAGCAGATCTATCCTTATGGTAAATGGATTATTGAAACCTATAAATATTAACAAATTCTTTTGACCTCCTGCTACAGTACCATTTGTTTAGACAACTGCTAAACAATAGGAGAGAAAAGCTTGTTTTCTTGGTCATGTCACAGCGTGGGCTCTAATTATTGACCAGATTCCATGACTAGAGGCCAGAATGAGAGCAAACAAAAGCAAAGATGAGCGACGGCAATCCACAGATTCTATCGCCAGTCCCCAGATGCCCGAAAAATCATCATTAGCGGGTGCATTTTCCCAATTCTAAATATTAGCTAAAAGATAGCAAAAAGTATTGTAAAATACAGTTGAATGGAGGCTCACTCAACAGCGCCCCCTGCCCATCATTTTCTCTTGCCCTCAGTGCATACATGTATTGGAGCCATTGAAGGTAATGTACTGGTGGGGGGGACGGGAAGATAGTAACATAGTTTCAGTTTCTTCTCTAAATACATTTTTATGATGGTAGGAAATGAAGGAACTAAGAGATTTTATTATTTGTCTCAATGGCTGGTTTATAGCATTTAAATATAAAAAACTCAAACACGATGTATGTACTATAATTCAAAATACATGTTAAAAGACAAAGTATTTTAAGGAGAATTAAAAGACAGTCTTTGCCTTCCTTTGATCAAAATTTTATTTAATTAATATTCAATATTTATTGATCATATGTTATATGCCAGAATTTTATATTTTAAGTATGGAAACTATTATCTCACACTCCCTTTCCAAAGAAATATTATTGGATAAATGAGGATTGTTGGCGAGAGCCAATTATTTGCCTTGGGGACATGAGAGGAAGAAAGTTTGAAAAAAGACTTGGCAAAGATCAGAGTTCTGATGGTAAATATTAAACAACTGGATCTCCGTGATTATTTTTTAACAGAAATTTAAATGGCCAGTTATCCTATGAGCACTGTGTCAGATTTCAATTTATCAGTTTGGCATTTCTACTGTGGAGTTGGAAAGCGGCACGTTCTGATGCCATATGAGGCCATGTCAGCAAATGACTGTGACCAGCATCTAGCAGCTTCCCAGATACCTCGGGACCCACTTACAACCACAGAGCCAGAAAAACTGGGAGACTATGTGGATCAGGAGACTGACTCCTTGTGTTCTGTAGATGCACTGATGTGCCTGCCCCACTTCTTTCGTCTCCTTTCATCTTTGGCATTTAGAGCACCTTAATCAATATTTGTAGTTAGAGTTTTCCTGCCTGGCCCACAGTCAGGACAAATCTCTCTCACCCGCCAGGCCCACAGATGCTCAGACCCAACCAAGTAAGCACACAGAGACTTATATTGTTTAAACTGTATGGCCGTGGCAGGCTTCTTGCTATCTAGTTCTTATATCTTAAATTAACCCATTTCTATAAATCTATACTTTGCCACGTGGCTTGTGGCTTACCAGTACCTTACATCTTGTCATGGCTGCGGCTGGCAATATCTCTCTCCTCAGCCTTCCTGTCCCCAGCCTTCTCCTCTTCCTTGTCCCACCTACCCTATCCTTCCTGCCTGGCTACTGGCCAATCAGCACTTTATTTTAACCAATCGGAGTAACACATTTGACATACAGAACATCCCACAGCAAATATTAATTTTCATAATCTCTCACATTAATATTCATTCTCTCTCTCTGGCTCTCTCTCTCCTTTTCTCCCTTCCTCCCTCCCTCCCTCTTTCCCTTGTCTAAAGTCAACAGCGTCTCTTGGTCTGGACTTCGTAATGGCTTTTCCACATCTGTTCTCACCTCCTCCTCCCTTGTAATCCATATGCCAAGGAACAGCCCAAGTGAACTTTTGGAAAGTCAATTTTAATCCTATTACTTTTGATCCAAAACACTTTTATGAATCCCATTACTCTTAAGACATAATTAAAACACTTGCAAGGGCTGACAGAGCCATCTTTAAGCCAATCCCTCCTAACTATGCAGAATCACCTCCCCACGTTCTCTTCTTGGATCTTTTTGCAACGGCTCATTCCTGTTCTTAGAACATAGTAAATATATTATTATACCAGGGTCTTGCACATGTCCTTTATTCCTGTAATGCTTTCTCCACATGCCACATACCCGATTCACTTCATATCTTTTGCCTATTAATTTAAATCTCACTCTAAGACACATTCCTGAATATTAGGTTAGATTCCTCCATGCTATATGAACTCACAAACACTCTTGGGATTTTATAACTCCTGTGGCACTACAGATATTTGAAGTTAGCCTTACCCACAAAACTGATCAAAGAAGAGACAGCCAGTTTTGCTCTTCATCACATTCCTAGACCTTGGCACAGATTGAGAGCTTCTAATATTGGCTGAGCTTATTGAAAGCTGCCATCCAGAATCAAACAGAGGGAAATGGAAAATTGCTTATTTATAAGAATCAACCTGTCTGCTCCTTTGAGTGCACAAAACTAACCCTGTGGCCTAAATTTATAGAAAAGGAAAGTACCTGACTCTAGATCCAAACTACCTACCAAAGGCATTATTATTAAAAACAAAGAACAGCAAACTGAACACGGAACATGTCTCTCATCCCCACAGAAAACAAATTTGCAAGTTCACTCTAATATGAATATTTTGTTTCAGAGGTTAATTTGTTGCACGCTAGTCTTCATTGTAAGATAGTAAGTCTCCAAGGAGCTTCATAAATTCTTCATTTAAATATACTACATAAAATCTGTAGACATATACAGCAGATATCTGAACTCAAAGAAGTAAGCTTAGGGTAGCCTTAAGTATAGACATTCATTATTCTTCAGCTATTTCTTGTCTATCTCTCTACTCCAGCAGAAAATACCGAGCTCTTCTAATACATTTGAATCAAGTTGGTAATTTCTTGACTTTCTAAACAGTGTTATCATATCCCCAAGCGTAACATTGTAATCCCCTCCATTTATTAAATATTTGTACCCCTCTTCGTTCTTTACCATGAAATTAAGGAATTCCAGGAAAGCTCAAAGTTTTCCAGGTTGTATGGCTGCCCGTGGTGTCTTGCACAAGTCTCATGTCTAGTGATGACCAGTAGGTAGGAAGGCATGGTAATCTGAGGTTGTCCTCTGACCTCCATAAGAGTACCATAGCATGCACATGCACACACGTGCACTCACACGCACAGAAGTGCACACACATAGATAGAACTCGGGGTTTGTTGGTGCTGAAAAGGTAAAGTTTTTGGCCAGATATCCTTTTTCACTAAAACATATGAACAAAGTTTCCTGGAGTGCCCCTCCAAGCAGATGCGCACATCCAGAATGATGAAGTTAGGCTCACCCATCACCCTGTACAAGAACCAACTCTAAATGCATTAAAGACCCCAGCATCAAGCCATGTGTGGTGCCGCATGCCTTTAATCCCAGCACTCAAGAGACAGAAGAAGGTGGATCTCTGTGAGATGGAGGCTAACCTGGTCTACAGAGTGAGTTCTAGGACAGCCAGGTCTGTTACACAGAGAAACTCTGTCTCAAATAAACAAACAAACAAACAAACAAACAACGAAAAAAGACCAAAAAAATAAAAAATAAAAAATAAACAAAAAACAAAAAACCCTCCTCCTCATCAAGCCTGAAATGACAAAACTTGACCACGGCAGAGAATTCTTTCTGCATTACAGTGTCTTATTTCTTTCGTTTCCCCTTGTCAGTTTTTGAAACTATTATTTATTGCATGTCTTTGAAAAAGAGAATGTAGCTTAAGAAAGAGATGGTGGTTACTGAGAGATCGGCTGGAAATGGATCAGCTAGAAGGCAAAAATGAATACATTCATAATGGGAAATGGGGAATACATAGCTGATATCGTTCATTATCATTTAATCAGTTTCTTTTTATATTAAGTTTGAGGGGAAAAAAATCCCAGTTGGTGAAGCTCATAGGGAAGAGTTAGTGATTATCTTTGGGAACTTAAGACAGCTAGAGAAAAATGGAAGAAAGCACCAGAAATCCCAGTCTTATCCATCACGGGAAAAGAAAAATCAATCCTTTGGAGCAAATAAATGGCACTGTTATTTAATGGTATGGAAGTTGCCCTTGTTCATTTATATATGTTTTTAACTAGCTTTCTAATCATGTAGGTTTTGGTCTTGGGCTAATGGCCCAACCAAGTCACATAGAACTCCAAATTGAAGAGGCCTCTAACTTAACATTAGTGCAGCTGTGACAAGCTGCAGACTAACAATACTGGAACTAAGTCTCACCATTACAATAACCAGGAAAAGCCACAAACTGTACCCTGTGGGGAACCAATCAGAATTGAGACAAACAAGTACTAAATGCTCTCCCTGATCCAACTGCCATGTCCTAATAGACAGGAAGCCAAGCTTAAGCTTGCAATAAAGGCTCTTTGCTTTTGCATATGAACTCAGACTCCTGGTGATCTCTGGAGGACGTGCTCTATGATGGCAGAACAGTCAGCAACAGGGCTACTCAGTGTGGTGCCTGTCATGCAGCCTACTCAGTGTTCAATGCTATTTCATTGCGGTCAATTCCAGTTCCAATTCCAATGGTTCCCTGTAGTTAGTGGACCGCACAGCGTGGAGACCCACACCTGTCATCCCACTCCTGGGAAAGTGGAGACAGAAGGATCAGAAGTTCAAGGTTAGTCTCTGCTGCCCGAGAGTTTGAGGCCAATCTGGGCTATGTGAGACCCTGTCCTCTTGTCAAAAAAGAAACCTCTTTCTCTTTCTTGCTGTCATGTTTGTACAAAATAATGTTATCAGCAGATCTGCTTGTCTCTGCCTCCCAAGTACTAGGATTAAAGGCGTGCACCATCACCGCCTGGCCAAGGTTTTGCTATTTTATACTAATTACTGTTAGTGTGACTGCTTTTAGTCTAATACTTTTACACACAATAGTCTATATGCATATTCACAGTATTTGCTAAATAGTTTTTTCTCTAATTAGTTTTAAAGTTTTCTAATATTTAAATGCTGATTTAGCCTTATATAGTATACAGCACTAATGTTCTAATGCAAGTACACAAACCTAGTTATTTGGTTCACAGATGCAAAAAACCGTAAGAATAGACGAGCAATATATATACATATAAGGATAAATACTAATAGCTTCTTCCTGTGATTTTCTGAATTAGCATTATTTTCATAATACATACCAATTTGTATTTTCATTAGTTAAAATGATGAATAGGTTTACATTTAATGAGAGTGGCTTCATGTTTTCAGTAATATAGAGAATGGGCTATAGAGCCAAACTGTCAGGATGTCCATTCCTAGCTCTCCCACACACTAGACACAGCCTTGAATGGGTCAGTCATTTTATCTGTGTTTCCATTTCTTCATTAAGAAAGTAGAAAATAGCTGTTTCCTTATAGGGTTATTATGAGAAATAAATTTAAGTATTTATCAAAATACTTTATATAGTCCTTGACATGTGTTTAGTACTCTATAAAAATTTATTATTACTTATTATTGTTACTATTATTATTGCACGTAGTGTAAGGTAAAGTAAACACACTGAGACCTCGTGTCACTGAGGGGTCATTAACCAGACCTGGACATGTCACCTCCATTTGGGTTCCTCTAGCAGAATATCAGTCATAAAGTCACACCTCTCCACAGGGAAGCCTGAAATCAGACCAGCAAGGACAACAAAGTGCCACATCCTCCCTGATGTTCTACAGATGGATGTGACCTTCTCTCTTCTCAGTGACTGAGGGATCCCCCAGATGCCCTTCTCATCTCCTGTGCTAGCTGCGTCTTCTCCGCTGAGTCACCACTGTATGTCAGCCTTGAATACACATTTTAAATGCCAAGGCCTGAAGTGTGATTCCTTTCTTCGGAAGACAAATGGAGCTTTAGCCTTCTTGTTTTGTTATGCTGTCATTAACTTCTGTAGGACAGGATCAAAAATAACTTTAATGCATTAAAAAAAAAAAGTTCTAAAAAGCTGCCAGGCCAGGTGTGGTGGCACAGACCTGTAATCCCAGAACTTGAGAGAATGTGGAGGAGGATCACAGGTTGAAGACCACCTTGTTTCAAGAAACAATATATAAATAAATTTCACTCTTCAATAAAAATGCATGGAGTACCAGTTGAAGAATAGACACCGTGAGGTCTGGTGGCACACTCCTTTAATCCCAGCACTTGGAAGGCAGAGGCGGGCATATCTCTGTGAGTACCAGGGCAGCCAGGGTTACATGGTGAAATCTCGTTTAAAAAACAAAAACAAAAAACAAACAAAAAACCAAAAAAACCCTCGCTATTATAAATAGCGTGTATTAATTCTGTTTTTTTTTCTATTTTCAATTATTCACAGAGCAGTGCATTTGTAAGCTTGTATATGATATTGTTTGAATGTTCTACTTTATAAAGCCAAACTCAGTCCCTGAATTAAGTGCTAAAACATCTATTAAGTGAAATCATAACATGCTCCCAAACTGAAATCTTACTTCCCCTCCACAGTTTGACCACATGCTTTTCCTTTTTTCCTGACAAAGATCACTGAAATGTCCTAGTCAGTTTAGCTTCTTCCTTCTCTCACATCTCTTATTCAAGCTTCCAGGAATTCCTAGACCTCATCTAAACAAACAAACAAACAAACAAACACACAAACAAACAGAATATGAACCTTTCTCTTTCCTCCTCATTGCTGCTACAAATTCATACACTCTCTCACCTAGATTACTGAAATAACATCCTCCTATCTTTAACACTCACACACACTCACACACACACACTCACACACACACACTCACACACACATACACACTCACACAGGCACGCAGAGGGAGAGAGATGGCTACTTAATACAGAGGCAAAATTAGAAGTGACACTATTTAGGAAACTACTGTGTTAACCAAGATGAGAGATAGTTAGTACTCCTTATGCTTAATCTTCACCATATGTCCACTTACAGCACATTGACTTTTTACTGGTTTTAAAACTGGTTTTAAATAAACTAGGTATTTTCTTAATGTTTCTTCTCTTGGCAATTTCTCAACAAGGTTTATTCTGAGTGTCTGTGATGGCTAATCTCGGTTGTCAACTTGACTTTATCTGGAATCCCAAGCAACTGGGCACTCCTGTGAAGGGTTTTCTTGATTGCAGCATTTGAGTTGGAAAGACCTGACCTATATCTGGGCCACGCCTTCTTGTGGCAGCCTACCTAAAAGGACATGGACAAAGGAAGCTTTTGCTTTTGGTCTGCTTGTCCTCACTTTCACTGGAAAACTCATCTATGTTGCTGCTGAAGCATTTCTTTGCTGGTGTCAGAACGTACTGCTTTGGGATTCCAATGTAAACTGAAGACGAGCTGTGTCCTCTAGCTTTGTGGAGTGACCAACTACTGGACTCTGGCCTTTCTGTCAGGAGACAGATATTGTTGGATTAGCTGGACCATAGCCTGTAAGCCAATCTATTAAATCCCCTTTCTATATTCTATCAATACTGTTCCTCTAGATAACTCGGACTAATACAGTGTCCTATTAAATATTCATAGAACTGCTGGGTGGCACACGCCTTTAATCCCAGCACTCGGGAGGCAGAGCCAGGAGGATCTCTGTGAGTTCAAGGCCAGCCTGGTCTACAAAGTGATGAGATCCAGGAAAAGGCACAAAGCTACACAGAGAAACCCTGTCTCGAGAAACCAAAATAAAATAAAATAATAGAACTACCCATGCATCTACCTATAATGTCTAAAAAAATCTCTTTAACTTATTTTCCTTTTATATAATTTATAATGTTTTTAAATCTACTTTATAATTTGCATACCCTTATGCTTATTGCTTGATTCTCTTCTACAAAATAAGCTCCACAAGAGCAGATTTCTTATGTTATTTTCTTTTCATTTGCTGTTTCTCCAATACCTAGAAGTGTAGCTGATATATAAAAGATACTCTATGAAGATTTACTAAATATAAATAATATGATAAATATATATCAGCTTTTTAGATAGCAATAAATAATTTGAATATTGATGATCCCTCCAGTTCTAGCCTGTTCTAAATCACTGTTGCCTGGCAGGGAAATTTCATTAAAATCCTTGGGAACAAAGAATGGTAGCAAATTAGTATCACAAGATGTCCTTGATATATAAGTACAATACCTTATCCTTAGACAGTCACAAGTCATATTATCTTCTCTTATATATTCTGTTGTAGAGAAACCTGCCTAACTATAAACCAGCAATTCCAGACTTAGTATTCTTTCTTTTTCACAGAGCAACTATGTCTTAGTTAGGGTTTCTATTGCTGTGATCAAACACTATAACCAGAAGCAACTTGGGGAGGAAAGGATGATTTCAGCTTACACTTCCACATCATAGTCTATTGCTGAAGGAAGTCAGGACAAGAACTCAAATGGGGCAGAAACCTAGAGACAGGAGCTGATGCAGATGCCTTGGAGGAGTGCTGTTTACTGGCTTGCTTTCCCATGGCGCATTCAGCCTGTATTCTTATATCGCTCAGGACCGCCAGTCCAGGGATAGCACCACCCACAGCGTGCTGGGCTCTCCCACATCAATTATCAGTCAAGAAAATGCACCACAAGCTTGCCCACAGGCCAATGGTGTGTGTGTGTGTGTGTGTGTGTGTGTGTGTGTGTGTGTGTGTGTGTGTAGGGGTGGTGTATTTTCTCAGTTGAGTTTCCCTCTTTCAAATGACTCTGGTTTTTACCAAGTTGACATGAAAGTTGCCACCACAAACCATTAGCGTCCTATGGAATTCTTGTTTTGAACATCATTATCATTACTCTTGCAATTACTGCTTTAGGCCAGTGAAAATAATTTTACATTAAATTGGGTTTAGCCTTCGAATGAATAGTTGGTTCAAGTGTGAAAGCATAATTGTAAGGAGCCATGTTCATTGAGCAAAGATTGAGAACCACAAGATCACCTTAAATGTTGACAAAGCATTTCACAAAATCTAGAAGCCTTGTGTTATAAAAGCACTGAACAAATGAATATATATAATTAGATATCTAATTGTACTATATATGATATATATTTGGCAGTAAGAGTCTGAATGACTTTTTTCTATGCTCAGTAATAAGAAAGAATATCTACTCTCTTTTATGCAACAGTAGAGCGGAGGTCCTAGTCAGGTGATTAGAGGAGAAAAGAAGGGTTGAATGGAAAAGTAAAACTATCTTTTTGCAGTGTTTATTGTTTTTGTAAAACAAGGAAAAACTTAGGAAACACTACGAAAAACTCATGCATACACATGCACGCACACATACATCTTTATCCATTACAAATAATACATGAGTGCTGTGGATATCGCTCTGTGTAAATAAAGTTCTGATTGGCCAGTGGCCAGGCAGGAAGTATAGGCGGGACAAGAGAGAAGAAAGAGAATTCTGGGATGTAGAAGGCTGGGGAGAGACACCGCCAGCCGCCGCCATGAGAAGCAACATATAAAGACACTGGTAAGCCACAAGCCATGTGGCAAAGTATAGACCAACAGAAATGGGTTAATTTAAGATAGAAAAGGTAGATAACAAGCAGCCTGCCACGGCCATACAGTTTATAAGCTATATAAGTTTCTGTGTGCTTTCTTGGTTGGGTCTGAGCGACTGTGGGACTGGCGGGTAAGAGAGATTTGTCCTGACTGGGCCAGGCAGGAAAACTCTAACTACACATGAGTTTAGCCTGTGTTCTATGCCTTTTCCTGGTATGGTGGTTTGAATAACAATGGCCCTGTTATTTGTAGGAACATGGGTGAGGGTTTATTCACAAGAGTATGAAGTGACTCAGATGCAACAGCATCCCTGAAAAGTCCCATCACAACAAAAGTGACCCCAAAACTGGGACTTCTGGTGAGGGGCTGGTGACCTTCCCTGTCTCCTTCTACTGGTGGTGATTAAGGCCTTACTTTAGAGCTAAAGAAAACAACTTTGAATGCTTAATCACCAGGGAGTGGTACTATCTACAAGAATTACAGGGATTAGGAGGCGTGGCCTTGCTGGAGAAAGTACTTCACTGGAAGTGGAGGTTTCAAAAAGCTCATACTGGGGGCTAGAGAGATGGCTCAGCGGTTAAGAGCATTGGCTGTTCTTCCAGAGGTCATGAGTTCAATTTCCAGCAACCACATGGTGGCTCACAACCATCTGTAATGAGATCTGGTGCCCTCTTTTGCATGCAGGTAGAACACTGTATGCATAATAAATTTGAAAAAAAAGAGAACAAACCCTCAAACCCTCATGCTGGACTAGGTGGTGGTGGTGGTGGTGGTGGTGGTGGTGGTGGTGGTGGTGCAGGCCTTTAATCCTAGCACTCAGGAGGCAGAGGATCTCTGTGAGTTCAAGGCCAGCCTGGTCTACAGAATGAGTTCCAGGATAACAGACTCCAAAGTTACACAGAGAAACCCTGTCATGAAAAAACCAAAAACCAAAAACAACAAACAAACAAACAACAACAACAAAAATCAAAAGCTTGTGCTAAACCAAATTTCTCCCTCTTTTCCTCTCCCTTCCTCTTCTCACACACTCTGGGGATTTATTAAGTCAACTCCACATAGTTAAAAGGGAGGTTGGGGTCACTTACAACAAGTAAAGTAAGTGATAGGTTACAGGGTCCTAGAGAGGTGAAGTGCAGTCCAGGGTTTTCTCTGAGAACTCTGCTCCGTCTACATCCAGCATCCAGGATCACCAGGAACCAAGAGAGCCAGCACATCTGGATCTTGGGTCTTAAGGGCTCCCATCTCACCCCCGCCTCAGGGGCAGGTATAGGTAGGTATGACACTTACCAGAAGCCTCACTGGGGGTAGTATTTCCAGGTCAAAGCTGGAACAGCTACCCACTACAGGTACTAGCTACCCACTACTGCTCTAGCATCATGTGTGCTGCCATGCTCCTGGGCATGATAATAATGGACAGACCCTCTGAAACTGTAAGCAAGCCCCTAATTAACTGCTTTCTTTCATAAGACTTGCCTTGGTCACAGTGTTTCTTCACAGAAATAGAACAGTGAGTAAGACACCTAGGGAACAGTAAACAAATAGCTATTCACCCCAGATAGGACATGACAGACTAAAGAGATTATTCCATCCAAGTCTAGTGTGGTGAAACAAGGAGCATATTGAAGTTATTTGCAGGAACATGGGTGAGGGTTTAGTTACAAGAGTGTGAAGTGACTCAGAAGCAACAGTATCCCCAAAAAGTCCCATCACAACAAAAGTGACCCCAAAACTGCATCACTAGGGTCTCACCCTCAGTCAACTTCATGCTTCCTAGTTTTTCTTCAAGTACCTCTCAAGAAAATATGTAACTGGGAGGGAGGGAGTCTGTCAAGGAGTGGTGGCTGGGACTTCTGGTGAGGGGCTGGTGACCCTCCCTGTCTCCTTCTACTATGGAATGTCCACAGCTCCATGGCCCTTTAGAGCTAAACAAAACAACTGTATTGTTTTATTTATTTTGTTGCCATGACTGCAGCTCTGCCTCATGATGGCAATGGTCATATTATGCCTGGAGGAAATAACCATAACGTTACATAATGATCACAGAATTCAAGACCCATATACAAAACTCAGTTGTGTTACTATCCATTAGCACTGAGTAAAAGAGAAACAAACTTGAGAAAATAGCATAATTGTTCACAGTATCAAAAGGAATAAAGTATTTGGATTTAATGTAGCAAAAGAGGTGTAACAAACCGGAGCACATTGAAAACATGTATAATCACCAGGTAAGTGAATGTCCAAGAAACGGAAAGGCAGCCTTTGTCCATGCTTTGAAAGACTTGAAATTACAAAGTTGACAGTTCTTCTCCTAAAGAGTTCTACATGCTCAATACAATGACTATCAAAATACACACTGATTTTTCCTTTCATAGAAATTGACAAGCTTGTCTTAAAATTTGTATGGATATTCAAGAGTTATAAAATTGCAGACACTCTTAAAAGAAAACAAAGACATAATGCAATGATTTCAAAACTTGTTACAACACTACAACAATGAAGGCAATAGAGAACTAGCCACTCTAAATCTCTAGACCAGAGGTTCTCAACCTTCCTAATGCTACAACCCTTTAATACAGTTCCTCATGTCGTGGTGACCCTCAACCATAAAATTATTTTCATTGCTACTTCATAACTGTGATTTTGCTACTATTATGAATCATAATGTAAATGTTTTTGGAGACAGAGGTTTGCCAAAGGGGTCATGACCCACAGGTTGAGAGCCACCACTCTAGACAGACAGATACAGATTAAGGTACATGTAGATATAGACATGGATAATATATAACATTATGGTGGAGGATTTGGGGTAGGTTGAAGAAAGAATTCACCCTGTAAACCAAAGTAGAAGAAGGGTTTTTATTTAGCATACTGCAAAGAGGTCCAGATGTGGTAGTAACAGAGGAGTCTGTTGTTGTGTAGAGCAATGGGTTGTAGAGGTCTCCATTATGGAGGGGCACTCATGCTGTCTGGGTAAGTCACATTTGTATGTAGTTTCCAGGCATATAATGATGGAAATGCAAATGACAGTGGCCTGTGGTAGAGGGTTGTGGCTAATTCTGTTGGGATGCATCATTCTGCTGTATCAGTTTGACTGTTTGAGATGATGAGGTCACTCGTTTTCTTTTGGGGAATCCAATCTGAACCTGGCTCACACTGGGGGTTTATTCTTCATTCTGGTCTTTCCATTTCAGCCTTTCCACCACATTCTACTCTGATGGAGCAATAACCCAAAACTTGTGATATTGGAGATCTCCAGTAGCTTCTTTCACATGTTGGCTTTACCTATCATTTCTCTTGTAGGAGTTCCATGGGGTACCATAAAAGTGAACCATATTCAAGGGCAGTTTTGCTCAAAAGTCTAGGTTGTGTGGTACAGGGGGTTTAAGTAGTGCAACTTACAGCAAGAGTCTAAAGCCTGGCTGAAACATCATCCCAAGATAGAACTGATGAACCTGAGAAGAAACAAACCTGGCTCAAAGGTTTAAAATGAAGGGATCAAGTATAAGAAATGGAAAGATGACTATGAGGAAGATGCTGTGAAGAAGATGACTATGAGGAAGATGCTGTGAGGAAGAAGATGACTATGAGGAAGATGCTGTGAAGAAGATGACTATGAGGAAGAAGATGACTATGAAGAAGATGGTGACTATGAGGAAGAAGATGACTATGAGGAAGAAGATGACTATGAGGAAGAAGACTAAGAGGAAGATGACTATGAGGAAGAAGACTATGAGGAAGAAGATGACTATGAGGAAGAAGACTATGAGGAAGATGATGACTATGAGGAAGAAGACTATGAGGATGAAGATGACTATGAGGAAGAAGATGACTATGAGGAAGAAGATGACTATGAGGAAGAAGATGACTGTGAAGAAGATGATGACTATGAGGAAGATGACTATGAGGAAGATGATGACTATGAGGAAGAAGATGACTATGAGGAAGAAGATGACTATGAGGAAGATGACTATGAGGAAGAAGATGACTATGAAGAAGATGGTGACTATGAGGAAGAAGATGACTATGAGGAAGAAGATGACTATGAAGAAGATGGTGACTATGAGGAAGAAGATGACTATGAGGAAGAAGATGACTATGAAGAAGATGGTGACTATGAGGAAGAAGATGACTATGAGGAAGAAGATGACTATGAGGAAGAAGATGACTATGAGGAAGATGATGACTATGAGGAAGAAGATGACTGTGAAGAAGATGATGACTATGAGGAAGATGACTATGAGGAAGATGATGACTATGAGGAAGAAGATGACTATGAGGAAGAAGATGACTATGAGGAAGAAGATGACTATGAGGAAGAAGATGACTATGAGGAAGATGACTATGAGGAAGAAGACTATGAGGAAGATGATGACTATGAGGAAGAAGACTATGAGGAAGATGATGACTATGAGGAAGAAGATGACTATGAGGAAGAAGATGACTATGAGGAAGATGATGACTATGAGGAAGAAGATGACTATGAGGAAGATGACTATGAGGAAGATGATGACTATGAGGATGATGACTATGAGGAAGATGATGACTATGAGGAAGAAGACCAAGAGGAAGATGATGACTATGAGGAAGAAGACCAAGAGGAAGATGATGACTATGAGGAAGAAGACCAAGAGGAAGATGATGACTATGAGGAAGAAGACTAAGAGGAAGATGATGACTATAAGGAAGAAGACTATGAGGAAGATGATGACTATGAGGAAGATGATGACTATGAGGAAGAAGACCAAGAGGAAGATGATGACTATGAGGAAGAAGACCAAGAGGAAGATGATGACTATGAGGAAGAAGACCAAGAGGAAGATGATGACTATGAGGAAGAAGACTAAGAGGAAGATGATGACTATAAGGAAGAAGACTATGAGGAAGAT